>NW_028281273.1:1280482-1606974 GCF_059751285.1 Brachycentrus maculatus | reverse complement strand
GTAGGATAATAACAATACAGAAAACTGTTTTAGCCTAAAAGCATTTAGCAATGGACCTGCCGAAGCAATAAACACTAGCAGATAAGGGCCAAACTAGATCCTGACAAGTTAACATTAAAGTAGTGAGGACGACCAGACCAAAGATGAGAAGTGTCACTTTGTGGTCCCGTGGTTAGTGTCGCGGAGGCTCGAGTCAGAGTTTCTGGGTTCGAACTCACTCTACTACAATTTGATAACCATTTTTAATATTGAGCCGTTTATGTTTACAGAAATAGTATGAAAGTTTGCAAAAAATAAAAATAAAAATATTCCTCATTTTTTTAAAAATAAATTAAGCTTTCTTGCAATATAACTTACTCTTCTTCTAACCCTTAGTTGCATAGCTAGTTGCATCGTATTGATGTGGTGTTATCATGATCGTTACTTGCACGAAGGCAAGGTAATATAAAATTAAAATTACAGTGAACAATAATCACTCATAATTATGTTGAATACTACACTATTTATAAATTATTACTTTCAAAATAATTTAAAATCAAATATATGGATGGTGTGTTGAGATGGTTTGAGAAGGATGAAAATAGCAAAACAAACATAAGTTTGTTTTGCTAATAAAAGAAAAAGGTTGTTACAAATAGAAGCAGAATAATTCCGAAGAAATCTTGGCATGATTGTTTATTTAAAAAACTTGAAAGTGGTCAGATCAGGAGTAATAATAATTGACGAGTAAGTATGAAGAGATGCATGAATATGACAGAGGCGAAGATTATCGAAAACACAAATTGGTGTGGCATTCTATTCATTCTCTCTGCCTACCCCTGCAGAGAAGCAGTGTTATGATTAACTAGTTTTTTATGTAATTAAATAAATATAATTTTAAAAATATATATCAATCATTTAACGTGTCATTTTCCCCCTCGCACTTTAAGCTATCTGTTAAAATTTAATTTAAGATTAAAACGTCAAAATTTTTAAAGAAAAATATATACCTCTTGATTTAAAGGGTTTAAAAATTAGGGTGCTTAATTGATTGTAAGCTAAACACCTTTTAATTAAGAAATAAGTATTTAAGGGTAAAAACCCGTTTTTTAATATTGGCTTTAAAATCTTAATGATGTTTATTTTCGACAAAGGAGATCAGGCTGTTACCCCTCAAGTTCGAGTGCAGTTTGAAAAAGCTCTATCCTTTCAAGTCGGTGGTACTTCTTTACTTGTCACTTCCAGGATCCACTTACAGGGGGCAGATCCTTTAGATTCCCGCGGTACTTAACACAGGATCCGGCAGAATTGTGTTTTCCAGTCTAAATACTAAGAACCACTTTCTTTCAAAGCTTTACTACCACTCAAATTGGTCAATAGAGGAAGAATGACTCCTCACGAATGGCTGTGATGTGAGTACACAAGTACGTTACAAATGCTTTGTATTGTACTAAACCCTGGGTACTGCTTTAGCTTAATGAATGTGTCTACTTTGAATTCCTTGTAATTTACTTAAAGCTTGGGATATTTAAATCGTTAATTTACTTCGAAAATATTTTAGTTAATACTAGTTTTGTTATCTTATTAACATTTAAATTTATAAAATAAGTAATATAAAGTTATTGAGAATTATAAACATACAAACAACAACAATATTACATATATGTATTAATATTTATTATATGTATAACAGCTCAACACAGGCCATGCCTAAAGAGCCGTAATACATATAATAAGTGTAAATATGAAACGAATATGTATATTTGAATGTATCTTTGTATTATGAAAATAAAAACAAACAAAAAAAATTGAAAAAATAAAAATAATAAAAATAAAAAATGAAAGATTTGTAAACTATGCAATAATAATAAATCACAACAATAATATAAAAAATGGTCATGGATTTTTTTAAAATATATGTTTATATCCGTTCATGCTGTTTAAATATATTTAATGTACTTCATTCACTTGTTTTAAATTATTAAATTTAACGTTTTTAACAACAAAATATATAATATATCGCAACAATAATTTTGGTATAAATAAAAATTAAAGTGTTAAAAAATTATGACAAATTTGGAGCATTTTAATAGCAATCGCTTTCGTTTCCTATATATCGATTCTGTTTTCTCTCTACAATATTTTTTTTAAAACAGACGTATTGAAATAAAAAGGTTAATATGAACATTTTTTGCACATACTACATTTATGTAGGTACCTACTTATGAGAAAATAAAACCCAAAAGTTTAATTTTAGTGGAAAAGTAAGAAAAGGTCAAATATACCATGAAATATATCAATTTATTTTTATGGATGACATATTTTTACCTCACCTGTCAAACTAAAGTCATAGAAATATATCCTTCCGTCCTTTTTGCATTTTCTGACCCCAACTGGGAGAAAAGATATTTAGGAAATGAATGATTTCAGGTCCTAGGGTAGTAATATGAGTGACACGGGGAGAGGGGGTTGGTCGCATTAAGGGTGGGTTAGGAGGGGCAAGAGAGGGAGGGTGTAACACAACCGGAAATCAATATACTACAGGAAACAGGTTCTATGTGCATCGTATTCAAAAATTATTACCACCAGACAATTTTTTTAGAGGGTGGATTCATATATTGTAGGGGCGAAAGGTTATTATGATTTATGTGTTTCGATGTGGCAGACTTATAATGAAACTGATTTCATTTAAGGAACGATGACTAAGGAATGTATTCAATAAAGTAGAAGAAAACAAAGCGTTTTATTCTCATATATTTCCGTCAAAACATTTTCGCGAGCCTATAAAGAAAATACAAATTCATTTTCTTTCATACCGATACAATCTTATTGAAAACTATCACGATTACCAACCCCGTTTGAAGGTTTATGTAGAATAAATAAAAAATCTTTATTGTGTAATATGAACAAAATAACGTAAACAAAAATATATTTTATGTATATTTCACAACTGGTTTCCTCGTAATAAATTAATACACGGTCACAAAATTACGCACTTATTTAAAAACAATAGAAAAAATATATGCATAAAAAAATCCTCTCAATACCTATGTATGTACATACATATATCTTATTATATTGGACTAGAAATAAAAACAATTATAGTATTATTGTATATTTCACAATAGTGTTATACTGAATTTTGTTGAATTAAAACATTTTCGAAAAACAATATTAATATTTTTCTTTTTTCTAAAAAAATCTTTTTCACTTTTGTATCAAATTGAACATAGGCTCGAAACATTTACAAAATAACAAAAATAATATTTAAACTAAATAATTTCCATAACCATAAATCAAGCAATCAATTATTTGCTCCACGATTTTGATCCAAAACAGATAAATATTTTATTCAAATACTTCATATTTTCGTCACAATCTCCTACCCCCTTTGCCTTACATACGAATGCGGTTAATTAGGAACAACCGACGTTCATTTTCCAATCGGAATTCATGGCCCGGGGTGATGGCATGTGACATGTCCAGAGTGGGTAAGTCCACTCCCGATACACGCCTGAGATTCCTAGGTAATTGGAATCTGTGTTTGATGATGACTCGGTCCATGTTAGTTTCATATGTTTATAATTCCGTCACACACTGTATATCTTACAAACCGTAAGATTTGTCAGCCTCGATATTCTTTCATTAGTTGATTCGAAAGTCATTTTGTGGAAATATCTTTTTTTTACATAATTGTACCAATTTTACTTAAAATCAATTATGCCACGTGTATCGATCCATTGTACACCATTATCGAACAACGTATTTGAGAAGTAGTTTTTTTTTCATTTATTTATTAGTTACCTTAGAAAATTTTCCTTGCTTATTATTTACAAAGATTTATAGCATATTTAGTTTATATTTTTTTTTAAATTATAGTAGCGGTGTATAGTAAAAAAAATTAATAAGGTTGATCCCTTAAAACAATACAATAGATACAACAAATAAATGAACACAACGGATTCAATATCTTATATCAATCAAAATTTGTCACATAGCTCATTTATTTGTCTTATTAGTTTTGTCATATTTTCTAAATAATAGTAAATAGGTGTCGAGTTTGTTTTCATTTATTTTTTTAATTTTACTGAGATTAAAAAAGAACAAGGAGGCCAGTAAAATCAAAAGTTTTACATGTGTTATTTCATTTATAATAATTTAGGAATTCTAAGTATTAATACATTTTATTTTGTCACGTTATAGAAGTAGTAGGTGTCGAGTTTTTTTTTCTTTTTTTTTTCTATTTAATTACTTAGATTAAATTCTCATAACTTAGATTAAAGATAAACATACAGTCCGGTAAAATCAATAGTTCAATTGTTTAGTTTTAGTTATAATAATTAATGATTACTTAGTTGTAATACATTCTGATTATTAAAAATTAAACACTTGTATTAGACCACTAATTGAGTTTTATTTCAATTTACACGACTAGTTTCGAAAACTTGTTTTCATCGACAGGTGATACGTACAAAAACTAAAGAGCAAAAAAATGTTCAGGTATCGGTAGAGGTGGGTGGGTTTATAACTAGACGGAAGGGGGTAAAGGGGCGGGATTTCGTTTAATGGTAACAAAGACAATAATTACATTAATCAATTAATTAATTCATAATATTATATCACGTCGAGTAACATACGGTTAACATAGAGTTACTGAAGATCAAGGTTTAAACAATTCTTACGTTTAGAAATTCTGGTGTATATTTCAGTTCAGTTTGTTACCAAAACTACGGAAAACTGAGAGGTTAAGATCCCTAAGTAAGAAATAATCCAGTTAATGAATTGCATTTGTTCCGATGTAGTCGGGAATGCGGTGGAAAGGAATACAAGGATAATGAAGAAAAGATATCCTTTCCCAGTCTCCTTCTGTATTATGTAACCCTGTTATTTCTGTGCTTCTTTTTAGTAATTATTTGGAGGATTTTTTCTTCCTTTTTTGAGGAGGATTTGACATGATAAAATATGGCTCCCTTAAGGGATTCGTACCTTATGGCACGTTTAAATATTATTTTAGTACGATTTTTTCTGGTATGATTATATTTATTCTTTTTGTTACCACAAGGTCTCGAGTGCAATACATAAACATCATTTATTTATATTATTTTCTGACATCTCAACAAAGATGAAGATGAATATGGAAGTCTGGGCATTTCAGAGTCTTACGACCGTCTTATGCAGATTTTATTGATCACTTTACACGTGTGTAACATTCACCAAATCTATTATTGACAGCACCACTACTCAAATTTTTGGAAGTTCTATATATATATATATATATATATATATATATATATATATATATATATATATATATATATATATATATATATATATATATATATATATATATATATATATATATATATATATATATATATATATATATATATATATATATATATATATTGTATATATATATATATATATATTTATATATATATATATATATATATATATATATATATATATATATATATATATATATATATATATATATATATATATATATATATATATATATATATATATATATATATATATATATATATATATATATATATATATATATATATATATATATATATATATATATATGGTTCCATTTCGAAACATTGTACAAGAATCACTAGAATTTTCACAAAGGACATCTATTGGTGAGATGAAGAAGCTTTTGGTTTTTATTGAGCGGGAACTCTTAAATTTTTATGTGGGGTCCGAATCCTGGATTATAATCACATATATGAGATTCGCCAGAAAATATCCTTTTAATTTTATTTTTTTCGCTTATAATTTGACCAGATGATTTATTAACAATATATACTTATGTATATTCTTTGCACTTTATTTTTTTTTTTACAAAACATTCTGCAATTCAAAGCTTCACTGTTACCTTAATTTCATGTTTTTTTTTATATAATTAAGGCTGGTTTCCTACTAACGATCAATAAAATACATTATTTGCAAATTGCTTGCATATTTTCAAAATGCATACTTATTAAAATGTAAACAATATTTATATATTCACACGTAAATGTTTATTAGTTTTATTATTTTGATGAAGATTTGGAAATTCCCCAACACGATGGACCGATCAAGTTAAGGCAGCAGCAGGCACCTCGGTGGTTGAAGCGATACGTACAGCGCAGTCAAGGGATAACTGGAGAATAGTCATTGCTTCCACAAGGTTCAAAACCATCACTAATGAGAAGTAAGACGGAGAAGAAGAAAAATAAATTGGAAAACTAGATCTTAAGGAATTACCAAATAAAAAATATGTATTTTAAAATAAATTAACAAAGATTTAAACAAAAAATCTCTCACTGTGATTTGATATTTGTTTAAGGATAATATTAATTTCCCAATTGTAAAATAATGAACATGAAGGACACGAACAGAATTTCGTTGAGAACTAACAAATGTTTATAATCGTAGCCATAATTAAAAAGAAAAAAAGATGTATCATATTTTTTAGAGGGAAAGTAAAGTTATAAATCTCATGTTTTATGTACATATATATGTGTGTGAAGTGTTGCATATTATATTACGCGAATAAATGCTACTCCGCAGAACTTTGATAAGATAAAAAGTTAGGTAATTTTTTTAAAGAACTCAATATTACATTACGAACTAATTACAAAGTTCAAATCAAAGACAAATTTTGAGTTTGCTCATTTTATTTAAATTAGAAGCTTTCTTAAATTACGGCTATTTTCAACTTCATGCTGAAACGATATTAGCTTTACTTCTAGGAAATTTAATTTCGTACAACTTTAGAAATCATCGTTTATTCTTTAAGATCAATTCAACGTGATTATATTTTTTTATGTGTTTATATTTTTTCTCTCTCTTACTCTTATCGGCACCCAATGGTGCAAAGAATGCATCGAATTGTCGCTGTGTTATTTTGATCGTTACTTACATGAAGGTGAGGTCACTCCTACGCTTCAGGGACCAGTCCGGAGTAATATTAAATAAGTATTAGAGTGTAAAATCGCTAATATTTATTTTCACCCTCCACTTGTGAATAAAACATGGGACCACCAGCACGGTAGCTTGACACGCTAAGCATTGCACTACGGAGGCGGATATACATATATATATATATATATATATATATATATATATATATATATATATATATATATATATATATATATATATATATATATATATATATATATATATATATATACACATATTTGTCAATATATAAAGATATTGTAGTATCTACATTGGCGATGTATTCTTTCTGTTGGCTTCTAAGGTAAAATGGCGTTTGGTTATTAAATTTGGCTTATTGTCTAAATAAGAATAACCCGTGAGATTAAAACGATCGTAGTAGAATTGTAGGACTGTAAATGATTTAACCCTTTCCCTTCTACATTCACGTATTACTAATAGAATTAATTACCCTCCCGGCTTATTCCGGGTAGGTCCTACGAAATAACGTCTAGAGTTTGGTAGACCTGGGTATAATTTTGAAGTCCTTAACTATATCCGCGGTAGCATTATTTAGCAGAAACGTTATTTCTCTAATTTACCTACGTCAATTCATTGTTTTATTTTACGTACGTAACATAATGTGCACGTGAATAGGTCAATTTGCATATTTTACTGGTCATATTTGTTAATTAGTTTGAACCTTCATTTACCTTCATATTTGTTTACAAGACACTGTACCAAGTTAGCACGATGAGAAAAAAATAATATTTAATTTACAATGACACAAATGTAATTAACTTGATCTAAGGTTAAAAAGGCTTTTTTAGGCATCTCACACTGTGTAAAATAATTTGACAAGGATCTTGCGTACATCAAAATAAAAGGGTATTTACTAAACAAAACCTTTTTAAACCAACCAAAGATGCCATTTTAGTGAACTCAGACATAAAGCATCATGAGATTTATGAAAAATGCAGGAGTTTTAAATGTACTGAGTGGTTATCGATCATGGGTAGATAGTTAATATTACACGTGTGATCACTTAACCAATGTATGAGTGGTCATAAACCCTGTTAATATTGTAATATTCTTCTTCATTTATGTTGAGATATCAAAATGTAAAAATAACTCCTAAGTGGAGTAACTCAAATTTGCGAACAAGGATTTGGACGCACCTAAAATGTTGCGAATAATCAACTACTTTACATTTTAATTTTACTTAGAAAATATCAATTTTTTTTTAAATCAATTGTGACACTTACATATTCCGATGCGTTCCGCATCATTTTTAAATAATGCGGAATGCATCGAAACACATGTTAAAGATTTGAAGAAAAAGTGTTATTTACCAAGTAAAACTTAAATTTAAAATGAATGGATATTACCACAATATTACTGCAGGAATCAATCAATGAAAAGGTAAAAATAACTTGTTCTATTGATATAATATACGAGTAAGTATACGAGTACATATCGCTCACTCCTTTCAACAATGTCATACATGAAAAACTTGATATTTCAGAAGATCGTTTTTAATGTTTAAAAATATAATAAAATGCATAAAAAATAAATATCAATTCACTTATCGAACTTTTTACAGCGTAACAGATCTTTTAAGATGAAACCTGAATGTTATTCTCCATTTGAAAAATATTTAGTAAATTTAAAAAATAATTCCACAATAACTTTTCTTAAAAAAGCAAAAACAACACTTTCTGCCCTGTAGCGGATAAATATTAAGTTAAAAATGTACTTTGATATAGTACATTTTATGAGCACTCCGAAAACATGCACAACTGAAAATTGACAATTTTTTATTTATGACCTTGTTGAAAGGAGTGAGCGATATGTGTATATTTGGAAGTCATTTAAATACACAATGATTTTGGCGTACGTAAATAAATATCGGGATATCTCTTACACCCATTTATACGAAGAGTTACGTATATATCCCAACATATTTTACTCAATTCACAAGAACTCTTCCAGCGTTCTCGTTTTCCGTTTGATAATAATTAATGCGAAAAGCGATCGTAGAAGTAATTAAAAGGCAATTATTGGGAATACCAATAGTCGAACTAAGTACAAAATACACAAGACCTCCCTAAAAGGGATTGGATAACTCCTATTGGGGTCCCGTACTGTATAAGGTTTAAGGTGAAACATTACCGAAATTTAAATGGTTTTCATTAACTTGAGTGTTTTAAAATACACGTGTAACAAGAATACACTTCAAGCGAAATGGAGGACCTCTCAGTACATGGCCAAAAAATGATGATTTACAACATTTTGCGTTGTTGTACTACGTGCTTGTTCTTGAATCTGGATTATCTCCAATTACAAGTTATTTTTTCATTATGTTTTGAGATCTTAACATAGACGACGAAAATTTAAAGATAGTCTAGATTTGTAAACAAGTATTTGGACGGGCTCAAAATTTTGTAAATGTATTAACTGGTCAAATTATAAGCAGAAATAGATTAAAAATTATGTTTTCAAGTGTTTCTTTAGTATATGAATATAATCCAGAATTCGGAACTCACATCCAAATTAAAGAGTATCCGCTTAATAATAACTTTCCCCGATCCATCATAGATGGCTATAGTGAACTCGCGCATAGTATGTTATAAGTTTGATCAATTTATCTAAATAGAAGTTTCAAAAATTTGAGTAGTGTGTGGTTGTCAATCATGGGTAGTATTGGTGAATGTAACACGTGTGTAACGCGATCACTTAAACCAGGCTTTGACGGTCGTAAGGGCTGTAAATGCCCAGATGTGCATATTATTTCCTCTTCATCTATATTGAGGTGTCAATAAATAATATAAATGACGATTTTATGATGAAATAGCTAAACTTCGGGATTAAAAAAAAAACCAGTAATTTTTTTAACACATGTTATTTTCCTTATTTTTTATTTATCACCCATATAGTGTGTGTGTGTGTGTGTGTGTGTGTGTGTGTGTGTGTGTGTGTGTGTGTGTGTGTGTGTGTGTGTGTGTGTGTGTGTGTGTGTGTGTGTGTGTGTGTGTGTGTGTGTGTGTGTGTGTGTGTGTGTGTGTGTGTGTGAAAAGTGCCAATTACCAAGCGTTATTAATATGGTTTATATGTATAAAACTTATTAATTAACGGCTAGCAAAACGATAGCCCAATTTACCTCATATAAAACTTTAATACCATCACGAAAAAACAGCCATACGATTCCATTCAAATAAAACTAACCGGGGAAGTTTAAAATACTCTTATTTCAAGTGCGCTCATTGCAGCAAAACCCACAAAAATAATTGCATTGGTGTGTAATTACCATCCCTTATATTGTACTATTACCTATCCTCCAGATAAAGCTCCCTTCTTGCGCAATAAGCTCGGCGCGCTATTATATTAGGCGCGGCCCTCCGCTACGTACCCACTTTAATCAGAGATGGAATATTTAGGGTTAAGCTGGAGTTGTTTCAGATAATTACTATGGCCACGGTGCACTGCGATTACCACAGGAACTGGCGTATGGAGATAGCTAAATCTCCTATAAAATATTTATCATTCCGGAAGAGTCTTGTGCAGCGAGCGCGGTGTTGATGTCATTTATTATAATCTAGTTTTCCACGTATGAATTTTTAAAGTCTCAATAACTGGGGGATGGAATTGACCGTTATAGGACCGCTGACCGGATCATTTTTATTGGTGCAATCACGAACGGACTGTTCATATTCTGATTTTTTCTCTGTGATTGCTGGAATATGTATTAATAATAAAAGAACAACAAAAAATTTATATTCGTATTTTTTTCCTTAAGTTATTTGGCAGCCTCTTTATGGTTATATCTTTACAATTTCAATAAAAAAAATACGTGATAAATACCATATTTTCTATAAATCTTTTTTATTATAAGTATCGATGACAAAAAAAATTAAAACATCGGTATACACAAATTAAACTGTGACCATGGAAGTTCTAACATTGGTATGACTCATCGAAAATTCTAAAGGAAAATTTAAAAAAAAGCAAATTATGTTTAAGAAAAACTGATAATTATCTTTCAGAGTTCGCTTATCATTTGATAGACAACAATGGCATATATAACGATGAAATCCTGATAATTATCAAAACGAAGTCATAAACTTCAGCATTTTGAAATAACATAAATAAATAAAAATAATTAAAAATAATAAACCATAATCAACAATATGACAATGGATAAAACCTTTCCTCTATTGTCCATATCCCCACTGATAAAAAAATAGCTTCTACCCCCTTTTCATCCTTCAACATCCCAAAAGCACACTTCTAAAATATAAACCAAGTTTTCATGCTGTATTTTTTTAATTGCTTATTCGTATGAGTTCCTTTACTTGTTTTCTTTTTTAATCTAATAGTTTCTACTGTTTCTATTACATTTCGTTTTCTATATAGTAGTATTTTCATTCACCTATATCATATGTATCCTGTATAAAAATAATATTAATAAAACACTCCTTGATCCAAAAATCTTGAAGGCAAAACTGATTGGATCATATTATCTGCATACGAAAACAATCAAGATCTTCTTCTATCCTGTATCGTGGCTTTTGCACCACTGGTGAAAGAGTATTGCTTAACTTTTAAATAAAATTTTGCTAGCTCAACCATAACAATTATTTTGTAATTTATGTACAATTAAAAATCATGTACACTTTAATTTTACTACGTTGATGTAGCCAATGGGAAAAAAGCAAATGTTGCTAATTTTTACTTCGAACTCTCACGAACTTTATATGTGCGTGTATGCATAAATTATTACTATTTTTTTCAATTTTAAGAAAATTGGCGCGTTTGTATGAACATAAAACACTTCATTAAAATACATTTTTATCATAACTACGATTGCTAAAATATATGAAATAAATAAAGTTACAAATTCAATTATTTTTAAATGCGTTAATTATCAAAAAAATGAACTTCAGTAATAACTTCACATCAAAAATAATATTTTGAAGTTGGTCTAGGGGTAAAACGTGATATCCGATGATTATCAAATTTTGGGAGCATGCTAAAAGCATAATTTGGCATTCTTTTACTATACTGGATAGAAATCAAACCTGTTTTTCTCTATACAACTGTGACCCAGCCTAATGTGCAACACTTTTTTTTAATTTCAAATGTCTATGGGGATGGCGACAAATCGTCATAAAATAAAATGACGTTGACTAGGACGATGTATGTATTACAAACAAAGCATTGAATGGATCCTCTATACACCGGGCTTTACGACACACATCAGACAGTCCTTACGTACCTAATGCGGTGTTATCCCAATTTAGCAGCTTCAAATACAATTTCAGGAATTCAAATTCTCTTCATTTGCAGCATCACATCTCACTGCCCCGTGGGAAGTCCCGTGTCAAAGCATTCTCCGCTCTCGGGCCTTGTGCATACAACCGATATCCAGACCCGAATCGCATAACTCGAATTAATAATTTTTTCATTAAATAACTTTATATGAGTCAATTACACGTTGCAGCCTCATTAAAAATCGACCGATCAAAGCGAGACGAAAACGTACAAAACGGTCTTAGCAAAATTGTTCCTACAGATGGTATAGAGTTAACATAACGAGCCATCAAAGATATTCATGAGTCAAAAAAGGTGTAGCAAGAATAAACGATCTTAATCTCGAATGAAAGGATGACTTACATTGGAGAAAAAAAGCAAAATAAATTATTAAGAAAGTAATGAATTTTTTTAAATTTTTGAAAACCGTTACAATCAAGCAAAAACAAATGTGATAAATAAAATCAAAATGTATTATTTAATTTTTTTTTGTTTAATCAGTTGACTTGTCTGTGTCGCTTTGAACTTTAAATGTATTCATTTTCATGATCTCTTCTCAAAAAATTATTAAAAATATGATACGACTTATTAAATCAAATAAAAATTAAATGCAGACTTTCGTTTGAATTAAATTAATAGAGTTTAAAGAACTTTTAAAAACCACCATATTGTATTTTCATTGAAATAATTTAAAGTTTTACCCATTTTAGAAATATAAAATACAGTATAAACGGACTCACCGGGGTTTTTATGTCACGAACTACTAAAGACTAGTCTCTTTCTCTTGATATGATGAGCTACTTATGTAATTCCGCCGAATCGAACCGTTCGATTAATTCTGAAAGTAAAATTTCAAAACATATATTTTTAACTCAAATAAAAGAATTTTTCTGTACAATGACCTCAATTCAAATATTTCCATTTCATTCTATTTTAAATATTAAGTTTTATAATTGATTAAAGTTATGGTAGCTGTGAATACGTCCCTGGGTATTCCAAATGCACCGGATATTGTTCGGCCGTGCCACCGTTTGTACAAAACCGCCCCAGGGTCGCATTCGTATGATCAGTGGTTGTGGCAATAGGGGTATTTATTGATTTTGGATTCACCACTGGAAATGTTGATTCCTGAATCGTCAAATCACTGGCCAAACTATGCTTACTCCTGTTCTTCAAAGGACTTAATGTATTACCATGTATTTAGTTAATTATGTACAGTATAATGCATTAAATTATATTATTTTTATAATTATTTATGAAGCGAATTTAGCTGGAAAAAAGAAACAGGCAGGCCGAGGAAAACTTGGCACAATCAGGTATATCAAATACTTGAAAGCGGCCGGGTCAGGAGTCTTAATAATCGTCGGGTATGTATGAGGAGATGCATGAATATAGAAGAGGCAAAGAAGTTTGCAAATACAGAGTGGTATGGCGTTTGATTCTCTCTGCCTACCCCTGCGGGGAAGCGGCGTGAGGGTTAGTTACATAGTTAGTTAATATTATTGACAGTTATTTGATGAAGTAAAATAATCTATAATTAAAATTTAATTTTGTTTCAAAATCACTATAAATTTATAGTGATTTTGAAACATAGTTACATTTTAATTATAAAATGGAAAATCACAAAGTTAGTGCTTCAAATATGAATTGTAAAACAATCTAATTCATGTATCTCTGACTATAAAGGCTTGGTGGGTTTCTGAAAAAAAATTATTATGTTTATAGTTGTTCTTTTAAATAAATGTATAAAATTCGTTTAAATAAAAATAAATTAAAAAATAAATTTTACGAGTTCATTAACCTGAAAATATTTTATGAAATATGACACACTGTACGCCATTTTTAATTATGTTTTATTCTATGTGGATTTATAGTTTTTTTTTTCTTTAACATCCTAAATCACAAAAAAAACATTTATTTCATCTAATGTATTGCTTCGTGCAATAAAAGAAAACAATTTATAAAATAAAATTATTTCTACTTTTGTGCATAATAATCTCATCATTATGAGTTAAAAATAATAATTTTGAAAAGATCGACAGAAAAAATATATCTTGTTTTTTAAGTATAATGTTATTATGTTAATGAAAATCCACATTTACTTATATACTTTACGAGAAAAGTATAATCAGAAAAGATTTTTATTTCGATTCATGTTTAAAAAATTTAATTATTTAACAATTTATTTACATTATCTTGAAGCACATGTACACTGGAAATTCAAAAGAATATATTAATGTTTAGGAGGAAAAATAATTCAGAATTTATCAATCAAAATTATTAGATGGATACTGCCATCTGTTGGTAGAAAATGAAAAATGTACATTTGGTTTCTACTATTTCGTACATTTACTTATTCCTAATACATTGTCATAGGAATACAAAGTTTATTAAAAATGCTGTTTTTTTAAACATTTGTATTTCTTTATAGTTATTCAAAAAAATTATAAAAATAATAATAATAATAAAATAATTATTATATTCAATAGTTGTATGGACGAAAACATATTAAACAAAAAAGATGTGTTTATGAATAATAATATAAATTATCAAAGGTTCATCTGTTTTATCTTTCAAAAGCAATAAATTCACTATCTTTATTTCTATATAATTAAATACTTTGATCCACATTTACCATAAAATACTCTATAAAGCTACGTATTCAGCGAGAAACTTGGCAGGGACGCGTGTGAAGTAAACTCATTTCGTAATCTCAGTTACCTAATCTGTCAATGAAAACTTAAAACGTGAGATTGAAACCCTTCCTTATGGCAATAACCAAAGTCGTATAAAGCAACACATTTTCGCAAATAATTCCTCGGCAGTGTTGATTTTCATTAATCATAACAGCACTTTCACTTTGGGCCCTCGCATTACCGAAACATGGTTCACTTCTGGGCCCGGTCCGTTTGTTCAATCGGCAACCGGCAGTAAAGCTATAGGACAGCTGTATCGTAAACTGTCGGTTAAGGTTTACACTGTATTAGACAACTGGGTTTGAATAGTTTGCCTCACGTACCAGGAAACATATATCTGGAACGTTTGATATGTTAGGTAAAGCATGTCCTAAACTTCATTGACTTAATGAGTGCACTTTACGATAAGATTGTGATACTATTTAAGAAAATAAAATGTTATCGTGGATCAATAATAAAGTTGCAATTTTTGATTTGGCGTTTAATTTGTAGAAGTCCATATTTTTTATTTTAAATATTAAAATCAAACACTGATTTCAGTAAACTAAGTTATATATTTTAGTTTTTAAAAATATGAAAATTAAAAAAAAAATATATTTCACCTTGTTAGGGCATTATCAAACTAAAGTGAAGATTAAATGGACTGAGCGTCCTTATATACATAGCTTTTCAATTCTAGGCACTTACGTAATTATTAAACCTATGAGGCATAACAAGTACAATAAATTTTTGTAATTTCTTTTTTTTTATTGGGTTGATGAAAAATCAATTTTATTTTTATTTTCGTTAAATAGCAACAAATTAATGAAAACTTGTACTCACTTCACTATTACTAGAAGTAAAAATTTATATTTGTTGAATCATTTCGTGTGAATGCATAATGAGAGTATATTAAAAACTTTGTGGTAAAGTTCTACCAAAATTAAAAATTAAATCTGGAAATAGAAAGATAAGAACGTAGAAAAAAATAAAAAAATAAATTTAAATAAAAACATTTTCTTGGATGTATTTTTGCAAATATTTTGTGGCACATTTCATAAACTTTATAAAATAGAACAACTTTGTTTTTAACCACTTTTTTATTGGTACGTTTTTTCTCTAACCGGTTTCGATCATCAGGGTTAAACAAGTACATGTTTAACCCTGATGATGACAAGGTTCTTGTCGAAACAAAAAATTTAATTTAATTGATTGAAGAAAAAATTACCAGTAAAAAAGTGGTTAAAAACAAATTTGTTTTATTTTATAAAATTTTAATAAAAATAAGTACGAGATACATTAAATCAGTTGAATAGTACAGGATAGTTAAATATCTGTAGTATTCAATCTTAACCGACAAAAAAGCCTTGTTAAAAAAAACAATATATATTGCAATACTTGAATATTAATCACATTATTCAATGATTTGTCACTAATTTAGTGAATTAACATAAGTTTTCAAAACTAGTCGTATTTACATTTATAAACTCAAAAGTGGTCTGATATAAGTGTTTTAGTTTTATATGAAAGATATCCCTTTCCTTGGGGATTTCCATTGAAATATACCAATTTAATATATTTTTTAGCTACAAATTACTCATTTGTCGGGAATAAAGTGTAGCTCTGCGATAGGCAGTGGCGTAGCCAGTGTAATTATAATAATTCTCCAGGGGTGTAGGGAGTAATGTGATGACCATCTCACGGCGCTGGTGGGAGGGGGTCGGGGACGCTAAACCCAACATGGTACGGCTATGTGTTGATCTAAATCGTGAATGTGTACTACTGTTATTACATTCGACCCCTAATTAAAACCTGTATCATATTTCGGGGATGCAGAGACTATTGATCAAAATAAATATTGGACTTAGTTGAATACTAAATACTGAAAATAAGCTTAATACTAATAGTTAATTTTGATAATAATTGCAAAAAATAATAACTTCCATGAAACTTTTTTTTAGATCCTAAAATCTTAAATTTCTTCATTTATTCAGCAGACATTCACTGTATTAATTTTAAATCAAACACAGATTTTTTGAGTGTACTAAGTTGTATTTTATTAACAAAAAAAAAATATAAAAAAATGTTGACATTCGTTTGATAATGCCCTAACAAGGCGAAACAATTGTCACAATATAATTTTTTATGTGTTTTTTGTTAATAAAATACAACTTAGTAGACTCAAAAAATCTGTGTTTGATTAAAAAATTAATACATAAATTAAAATGGAGTTCAACAAATTAAACGCCAAGTCAATAAATAAAAATAGACATTCACTGTGGTAATATCTAACATTTTGTCCAAGTGTTTCTTAGTAATTAGTACTTTTATTTAAAATAATTTCCATAAATTTAACATTATTATTGACGTGTTTTAAAATTATGTTGAATTCATCAAATCACGTTCAGCCTATATTAAAAAAAAAACCTGTTACTTGCAAGTATGTTATATGGATAAACTTTTTTAAATTAGTGTAATTTGATTGTCATTCATGGTGAATGGTAAATGTTACACATTTTAAAAGCCATCACTTAAACCAGCAAATGACAGGTATTAGACCTGTAATTACTTAAACGTCTCTATTCTCATATTAATTTACCTTTTTTATCTTTTTTTAATAATTTACTAAACCTAGAAAACTATTTTAGCTACAAGTTTTCAATATATTATGGAAATCACAAGGAAGTGAAGGAATTCAAATAATCAATGTCTTATCATTTGGAGTTTGCACCTATTATTCGCCAATTAAATCACTTTGTTGATTCAACAACGTGATCAAATTTGATCCGGATTTAAAATTTTCAAAGCAGATTATAATCCCTATCACGACGAAAATTTTGTCAAGTAATAGAGCTGAAACCTTTGTAAATATTTTACTTACTTGAAGCAAGAGTAAGTCCTTTGTCTTATTGTATTAAAATAATAAATTCATAAGGATTAAAAAAGAGTGTTTGTTTAATAAAACACGGCATTCTTTTTTTTTTAAATATGTATTCGCGATCTCGACCTTCTTACAGGGGAGATTGATTAAATTTTAATCTTTTATTTATGAATCCTTTGAATTACAAATCTCTGGCCCAAACTTCTGTTCATAATGCGCAAAAAGTAAAAGGGGAAAAACATCAAACGCGAAAGGAGTGCAATATTTTTCCATTAATTTTATATCCGATAAAACTTGGACACTGAAAGAAAACGGGGAGCTTTTTTCAGCGGAAAAGTTAAAGGGAAAAAAGAGTTAGAAGTTGGCCCTTTTGTTTGCGAGAGTATTTTCTCCCAGCGGTGTAAACGTTTGATAATTAAGTCGAGGAAGTAAAGAAATTTCACCAACTGAACGGTCTCTGCTCCAAGTTCCGAGTTCCAACCCTTTGGAAAATATTCCACCTTTATTCAATTTATGGCAGCGCCGCAACGATTTGCTAGGCGCAACGTATTTTCCTCTAAGTGATGTTTTCTTCTATCTCTTTGATGTTATCGACGGTACGATGACAGTTTCGGGGAGTTTTCTGTTTATTGTACGCTTTTATCTGTAACTGGGAACTTTGCGCGTTTAAAATCTGAATCTAGGGGGGGTTCATTCATTTAATAATAATAAAACAAAGTCATATTCTTATTGGAAACTTGCTTTTACACGATTCAATTTTGAGTGCAATGTTTTAGTAATACTTTGCCATTTCATTTGTTAGGTAAAAATTCCAATTAAAAGTTTTAAAACAGATATCTCTCCCAAGAATACTGAGTATTTCGTATACTCAAAAAATCAGTGTTCTATTAAACATTTAATACGTAAATTAAAATGGAGTTCTACAAATTAAACGCCAAATCTTAAAATAAATATCATTTTCTCGATTTATTCATGTTAAGAAAAATCATTATGAATTCAAATTTCACGTCTTTTGGGTAATTTCACCGATCTCAATAGAACGATACCTTTATTATTTGATTTTGTCGAATAACAAATTAAACCCTGTTCATTTATTACCGTTTTCATCATTCCCCGAATCCAACACGGACGCAGATGCAAATACACCCAGTGACGTTTTATTGGTACGTTTTTTGCATTCAATCCCCGGTATCTGCCCAGCGAGCGGCTATGTTAGTGAGATAAGCGAACGTAAATAAGCAGCTATAGGCCATAACTGTCACCCAGTGTCCGGACGCCATTGTGTAGGAGGCCTTCCAGGATCCACCCGCGAACTGAGCAACGTGCTTTTGGCTATATTTAAGATAATAATTAAACCGAACATTGTGATGTTATATATTAAGAAAAAATTGTACGCACAAGTTTAATATTAGATATCAGTCTTCATCAGATGTGATAATGTTTTTGTAAAGTGTTATAAGTGTGATAATTTTTATGAAAAAAATATTCAAATTCATTCAAATTACTGTAGAACGGGGCTACTTGAACTTTTATGTGTTACTTGAGCCCGGTACGAAAAAAAAATTAGATCTTTATTTGGTCTACGATAATTAACGTATCGACTTGATTTATTGTTTCTTCGACAGGTGACACTTATACGTTCATTATTGTAAACCAAATACAGATTTAAATCTTTTTTGTACTGGGCTCAAGTAACTCATCAAAGTTCAAGTAGCCCCGTTCTACAGTATCTAATTACATTAACAACATTAAATTTACATAAGTTACAAGCTGTATTAAGCTACACGTTGCTGGGGCTCAGTTTGGTTAAATGGAAAAAAGAAGAGAGTAAGCACACATAACCAATATATTTAATTTTACAATGCTTGTGGTTAAACAATATTTAATCATTTATAAAGACGCACGCTGTCCGCCATGAGCGATGATTTGGATCGCGTTTGTTGCTATTTAGTTCGATAGATAAAGCTGTCATTTGATCAAATTAACTGTTTTCCAAACACATATTATTACCTGTCGCGGGTAAAAACACCTTTTACTAGTGTATAAAAACATGTAGCTTTTCTATTTTAACGTGGTTTTAAGCAATTAGTTTTATTTATATAGATATAAAAATGTTTAAAAATTTCAATTAAAATTTTTAATATTTAAAAAAAATAAGATACATACTTACATTACATATTGAGAAAATATTTTTTTCAATTACATAAACATGGCATTTTCAAGAAAATGAGAATAATTCTTTAATACATATATTTTTATTGTTATAAAATCGTATAATATTTGTAATAATTATATAAAATACAATATGTGCAAATATTTGCTTAGATTTAAAAAAAAAACATATTTCGAAATATGATTCAATTCGCCTACATTCGAAACGTAAGTTATTTTTCACCCCCGTTAATCATTACATCTCTGTCCTTTAACGCAAATCTTTTTTGATACGTTTCGATTTCCGTTCGTAGCGGCCGCAAGTCGGAAGTCGGGCGTCGTTAAGCGGAATGCGTGGGAATTAACATGTGAGCTACCCTGACGGAAACCATTCTGTTTGGGGTGAGGAGATCCGAAGGGTTGGCTAAATTGTTTAAGGGCGGACGATGAAGGGGTTACAACTTTTTGAAGGCGCAATGTTTATGATAATAATGAACGGCTTTTGAAACAGATTCAATTTTATATTTATTTGTGGCAACCTCATCATTATTATTGTAACAGGTATTGTGCTAGTGACTTATAACTCTGCTGTGATTTCGTCCGCCTTCATAGTGTAGCGGTTAGTACATTTGACTACTATGTTGGAGGACCTAGGTTCGGTTCTAAGGGGGGTCAAAATAAATTTAATCTTAAAAATAATAAAACTTTTTTTACGTTAATAAATCACTTTATTCATAACACCTAAATTGACAGACTTAAAATTGATTTTTATTTTAGTCTTATATTTTCATTTTTCTATGGTAAAGTTATAACCATGTTTTGTAATCATGCTAGATATCCCGAATTTAATTTCCATGCGGGTCAAAATAAATATTCGTGATTTTTACTCTAATATTTATTTAATACTACCCTGAGCAAGGATCTGAAGCGTAAGACCGTTCACCTTGCCTACATATAATAAACAAAATCTAATGCAATGTCTTATGCATCATTGTTGTAGACAAGGATGAGTAGAAATAGTGATTTTGATTTACAAATGAGGTAATTAAAAAACATGTTTTTTTACTAATATGTACCTAGTTTTAGCAAACAGATTTAATTTCTTCCATTTTACTAGATTACATGGAATTAATAAGTATGAAAAAGATTTTTGTATTGAAAAAAATAAGTTCGAAATTAACATTCAACAGATGTTATCGAAAAATCATCATCACAATGGCCATTGTTAATAGACATGACCAATTGTAACTAAATAACTAACGCAGGGGTAGGCAGAGAGAAAAGAACGCCACACTACTCTGTCTTTGCAAACATTCTTCTCCTCTTCAATATTCGTGTAGCGTGGGGGGCAATAATTAATCTGAAGTATTTTATTAATAAAAGTGTATAACTAACTTACCAACACACCACTTCTCCATAGGTGTAGGCAGAGATAATAGAACGCAACACCACTCATACTACCCGCTGATTATTCCGACTCCTTAACTAACCACTTTTAATAATAATAATATAACCTTTATCCGCACCCCAATGGTGCATAGGGCACTGCGTCATATAAACGCAGTGTTATCTTGATCGTTTACACATGAAGGAAAGGTGATCAGCCCTCCGCTTCAGGGACCAGTCCAGGGTAATATTGAATAAATATGACAGTGAAAAAATCACTTATATTTATTTTACCCCCCTTGGGAATCGAACCTGGGACCTCCAGAACGGTAGCCGAGCGTGCTGACCATTACACTACGGAGGCGGACTACTTTTAAGTATTTAAAATTCTTGTTCATGTCATGTTTTTTTCAGTCTCGTTCTGCTCCTACTATCAACTAAATTTGCCTCATAAACTTGTTTCAAAAATGTCATCTGTTGAAACGAATTACTCAGCTCCCCTTGGGACGGGAAAACTCAGTAAATTGCCATTTGAAATAATGTGATTGATGAAAAATAAATAAATAAATAATAAATAAATTTTATCAGAATATTAATTCAATGTCAACTTAGAAACCTAACAATTTAACGTACTGACTCTGCCACTTCCCTTAACATTCACCCCCGCTTTTCCAATTCACTCCGACATCCCCTTTTGAAGGAACATCAGCGATAAAAAATCAATATGCGTCCCCAGCAAATATGAAGTAAGAATAAAATATTTACATTGTCGAATTTCGGAAAATTTTATGATAAAATCACTTAGAAGATACATCAAGCATCCCTCATCTCGGCGAAGAAAAAATGCAAAATATCACTTTCATATTCCTCCTGTCGGAGCAATGCTCCTCTTGGATATGAAGATGAAGAGGTGAAATCCAGAACATCCCCATTATTGATAACTGCTATAAATAAATCTCATTTCTTTTCGGTCCTTAAATTCTGCAGTTTGAAAATGAAATCATTTTTTATGGTTTAAAAAAAAAATCTTTTTAACAGATAATAGTTAAATGACAGTCTTATATACTTATACAAAGATTTTTGGTCGTTCCAATGTATTTGGATTCATAGATGGCCATCTATACGTATAATGATTATATTGTTCACTATTTTTTCAAATATTCAACAATAAAAATTGTCATATCTATATCTTCCAACGACTATCATTAGTTTTTTTTAAAGAGAAATATTTGTGTTTTTTTTATTATTCCTACAAATATTTCAATTTCATACTATTTCTGTGAGCCTCGGCAGCTCATTATTAGACAAAGGTATCAAATTGTGGTAGAGTGGGTTCGAACCTAGAAACTAAGACTTGAGAGTCCGCGACACTAACCACGGGACCACAAACCGACTCAGTTAATAAGTTAAAATCTTCATTAGTGGCATTATCACATTATCGATTATACTAAGAAAAACGTGTTGAGATAGTTTGAGTATATGAATCGAATGAGTGGAGAAAGTGTAGTAAAACGTGTTAACGGGACAAATGTGGTTATCGATACAAATAGAAGAAAACCGTTGAAAATTTGGCATGATCAATTTTTTTAAATACTTGAAAATGATCAAGTCTGAAGTCAGAATAATTGGCGGGTATGCATGAGGAGATGCACGAATATGGAAGAGGCGATGATTAATCACAAAGATAGATTGGTGTGGCGTTATATTCTCTCAGACTACCCCTACATGTAAGTGGCATGATGGGTAGTTAGTTATCTTTATATGTCCTTAACAAAAGGTATTACATAAAAGTGATATTTATTGTAGAATAAATATAATTTTTTGGGTCCTTGAAACAATTTTGGATCGCACCTGCCCCAAGAAAGGAACTACACATGTCAAAAAAGTTTTGGTAATGCGGAATGCTTCCTTGAATGAAGCGGAAATTAAATATTCCAACCGGTACGCTTTCCATCTCCGTTGACAAAATGTATAAAGTTCTGCGTCGAGATTACACGACAGGGTAGGGGTTGTAATACAACTTACAACGAAAGAATTGAATATTTCACGAATTCAATTGTGAGCTCTTCAGCCGAGGGTGTGTTATCATATTTCAAGTTTCATCAATGCGTAAAGCACGAGATAAACGCGTAATTTTTCAACAATCAAAAAGTTAATCTCGAATACGAACTTTTTGATGTAGATCAAGGATACCGTTTGCCGTTTTTTTTACACATCTCTTCCAGTTGTGATGAGTTTGCACAGCATTACAATGTACCGTTACGCACATTTTCGGATTGGTACAATACAATTTTTCACACGATATACTTAGATATTAAATTGAATTCCACATGGTTGACTAAAAAACCCAGGATTTGAAAGTAATAAAATTTAATGACATAAAAATTTTGTGGCTTTATTTGTTTTTTTTTCGGCAATGTAGTATCTGATTCTGATAACCAAATTTAAAACGAATTATCTTTAGTACATTCATCGCATATAGTTTAACATTTTGCCTCATCATATCAAAAAATCAATATCGGATGTTTAAATGAAAATACATACATTTATAGATATTTTGCAAATAGGAGTTTGCTTGATTCCTCATCTCTTCATATGATATGTACATATGTTTAACCCTTACTTATAATGCGTTTTATATATTTCGAATAAATGTGAAAATAAATAAATAAAAAAAACATGTATTGGTCCCAATATGGGTCTTGTATAAAACTCATGGCAATATTTTAACCATGTATATGTATTTCCTTCTTTATTTTGTCCGACTTCATAGTGTAGTGATTACCGCGTTTTACTACTATGCTGGAGGAACTAGGCTCGATTTCCATGGGGGTCAAAATAAATAAGTGTTTTATCACTTTAAAATTTATTTAAGTTCATCCTGGACTGGTACCTACAGCACACGATAGATCATTTTATGTTCACGCAATCAACAATAAAATTAACATTGCATAGTTACATAGTGCATCGATACAGTTCCTTTATTGGTAGGAGCAGATAGGGGTAAATAGTATAAGCAGTATTTTTAAAACAAGTGAATCCAGAAATCATCTCTTGGCCGCGGAGATCATGAGTCCAGTTTATTTTCCACGTGATCAAAGAGTACAGCACTGTAGCACAAATTACGGATAACCCAATGAATCTCTTGCCATTGAGTTCATAGTTATAAATCTATTGAATGTATAGCGTTCTTAGCGTAATAGTTGCAGACACCACAGAATTAGAGAGAGCACCATTCGCAGTTACCATAAATCCCGAGCAGTGTATTCATAAATATGCCACGGGCTTAATCGGCCCCGAATCGCTATTCGGTATTTCAGTGGCCGCAAGATACGAGTAGTAATTCAGGGAATATCGATATTTCTACATAAACCCTTGCTTTATTATTGGAATTGATACAAAGTGCCCGGCGCGGCCATTTATCCGCGCAACTGCACCGCGATGGTGACAGACGCCGGCTTAGCGACCGGATTAGTTGGCGAGGTGTTCGGGCTGCGAACACCGGGAATGAACTTTTATTACTGTCGTTATATGCAAATCACCTCACGGAAACATATTCATGTCAAACTTTTTCCGGGTGATTTTGTGCTAGCAGGTATTTTGTAACACTTCACTTGTATTGTAACGTACAAAAGAGACATAATCCAAATCACAAAAAAACATCGACTTAACGCTGTATGTGAATTTATTTTATTAATTAAGATTTATTTTAACATATACGGTAGACAACGCATTTTACTAACAATTCATTAAAAATAACAAAAATTAAATAAATACTAACAAATTACTTTTTGATACCTAATCAAAGATGAAGAAGAATATGGAAGTCTGGGCATTTACGGGGCTTACGACCGTCATAGGCTGGTTTAAGTGATCCCTTTACATACGTGTATTTCATATTTTGATTCGGCAATCACTTTGTGGTAAAATCTGTCTATTTTTAATTTAAGTTTTACTTACTTAATACCACTATTTCTTAAATTCTATTATGATACTTGTTTTGATACATTCCGCATTATTTTTGTTCTTCACATATGGTGTTTAAATGATGCAAAATGCATCGTAACAAGTGTCACAATAGATCTTAAGAAATAGTGGTATGTAGTAAGTCAAAACTTAAATTAAAAATAATCACAAACTGACAATATACCATTGTTAATCTTTTTATTTTTAAATGATAAAATAAAGATATGAAATTTTTTAAAAGAACGAACGAAATGATTTTTATTTTCTGAACCTAGTACGAAATAATGAATTTATTTCATGAACTCTCTTACACAACATCAATCATTCAAATGTAATTTTATGAAAATATTTCTGCGAGATTTTTAGAAATTTATTCACTGGAAGTTAATGCATCTACTCCATATTATTTTCATAAAAGCTTTTACACAGACCTCCGCGTCGGGCCGGAGAAAGGTTTTAATATAATTTTCCATTAGTTTGGAGTACAAATTGACCGCAGTTTTCCAAGTTGGGGAGTAGACACGTGTGAGATCACGTCTCGCTGGAGGAGAGACGGGCCTTAGAAATGCCGAGCAATTAGGCAAATGAAAACGGAATGGATTTTACATAAATCACCCTTAGGGTGGCTTATCAATTTACTAGCAGAACGTTTTGCTAAAACTATGTATGTATATTGGATTATTTGAGAAATTAATTGATTTTTCCATACTGTTGTATTTTATATCTACTTTAACTTAGTATTATTTATTGATTCGGCATTTACTTTGTGGAATGACATGTTGAACCAAACTAAGCACTTATTTGACTCACATACTCATAAATTATTACACTCAGTTACAAACAAAGGCCAAGTCATACAAACTTTGGAAATACATAAAATTTTAAATTCTAATTTTTATTTTTTTATTTACATAAATAGTATACATTTATTTAAATAACAATTTCAAACATATTAAAACTATTTTTTGCAGTGACCCACCAAGCCACCTTGTGTGTCTTGTTGGTGGAGTCGGTGGATAAGGTGATAAAACGTTAATAAATAATATGCTTTTTCAAAATCCTTCACCATTATTATCGATGTTTCCTTTTACAAAAAGTCCGGTTCCTTAATTATTCCCCTCCTCTATTTATTACCCTACCAACCTCTTTACGTACCTGATCTTTCTCCAATCTTGATTTTTCTCTTTTCCTATTCATTCACCTGTAGTTTTACTATTTACTTGTAGACGAAAACATCTGTAGTTCTCGAAACTAGTCGTGTGTATTGAAATAATACTTAGTAAGTGGTATTATACAAGTGTTTTTTTGTAATTAACTTGGCATTCATTTTCAAATACCGGTAAGTAATAAATTAACTTGTTTTAAATAATGAAAATGAAAATATCACACATAAAATTTAAATCTAAAGATGTCCTCCCGTCACTGACTCTGAGTAAGATCTACTTTAACTTAGAGTCACTAACTCTGAGTTAGATCTACTTTAACTGAGAGTCACTAACTCTGAGTCAGAAGAAGGAACATGCCAGAAAAGGTTAATATGATCGGTATCTTAGAGGGAGAGAGGATAATGTCTTATTCACTAGAGATACCAAGCCAAGAGTGATAGAGTATTACCAACAATGAGCACAGGCATCTAGCCAGGAGAGATAACAACTTGTTATGGTTAAAGAGAAATGGAGAAAAAGAGAAGGTTATGGAGAAAAGGTTGTTATAATTAATAGCTAGGACAGCTGAAGGGGGAGAGGAAGATTGCTTATCCGCTACAGACACTAAGTCGCGAGTCTTGCCAACTCTGAGTTAAAGGTGAGAAGAGAGAACATATTTAAAAAAAAAAACCATTATTATGATCGATATCATGGAAGGAGAGAGGTAGATCTCTTATTTACTAGAGATACCAAGCCAAGAGTGATAGAGTCTTACCAACAATGAGTTAAAGGCAACCAGCCAGAAGAGAGAAAGAACTTGCTAAAGGTTCTTAGTCGACAGCTAGGAGGACTAAAAGGGGAGAGGAAGATCGTTTATCTGCTAGAGATACTTAGTCGCGAGTGGTGGAGTCTAACCAACTCTGAGTTGGTCAGAAGTCAGAAGAGAGGACAACCTAGAAAAGGTTATTATGGTAGGCAACTTGAAAGCGGAGAGGATGGTTGCTTTTCCATAGGAGATTCCATGTCACGAATAGTGCAGCCTTACTAACAGTGAGTTAGAGGCATATAGCCAGGAGAAAAAATAACCTTAAAAAAGTTATGGTCGATAGCTAGGAAAGACATTAATAAAAATCTTGATATATATTCTTATATTTAGTTATAAAAAAATAAATGTCCGATCCCATTCGACTAAGCAAAACATTTTAAAGACTTGTACTACATAATATTTTTTTTAACTGTGCGGATTTTTTTGTGTAAAACATCCGAAGGAAAAAAGTATTTGAGTTTTGTATTATTTCAGTATTTCTGATATTTGACGTGTGAATAAATATTAAATATATCACCAAAAAGTTTCCAGCAACAGTAATAAATCAAATATCCTAAGGATTTGTTGTATCGCGGATATACCCCATATTTCTGTAAATATTCCGAGTGTTCATCATCTCTATAACATTTCGGATTTGGAGTCGTGTAAAAGTTCAGGCTTGACTTATTTCTAAGAATATAAATCAACTGGACGTATTACAACATTTGGATCTCTCGAACCCTCCCCCAAGCCTGAAACTTTTGTTACTTCGTAAACATTTTATTATCTTAACATAAAAAAAAAACTTTTCACCATAAAAGTATAAGAATCACATAATGCTTACCCTGTAGCAGTAAATATTCAACAAATTATCTTGTTTTGTGTGGAAAACTACATTTGCTGATTATAATCCTCCTTGAAAACTTCCTGAAGTATATTTATTTGTTATAATTTGTTTTTCATAGAAAAAAATATATTATGAACTTATCATAGACATAAATCACTATAATCTACATATTACAATCCCACAACAAATTTATATGCTTCCATAATGTATAATAATTAATTATTATGCCCTAAAATACGGAAAGTTGTTTTATACAGAAATGGAATCAGAAATGTTTCCGGTGCAAAACTTTAGTTTTTTTTTTATAATTTATGATTTTACTTTCTAATCTCCATTGTACGTTTTATTTACCAATCTTATTTTTACTATGCTAAGTGAAGAATAATTATTGTTACAAATATTTTTTAAACCGACAAATTATTTATAAAAATTTAATTTATGAATTGTACTGGAAGTCTATTTTTATGTCCATAAAATCAACAAAGAAGTGGTTATTATTTACTTAATGGAAATACAAGGCTAGAAAAAATACAGAAAATGCAACGATTGTAAAAAAAATCATTAATTATTTATAGGTGAAAGCGATTCATATCCAACATTAATTTGATTCGTAGTAAAACATTTTAATACATTTTGATTTGAATTACAATGGTATTGAAATTCTAAAAATGTATTATTCTTTCAGTAAACCGACAAAAAAGGTAAGTAGAAATATAAATAACTTAAAGACATTTTATATTCATTTTTTTCCACGTAAAGATTTAATTCTTTAACTTACGAATTCCTAAGCTACATGATTAATCTCAATTAATCAATGGTTGGCCAAAAATATTTATGTTCTTTCACACACACTTACTATTCTCATTTTCTTACACATATCTATGGTTTCTACTTTTGGCGTACCAAATATTTAGTCGTATTTTTAGGTCTTCCTCGACTTTTACATCTATCTGCATTTGTATAGTCGATATAATAATATGAATCTTGATTCGGTAGTAGTACTACGTAACACATTTAAACAAATTACAGTTAAAATAAACCTATAATAATAACTAACTAATAATAATATATTTTGACTACATTTATCAATAGTAAAATCAATAAAGTACGATATTTTGTTAAAAGCCGTTTCCTTTCGATATGCATATATAGTTTAATTTAAGCTTATACTTAATTTTATCAATCTTTAAATGAGTTCAATCCCAATAATATATAAACGAGTATTTATATTTCAAAAATATTCATTTAGCAGTGTTTTCGAAATTTTATTTCTCAAAAATTATTATACCTACATGTTATTAAAAATTATTATTTTTTCGGGATTCAAAATAAGGTAAGTGTTACAAACGAACTTTATTTGTAAATGAGTTAATTACATAAAGTCTTAGTTGTATATTTTAAAGTCATACTTACAGTTTTATTATTAAAGTTAAACATGGAGTTATCTAACTACTAGAACAGAATACATTATATTTTTACGTATATTCTAATACTTATCCTACAGACGCTAGACCCTTATTTCATCTATTAATTCTACGATAGTGTAACGGATAAACATATAATGTAAATCAAACCCAGCAGAAATCGTCAACGATGAATTAATTCCGTAATAAATACAAATGTATTTATTACCTTTTAACTAGAATCCCATAAATTTGTGTATCGCATGGGGAAGTTAAAGTGAGATATCACTTATTATGGAATTATGCAACACTAAAGGCAAAAAGAAATATTCCCTAATAATAAATCTCTTATTTTCCATACAAAGAACATAAACGGAGGCAGATAAAGGGGAAGAGAGGCCGAAAGGCTTCGTCGTTCACACTTCACCCTGTTTCCCGCCATTTATCATAGAACCAACCCCTTCCATGCGTCTCCCCGCTAGACCAGTACACTCTGGAAAAATTAATAAGAATATCATAGTAAAATATATCCACAAAGTAGAGAATATTGAAGTGTATTACGAATATTTAGTAAGTAACCGTGCTGTCAATTTTTTATATTAAGATTTCTTTGAAACTGAAATATTTTTCTTAAAGTAAGTAGAAGTAGTTTGACTTTTAAAGTAGATTTAATAATTTGGATTTATTTAAAAATACATGCGAAAAAACATAAGAACATTATGGATATAATTAAAACTAGCCATTCAAATATACCGAGCAAATCACGAAATACTATCAAATATTTAATAGATACAAACTATATTCATTTTATTGGAATTTTTTCTTTATTTTAAACCCCTACTGTTATTTTAAACTAAACATTAATTATCTTTTATTGTCTTTTTATCGTTTTATTGCAATCATTATTTTGGTATCAATAACATCTTTTTCGGTTTTCGTTTAAAAATTCTGCTTCTTTCACTCTAAAACGTAAACAAATAAAAATAATAATTTTAATCCTTGAAAATTTTTTAATTTAATTATTTTATACTGTAAGAATATTTTGACATTGCTCAAAAATAACTTCAATAGTCAAAACAACGGTCACTATATTAAAATAGAAAATTACTGTATTTGAATTACTTTTATCCCAAAATTGCATACTGATTTTTTTTCATACTGTTAATTTTAATAAAAAAAATAGATGTTATAGAACATATTATAACTTATTGGAAATTAGAAAAACATAAATTTTACACAGAAATAAGGAAAAATAGTCTTTTGATTTATTTTTTTATTCATATTTCTATATTTTTAGATATATTGTGATTCTTTCTACAATTTTCCAAAAACTACCCTTTCATTTGGGCATGTCGGCTCCGTTGTTACGGTCTGCTTACCTTACCCTACCTATCTCTATCTACCCTATATTGTATTGTTTATAGAAAATGAACTTAAGCCATAACAGCTATAAATCACTAAACGAATAACGAATTTACTCTTGGATAACGAAGTCAAAACCGTAGGCGTTAATCATTTTGGAAAAAAATCACACTACCAGCTATTATTTATAGCGAATATTCCACAATTAATCCATAAGATAATAAAATACTTTATGGGTTTTCTAAATTTATTGTAATATAAGCAAATAATTTACTGTAATATGTTTTTTCATATTATTTTTGATGAAGCAAAATATTTCGTTTCATTTTTACAACATTTTGAGTGTATCCGAATACGTAATATTTTGTTTTTTTACTTTACAGGTTGTTCTTAAGTATTTGAATAAAATCCAGGATTTGGACCTCGCATACAAATAAAAAGAATCTCTGCTTATAAAGGCTTTTCTCGTTCCAACATAGATGTCTGTTGTGAACTCACACATACTGTATCACGAGATCAATATATCTAGGCAGTGGCGTGCTTTGTCAATAGGCAGAAAAGCAGTGTCTACTCTGGATTACTCCCGTTCCATATAAAAACACAACTAGTGCCTTCAATGCCTTATCTTTATCCAACCCTACTGCCTACCTTTATTAAAAACTCTATGCACATCACTGTATCTAGGAGTACTAAAATTTTGAGCAGTGTAGTTGTCAATCATGAATAGAATTGATGAATGTTACACGTGTGTGAAGTGATCACTAAACCAAGCCTAAGACATGTCGTAAGCCCTGAAAATGCTCAAACATCCATATTCTTTTTCATCTATGTTGAAATATCAACAAAAAAGTTAACTTTTTTAATGATATTTTCTAACCAACATTTGTAAAAACTTAATTTTATGAAAACTAAATATCAGTATTTATTTCACATTTGGTATAAAATATTAGATTTTTCATTCGTTGTAGGGATACCAATTATATTAGCAAGGAAATGTTAATTTTCCATTTGAGTAGATAAAATCGTTAATTACATAAATTACTTCCGTACGTAGAATCAAGTTAGCAAAACAAAAAGTTCACATTTGTCAGCTTTGTAATCACAGAACGTATCGGGACTCCAACTATTAATGCAAACGCCATGCTTTCTTTTGAACACTTTGCCCAATAATAATCTTATCTAGGGGAAATTCTACATAATTTGTCAATGTGAAAACAGACCGCATGCCTATCGCACTACATTAACTTCCACCAAAAGCACTAGTAAAAAAGACGTAACCAATAAAAAAATAAACCCAAATGTAGAGAGATTCAACTCGGACCCGATATTGGTAGTGCTTTTTTTATGAAGTGCCCCAATTTTACATGAGTTTTTTTGTTCAGAATCAAAACTACATACGCATATATATTGCGTTTAATTCAAATGCAAAATTGTTGCATGTTCAGAAAAATGTTCGCATTATCTCCATACCCCAGTTAATCGGGAAAAGAAATCTCTTTAACTTTTCGGCAAATTCCTCCATTTTATATGCGGTTTCACCCCGTCTTGTAGACAATTTCGGTTGGTTAGTGTATCTTGGAGCAAATTAATTTATTGCCAAAGTAGCGGCGTAGTATTTGCTGTTAAATCGCGTTTTCTTTATTCTTCCCTCCGTTAGGGACACACAGCACAATCTGATCGCAAAGTGAATACCAATTAGCTGAAAAAATCGAGAAAACTTTTGGGGTTAGAAACAGATACTTCGAGTATAAAACGTTTTAAAGCTCGTACTCCGGCACGAATACTGGGGAAATGACCGTTTTAACTATGTGTTCTTGTTTTAAAATTAGGTAAATCCTATCAAATCGTGACACGGGGAAAATAATATTTGTTTTCTCTTGTCTATGTTTTTGCATTAAAATCAATTCCGTAATTTTATCCGATGTTATAGTAAATGTATGTATGTATATGTGTATGTACGTTTGCGTGTCTTTTTATATCTTTAATTTCACTTCATTTTACTTTTAGTATACTGTCTTATTTCTTTTGATCATTTCTGTTATGATCTTATTTTTTCAGTGTATTTAAAATAATAATTTTAAAAAAAACATTTAAATGTTAAAGTGTGGCTTGCACTATTAACTTCAAGGATTAGAACAAATAATAAATCAATATATTTTCATTGTGTAGTATTCAATAGTGTTTAGGACATTTTTTTTATTAAAAAAAACACAAATAAATTAAATCTTTTTAATTTAAGTTTTACTTAGTTAATACCACTTTTTCAGTAAAACTTAAAGTGAAATGAATAGGTTTTACCGCAAAGACCTTGGCAAATCAATCAATGAAATTTATTTTTCTTACATCACAAGCCTTAAATCTGTCTCTTTAAGTTTCTTTTTATTGGTATTTATTTCACATATGTTGGGTAAACCATGTTTCCAAAACTAATATTGATCAGAAATCGTTTTTTAAAGCAATTTAACTAAAGCTAATTGCCAAACTCACGTTTCATGCACAAAGAAAATGGTCAGAATATTAACATTTCTTGTTGAAAATTCATAAACTGAAAAAAATTCAAAACATTAGCTAAAAGTTACTCGAAATCTTGTTTCAAAGATTTAAAGGAGCATATGGAGTCCACAAACTGTCTCCAGGCTTTTCTGTCGGCTGCCAGCTCCCCTGCATCTTCCCAAGTCAGATCCGCGTCCCGAAGTTCTGACGAGAACTGCCGACGAATTGTCAGCAGTGGTCGTCCTGGGCGTAGGACGCAGCAAATCTTGGTCACAACTGTCGTCAAGAAAAGGCGATTCAGTTGGCTTGGCCATGTACTCCGCATGCCTCCTGAGAGCAGGCAATAATTAAGAAGAAAATCATCCCTTTCAAAAAATCAAATTGTTCTCTTTCACGATTAACAGTGAAGCAACGAAGTTATATGCAAATCCTAATTTCAGGGCTCGATCAAACGCGTGATTAGAATTTGTGGCAATTAACCATTCCTAATAGAAAATGGAACCCTAGTTGTTGTATTTTCTCTTCGCGTTTCCATTACCACCCGATTATTAAGTTACTTCTTGTAATTCTTGTTCGTGGAAATTACGAGGGTAAAGGAGATATTTTTAATTCTGGTAATGGAATAAATTCGAGGCAATTGTAAAGTAACTCGATTTTTAAATCAAGACAATTTGAGTTTTAATCAAATAGCCAACGGTTTTGCGAGAAATTCCAGATTTTATATCTTGTTTCCTCTCAAGAATGAAAAAAATTAAAATCATTTTAAAACTTTTAATGTACTGACTCTCATTTAAATACAAAGTTTTCAGTTTGATTCCTATCATATGTTTCTTTGCTAAAAATTAAATAACAGCTTCGGAATTAAGATAAGAAACAATATCAAATAATTTTATAAATTACATGACTGAATTCGAAAATAAATTTACTTCGATTTATCATTTTACTTTATAATAATTATGTTCATTTATATATATATATATATATATATATATATATATATATATATATATATATATATATATATATATATATATATATATATATATATATATATATATATATATATATATATATATATATATATATATATATATATATATATATATATATATATATATATATATATATATATATATATATATATATATTTATATATGTATATATATATATATATATAATATATATATATATATATATATATATATATATATATATATATATATATATATATATATATATGTACTCTAGAAACGACGTTTTTCATACACATAAATAAGATAATAACTGTAAAAAAATAACCTTCTTAATGTTTCTTAGATAACAACGGAAAATATTGTACTGACAATTTGAACATAAATATGCATTTGTACCAAACTGATTTTTGGATTATTGTGCCGTGGTGTGTAAAAAATCAGAGCGATTTCTTTGAGATATTTTCATTAACACATTGCCTTTATAAAAGCCCTTGTAATGGCAGATGAAAAAACATCAGCATCTAAATAGACGGGGAAACGTAGGAAGATTTTTTCAATCCGTTATTTTGTTCATATGCTTTTTAAGCATCACATCATGTTGAGAACACACGATCCCATTAATTTTTGTGGCATAAAGTACTTTTTAATGGCTCGTATTTACTTATATATTTCCTTGGAATATGGTTTATTCTTATACGCCTAATGAAACACACTCCTCTGACGCATGACATGTCCAATTAAAGTCATCGAATAGGGCTTCTTTACCTCCACAACAGGCCCCCCTACCTGCACCCTTACGGAACTTCATCCCGCGCGGGGTGGACCACCCCCGAATGCTGCGTAGAACGGTTGCAAGGCAGCAGGCAACCTTCAAGTACCATCCCCCACCTTTGTGATATAGTGTTGACCCCAAAATTCATTCGTACACACAACACATAGAAATCCGACCTCATTCATGTCACATACTATGAGAAATCACTTGGATATTATTTATGAACGGTACAATTTATCGTACAAAGGCGTTCAATTTCATGTTTTGTTATGAATTTTAATTAATTTCATAAATTTTCAACATGCACTGAACATTTATTATGATAATACTGTTCAAAGCCGCTTAAAGCGTTAAAATAGTTCAAACATGAAATAATACTGAAAGACTTTTTCAACATACTTTATTATAGCTACAAAAATATATATAATACTTACAAAAAATAAATATCTGAAAAACGTGGCTACTAGTGAATATTTTATATCAACGTTCTGTACAGCTAAGGATGTTGTTCATTTTATTTTTTCATAGAATTAGTGAGAAAAATGCTGAAATATTGATGATAAAATAATATGTAAAAACCCTATAATATTCCAATCCTTTCTATCACTTATCTATTCAATTCAGTTTTTCTTTTTTAATTATATTGAAATCAAAATTTTGTCTGACTTAAGATTTAAAAACTGGACTTATTATTTAGTCAATTCAATATAAATTAAACCAATTGAAATAAATAAAAAAAACTAACAATTTAAACTTATCGGTGAATTATTCAGTTTTTGTACATACAATATATTTTATATAGCTTATAGATGTGTTATGTTATATTACTATATTTATGTTCATCCAAAAAGCAAATACATATATTTTTTTAATTATTTTTGTTAAATACATTATCTTCTTTTATGCTTTGAAAATATAAAATAATATATTATTTTTGGAGCTTAACAAGGTTTTTTTATATTTCAAAGCTTTTTCTTGGTATTTTTTTTTAATCTGTTCCAGTATTTAAATCAGGTCAAACGAGTGTGCGTAAAATTTTCAACTATACTAAAATATATGCTAGTATAATCAGAAGTTCTTAAAAATTCCTTCAATATTCTTAAACCTGAATACTCAAGCCAGTACTTGATGCATGGTTGCCAAAATTGCTTAAAGGTAGGTTGAAAACAATTCACTGATCCAATAATTATTAATTTATTTACTTGAAGTAATTAAATCATCCATGTATGTATTAATTTGTACATAAATCTGCTATGTGCCGCTTATGTACAGTCAGAGCTTCCAATTAACTGGTGCAGGTGTACCTGTGTACATATTACATTATAATGTATTTGTATTGGTACAATGGTATGTACTTAATCTACAACTGAATTACGTTATGCGTAATACGCCTCAAGATCGATATTACATAACTGCGCACATGGTGTACTGAGGGCTACCATTCCTCAAACTTTGCAAATAATATTTTTTTGTCTTTTGGACTCATTGTAGCAAAAGGTACAGAGTCAAATCTACCAAATGTATAATTAATCCTTAACTATATGAAGGCAAGACGATCAGTACAGCAATTCCGATTTATGGATTCACGAATGGAAAATATGAATACATACAGATAACGTGATGAAGGAACTCAAGCATGTAATAATTTAATATGTATTATTTGTTAAATCAAACACAGATTTTTTGTAATATTTTTTTGACATCTCATCAAAGATGAAGAAGAATATGGAAGTCTGGGCATTTACGGGGCTGACGACCGTCATAGGCTGGTTTAAGTGATCACTTTACACACGTGTAACATTCACCAATTCTACCCATTATTGACAACCACACTTATCAAATTCTTGGAAGTTCTATATGGGCAGAATTGGTGAATGTTACACGTGTGTAAAGTGATCACTTAAACCAGCCTATGACGGTCGTCAGCCCCGTAAATGCCCAGACTTCGATATTCTTTTTCATCTTTGATGAGATGTCAAAAAAATAATATGAAAATAAGTCCTGTAATTGGAGATAATCCAGATTTCGTGAACAAGTATTTGGACACTCAAAAAATGTTGTAAACAGATTTTTTGAGTCTACTATTTTTTTTTTACTTTTCACTTTAATGTATTCAATATTACCTGGCCTTGTATCTAAATCATAAAAATGGTTACCTTGCCTTAATAATTTTTATTTATTTTACAAAGATACATTTTTTTAATTATGTGGAGTCGTATTTTATTGTTAAATTTTTTTGTTTTGTTTTTTTTTTAACAATAAAATACAACTACATAAAAATTATGTGTTTGATTTAACAATTAATATATAAATTAAAATGGGGTTCCATAAATTAAATGCCAAATCAATAAAAAACGTATTAATTTTACCAAGTAAAGCGTAAAAATATGTGTTTGATTTAGTAATAAATACATAAATTAAAATGGAGTTCTACAAATAAAACGTCAAATCAATAAAAAAAATTACCGAGTTGAGTGTACTCTTGAGGAATTTCTACAGGTTGTTCATTAAAATCAAAATAACGATTACTAACAAAGTTTAATTCTTTAATTTTCATTTAAAAAAGCCCCACAAACAGTCCGGAATTCTCTAATATCATTATTATTTAAGGGTACTTACGCTTTCAAGTTCCTTTATTACTTTTGTTTCTCTTTCACAAACGCTAGTCGATCTGTAATCTCATAAAAATATACAACTTCCAATTATTAGTTTATTCATTTTTTTTAAAACCACTTATATTATTAAAAATTAAAAAGTATGTTAGCTGACTGCTTTAGATATTCAATAAAGTTTTTTCATCAACGGTTTTTATCCTTCAATGATTTTGCATGATTTGGTATGATATCGTCCCAAATCATTCCTAATAACGAAGAGCAAAAACTAATAAAATTTCTGTATTATTTTTGCTATATCTTAAGTTTATTGTGTTTATTATTATTAGTAATATAGTGCCTAGCATTTGATCACCGATTCGAGTCAAAGATTTTATGTTTTTCTTGGTAAATGAGAGTTTAAAACGAATGTTATTTTCTAAATATTATTATAAATACGAATTGATCGTTTGTAATAAATAAAATAAACTTAAGATCAACGCAGTTATTGTATTTGGTCACCAGGTAACGCATTTCTCGGGGTTAAAAGATTATTGAAGAAAAAAACCGTTACATTTTAAAAACCACTGACTCGTCCACCCTTACGCCTCCCTTTAACCACCCTTTGTAGGATAATACAAGGTACGTATGCAAGTACGCTAACCATGCACCCTTAGATCATTGAACCCGTCGTGTATTGCGCAGTTAGTAACTTCGCACGCGCTAATACCACTCTCCCTTCCGACTAAACACTGCCTTCATTCATCCCCACGCTTGAATGAGATGGGGAATGTTTGATTTATGTAAAACGAAATATATTCTCTGCTCTGTATTCTTAGATTTTTAATAATACAGCCTTTGCGAGACGTAACGCTAGCCTTATTAATTTATATTAAGGGGTAGCCAACAGTACAAATATTTTGTCTGTAGGGTATAACGCAATACTAATAAATTGTATTGTGGAATATCACAAAAGAAAAATGTTTTGTGAAGTCGAAAAAAATGTATTGATATGAAAGTATTCGTACATTATCGATAGCCTTTAAAAAATATGTGATTGAAATATTTCCGGAGGTAGAAGGAATTCATACATTTAATGTAGTGACATTCCTTTTACAAGAAAGAACTTACACATCAGCATTTTTTTATTTATTTCTTTATCATATTGAATATCTTCGTTTGTTATGACTGAACTATTTTATAATTTAATTATGTTTTCAACCAGTCTTGGTACTTTATAAAAAATCTACTGCAGTTTTTTTTTATTTACAATTATTTGTTGATTAGAGCTTAGGGGAGTCTAACTAATAAATTACAAAGCTAAAAATACAAATTTAAAACAATTTTTGTTTTTTTACGAACATTAAATAATTTAATAAAAATGTAAATTATGTTTCATTTTAGTTAGTTTATTAGTTCAACAATGGAATATTTAATTTGTTGATATATAAAAATATCTAAAAAATATTAATATCGGGTATTTCAATAAAATGGTTAAAATCGAGGGTTTTCAAACATTCAAGATGTTGATGATTTTCTCAGATTTTTCAACGGAGTGTTATTTTTTAAGATATATAAAATCAAGTTGTATTTAATGAAAATGGTGATTTTTATTTTTTCAAAAACAATTTACTATGCTTTTTAACATATTCTCTTAAACAATACGATAAGCCCGAAATTTTACTTTCCAGGAAGGTATCGTTTAAGTTTCCCGACATAAATAAAGTACGTTTATTTAACCGAAACAAATATAAAACCAAATATTTTGGGTGTGATTTAGAAAATTTTATAGGCTACTTAATCACCATGCAAAATGACCGGTTTATTACCGGGTGTCTCTTGTGCGTAATATAACGTAAAAGGGTTAGTGAGTTTAAAGGTTAGTAATATTTTACTAAAATTATTACATTAAACTTGTTTTATTAACCCTCTCCCATCCCACATAATTTCCTCGAGAAGAATTGTAATGTTTTGTTCACAGTATCACCTTTGAGAGGAGTTTCGTGCACGTAACAGTATCATCTTTGTGAGGAATTCCGGTTTTCTAGAAGGATGATGTTTTTTCACATTACCTCCGGTGGTTTTTTGGGCATTTATTTTTAACTGTAAGCAAACATATTCATTAAAATTTATAAAATAAAAACAAAAAGGATGTGCATACATTATAAAAAATTAAAATAAAAATTAAAGTTAATTGTTTTAAAATTCAAAGACATGCAAAAATATAGAGATTTTGTTTTTTTGGATGATTTGCCAAACATTACTTAAAAATCTAGATTTTGTATTTTTTACGACTTTATCTATTTTTTTTAAAGAATTAACAACTTTGAAAACTTTTAAGATATTATTTTATTTCGAAATAAAGCAGCTTTGTTAGCGTATTATACGTTCGAAAAAAGTTTTTATTTTTTAAGAGCTGAATATGAAAAAGGGGATGATTTTACATACCATATTTGATGTTATTATAAATTATTAATCACTTATGCAACTATTTTGTTACAAAATTACTTATCTTATTACAACATTGAGGATGAAACTGTTTGGTTAGAAACCGATCGATATTGAAGTTATATAAGTTAAAATAATTAAGTTATTTTTTCCTCCTTAGTTATATAGTGTATGGTCTCGATATAGTGGTTACCGCGTTTGTCTACCATGCTAGAGGTCCTGAATTAGAATATCGAGGACTTAATTATAAACACAAAAGTATTTTTGCACCCTAATATTTATTAAATATAACCTTGGACTTGTACCAGAAGCGTGATACTGATCACCTTGCCTTAAAACAAATGAACGACTAATCTGACTTTGCATCAATCTAATGCAGTGCCTTTTGCCCCGATGTTACTGATAAGGTTAAGAAGAAGATAATTTATTTTGTTATAAATTGAAAAAAATACAAAGTTTGTCCTTTGTTTTTATTAATATTATTGTTGTATATATTGGCCCTTATTCTCTCAACTTATTCTAAGATCCATAGATTTTATCATCAAACCTTTTAATAAAACCCATGTATGGTATTACGATAAATCAATAAATTGTTTAGCATACAGGATGAAGTGGGCATTAGAAAACCCTTCTTTTCCTCGGAAATAATAGTGATTTTTTAAGTGAAAAATAAATTTAAAAAATTGAGTGTAATGATTTTCAACTCGCTCCGTTTCCATTTGGCATTTCCTACTACTCACCTTCTTTTGATTTATCTCGAAATATGTGTCTTTGAATTTCCGCATCACTTGATTTATTTGAAAATATTTTTCTCAAAATCCAAGCGCTCATTTACATTCGATATCATGCGAGATTCTAGTGAATCTATGAAAAAACTTGATAAGAATCCCTCTGAGATAAGTCCAGAATTTATGAACTTACAAAGTCATACATTAAATATGTACATTCCATTCAAATACAAAAAAAACTATTGCATTAAAATTTGTTTATTTACAAGCTGTACCCGGCTATGCGTCACTGTGGTATAATCCAGGAAAAGGAAAAATAAAGAAAATAGAAAACGCATTTTTATATATAATACATGTAAAAAGTTTTAGGTACCATGAAACAACAATGAAACAGAAAACATTGAAAATGCTTAGTGTTAGCTTCCGTCAAGAAGCACGCCGTCCACTATGAGCTTTTTTTGTATGGTGTGTATTGCTGTTACGTTCAACAGATGGCGCTGCCATGTCGGTAAACGAAACCTGTTGCATTATCAAACATGGGTATTTTTAAATGACACAAACTGTGTGTTGCATATAAAAACACGCGAGAGTTCACATGCAATATTATGCCAAAATTTCAAAATAATCAGTAATTAATTTTAGGAGATTTTAAGATATTGGGAACACCAAAATTTATATTGTTATTTATATAGATATTATTGTTGATTTTAAAAATAATTATAAATAGGTGTATGGTATTCGAGTATGATCATATAATTTTTATAAGTGAACAAAAAAACGAAAATAAGTATTTGCCTAACTGATGCGGTGCTTTTACTTGTGTTTTTTTCATTTCCGTTTTCATGAAAATAATTTATAATTAAAATATAACATTGTTTCAAAATATTCATAGTGCTTTTAAAACAAAGTTAAATTTTTATTTTATTTATTTTATTTTATTATTGTTCGGAAATTGTACAGGTTAACGTTCAAAAAGGTATATAATAAAAATAGTTACATTATCAATAATAAGCGTTACATTACATTAACAAAATAGTTACATTAATAAAAATAAAGCCAATATTAAATGAACAGTATTATTTTTCATTTAGGTTGATTTTGTTAAAGAATTCTTTTTAAAAAAATTAAGATAAATTCATAACTGTTATATTCATATACCTACATACGAGTACATACAAACTCATACTTTATATTTAATCTTATTCCGGAGTCAGAGCTTAAAGGTCGTGTACATATAACAATAATCCCTTGTATATACCTTGAAGCCGATCCTCCAGCTTGATAAACATAACAGCCGAGGGAAGACTACTGCAACTTCCTTATGTTGAAATTCATACCGTTTCTGACAGGTGGTTTCAAGAGATAAGAAGGAGAACTTCACAAACTATGTACCCGAATTGACGAAATGTTTGCAAATTTATTTTACTATGAACCTTCATAGAGAAAATGTCTGGGTCGCTTCTTAAACACACCGTATTTCAGAATAAGATAATACAAGTATATCATGAATGCAATAGTACTGGACGGAACAAAAAAAATGTATGTTAAAATAAAAAATAAAAAAATAAAAAAAAAATTATTTCAAAGATACATACATTTTTTTACTATATCGCTCACTCCTTTCAAGAACGTCATAAATCAAAAATCGTCAATTTTCAGTTGTGCATGTTTTCGGAATGCCCAGAAAATGCACTTTATCCCAGAAAAAGAGGCATATTTTAAACTTAATATTTACCCGCTACAGGGCAGAAAGTATGGTTTTTGTATTTTGAAGAAAAGGTATTGTTTAATTATTTTTTTTAAATAAACTAAATATTTTTCAAATGGAGAAAAAACCTTCAGGTTTTACCTAAAAAGATATGTTGCACAGTAAAAAGTTCAATAAGTGGCTTGATATTTATTTTTAATAAATTGTATTTTATTTTTAAACTTTAAAAACGTTCTCCTGAAAAATCAAGTTTTTTGATTTATGACGTTCTTGAAAGGAGTGAGCGATATGTATTACTCGGCTGTCAAAATTTAAAACACAATAAGGGACATTTTTTTGTAGTACGTTTTTTTTGCATTTTTGGACTAAGTAGAGTACTTAGTCCATAAATGCAAAAAAAACGTACTACAAAAAAATGTCCCTTATTGTGTTTTTAATTTGGACAGCCGTACTGCTCTTTAGGCATGGCCTATGTTTAGCCGAAATACATACATGTTGATACAATTTTTTTTAATAATTTTGTTTTTTTTTTATTATTACATTAAATACCTTACATACAATAGATACAATAATTAAAGAAAACACTTTGTTTTTTACCACTTGAGTTTTTATTAAAGACTACATGTTTCAGAAGTTAAACTTCCATCATACAGACCTGAATGATGGAAGTTTAACTTCTGAAACATGTAGTCTTTAATAAAAACTCAAGTGGTAAAAAACAAAGTGTTTTCTTTAATTATTATAACATGTCTTACCACAAAGTTAATGCCGAAACAATAAATAAAATACAATAGATACAATAGCAATTGACAGTATAAAGGCTTAATAATAAAATGATTACACCTGGATTTTAATTAATTCACTTTCTACCTTGTCCCTTCCAACGATAAGCAACCATAGACGGACACTGTTCTTAAGACATGATCACTACTGGAATTCTTAATGGTTACGGGCAATGAATGGCATTATGAATCCTTACTATCCCTACTAGAATGGTTTTTGAAAAAAAATCATTACATTTAAAAATTAAACACGTGCATAAGACCACTTTTCGAGTTTATTAAGTATATATGACTAGTTTTGAGAATTACTTATATTATTATTTTTTGACATCTCATCAAAGATGAAGAAGAATATGGAAGTCTGAGCATTTATGGGGCTGACGACCGTCATAGGCTGGTTTAAGTGATCACTTTACACACGTGTAACATTCACCAATTCTACCCATTATTGACAACCACACTACTCAAATTCTTGGAAGTTCTGTATATATGAACCAATTTAGAAACCTTGTTTTTGAATCAGTAGAACTTCACAAGACATCTATTGGTGAGATGTAAATAAGCTTTTTACTGAACAGAAACTCTAATTTTAGTATGTGAGGTCCAAATCCTGGATTATAATCACAAACATGAGAAACGCCAGAAAATACCATTTTCATTTTTATACTACTGATATTATCAACAATACGATGTAAAACTGAATTTTGTTGCCATAAATTAACTCTCACCAATTGATGACAATATCTGTAGTTCATAAAACTAGTCGTATTAACATTAATGTACTCAAAAAGTGGTATTATAAAAACAAGTATTTTGTTGTTAATGTAAGACTTTTAAAAATCTTTGTTGTTATGATATCAATTATGATATCAATGTTTTCTGAAGATATCTAGTTATTATTGGAAATATATTCTGGGTACTTGAAGAAAATAGAAGTAAGAAACAGCAAAACAAAGTTTTGATTGATTTAATAAAAATCTTCAATTATTTACAATTTTTATTGCGAATCGTAAATTATTGGGAACCGACATCGCAGGAGGCTAATCCCTCTTAAAAGCCGGCCACAAGGCCTACACCTAGCAGAAGAAGACGTAAAAGTAAATTATTTACTCATATGTAATAGAAAGTGATTATTCGAACCCTTATCCGCACTCCAGTGGTGCATAGGGCACTGCATCATATAAACGCAATGTTATCTTGATCATTAACACACGAAGGAAAGGTGATCAGCCCTCCACTTCAGGTACCAGTCCAGGGTAATATTGAATAAATATTAAAGTGAAAAAATAAAAAATAGAATGTTATTAGTGATACTTTTTACAAGAAAAATCTTTGCATATAAGTTGTAATAGCCGTACATAATTCAACTCATTAATATAACGGTGCTATTTTCATAACATATATTAAACGTACTAATATTTCCACGGCACACATTAATTAATTACCCGTTCCTTCAAAACGAATGCCATTTGTGGTATATAATATAGTTTAGGCCGTGCTCCGTTACCGTGATAATATTTGCGTGCAGCCAACCTAACCACCTACCGCGCACATTGTGTAACAACAGTAATTTGCAGTTTTCCTTCGAGCCCTTGTCGTATGCAAGTAGGAACATTAAGGAAATTCAATTAGTTGGCGTGGCGCGGAGCTGTTCACGGGCTGTCTTCTTGAGAGCTTCTACTAATGTAGGATAGAGTAACGCATTTCAACTTTAAGTCGAATTGTTTGCAGTCTGTACATTCTTCTCCAACATGTACGAGTAACGAACATTCTTAATTTGTTTCTTTTAAATATAAAAATAAAACTCTAGTGTGAGACCACTTTAGAGTTTATTAATTTACACATGACTAGTTTCGAGAACTACAGATATTCTTATCTACAGGTGAAAATACAAACAGTTTTTTTTCTTCATAGTTTGATGACAACATCCGTAGTTCTCAAAACTAGTCGCGTTTACATTATGTACAAGTGTTTCATTTTTACACTTAAATCATCATGTTGTTCCACAAATTTAATGCCAAATCTACTTATAAATAATATTTCTTTTAAGATATTGTCGAAAAACTAACATTTTTATTTGTATAAAGGAAGAAGGTACTATTGAAGCGTAAATATTATAAAAATTTGACTAATGTGGTGGCCAATCATGGGTAAAATGGTGAATATTACACGTTTATAAAGTGATCACTTAAACCGGCCTGAAACAGATCCCAGTCAATGTAGATCTGTTAATGATAGTACTCAATAAGCAAAGTAGATCCAAAAGGTTTATTTTAAATGTAATAAAACAAGGAATAACCTCAAATATTTAATGTTATAAAGTATTTTCTACCTTTGCAAAAACCATCCATCATTAAAAATTTATTGGTGATAAAGACTATTTGTAAAAGTTTTTTTAACGAGCAATTTTAATATCGGTATTTACCGAGCTAAATATTATTAATATAATTCATATTACCACAGTTGAATAAATTTATGAAAAAAAAAATATAGCAATCATTATTTCAAACCAAATCCAATATTGTATTACCAAATTTCACGAATTGTCTATTATTTTTATTTTAAAAAATTAAATAAAAATAAATAGTTGTAATTACTGACTTACATAATAATTGCGTCGCAATTTGTCCGTCGATTTAGTTACTTATCGATCAGTTTATTTACCCCCTCCCTCGCGACTTGCTGGGGGCTTTTAGAGAAGAACAAACAGAATGTGTACCTAAATATATTTGGAAGTTCGTGGAAATCGGTCAGAGGGTGATCCTTCGTAATTGCGTAATTACTTCTCTTAATCCTTGATATAGGGTACTGAACTACTTCAATCCTACATTATCCTAGTGCTGATCCTTTCCAGTTTAACTCTATATAATATATTTCACTCACCTTGTTACATAATGTACTAATATTTTTTAATGATTCGGCATTAAATTTGTGGAATAACATACTGATTTTTCTTAAATTAAACAGTTGTAATTAACCACTTAATGAGTTTTATTTTTATACACGACTAGTTTCGAAAACTTACAGATGTTTTCATCTACATGTGAAAATTAAAACTAACGAGCAAAAAATATTTATTTGTATGTAGATGAAAACATCTGTAAATTTTTGAAACAAATCGTATATAAAAATAAAACTCATTAAGTGGTTTATTACAAGTGTTTCATTTTTAAAAAAAATAATTAAAGTACAAATTTTTATTTGGAATACATACGAAATCTTTTTATTTGAAAAAATAATGAAAAATCATTCAGGGAGTTCAAGTCATTTTAGAACGGTAAAAAAAATGTTATCTGTGTGAAATAAATTTTAGATAAAATTGCCTTTTATTGAAAAATGGTGTGGGTGTGTTTTATGTAGTTTTTGTATAAAGGTATGTTTATTCTTTATTTTCGTTACTAAATATGTATGTATTTTATACTTTTTTATTGAAACATCTTTGGTCATATAAATAAAATAATAATAATAAAAAAAACATTTGCAAATACCTTGCATTAGATTTATTCATTTACAATATTTTGAGTGTGTCGAAATACTTGTTCACAAAATCTGGTTTATCTCCAATTACAGGACTTATTTTCATATTATTTAGTAAAGAGATCACATAAACTAGCCTGTAACGGTCGTCAGCCCCGTAAATGTCCAGATTTCCATATTCTTCTTCATCTTTGTTGAGATGTTAAAAAATAGATATATTCATGTTTTTTTTTCGTTAGTTTTTCAAAATGCCTTAAGGAGAACTGTGGAAGTTTGAACTGTGTGCCTTCGAATTAAGCTAGGACTGTGATATCCTTTGCATAGTCTAACCATGGCATTTGTGTCACATAATTAAAAATTAATATAAATGGTTTGAGTCAAGGTCCAGTAAAAAGCCAAGCTATTCGAAATCATATTTTTTTCACAGACCACTCAAAGAAATTGAAATAGAGAAAATTGTCATAATCTTACGGAAAGAGTAATTACATGTTCTAAACGGAGGAAAATCTTCTAATTGGCACGTGACTAGACATTTAGGAGGCATTAATTTAATGAAACAATGTATGTCACAATCACTAACTTTAGTGGAGAAAGAGTATTTTTCCTGATTTTAGCTAGTTAAAATCAGACCAAAGGAACTTAAGGAAGTTAGAATGTGGAGTCTCACACTAAAGATAATTCAATTAATTAACGAACAAATCGCTCACTCCTTTCAAGAACGTCATAAATCAAAAAACTAGATTTTTCAGGAGAACGTTTTTATAGATTTAAAATATAACACAATGTTTTAAAAATAAATATCAAGCCACTTATTGAACTTTTTACTGTGCAACAGATCTTTTTAGGTAAAACTTGAAGGTTTTTTCTCCATTTGAAAAATATTTAGTTTATTTAAAAAAAGAATTAAACAATTGTTTTTCTTCAAATTGCAAAAACAACACTTTCTGCCCTGTAGCGGGTAAATATTAAGTTATAAATATGCCTCTTTTGCTGGGATATATAACATTTTCTGGGCATTCCGAAAACACGCACAACTGAATATTGACAAATTTTGATTTATGACGTTCTTGAAAGGAGTGAGCGAAATGTCATACTATATTTTGTACGCCTTCATAATATAGTGATTTCAGCGTTTAGCTACAGTGCTGGAGAGTCATAATGAATATTAATGATTTTTCATTAAAATATTTATCATTCACATCACCCTGGATAGGTACATGAAGCGCAAGACTGATCATCTTGCTTTCGTTTAATTAATGGTCAATTTAACACAATATCTATGTTGTTAAAGTGTGTGAGTAAAGACCAGAAGAAAGATATTACAGAAAATTTATGAAAAAATGTTTTATATTATTCATTATGTTTGCATTACAACAACATTTTGAGTGTGTCCAAATACTTGTTCACAAAATCTGGATTATCTCCAATTACAAGAGTTATTTTCATATTATTTTTTACATCTCATCAAAGATGAAGAATAATATGTAAGTCTGGGCATTTACGGGGCTGACGACCGTCATAGGTTGATTTAAGTGATCACTTTACACACGTATAACATACACCAATTCTACCCAATATTGACAACCACACTACTCAAATTCTTGGAAGTCCTATATTTATATATATATATATATATATATATATATATATATATATATATATATATATATATATATATATATATATATATATATATATATATATATATATAAACCAATTTTGAAACATTGTTCTTGAATCACTAGAACTTCACTAGAGTCATCTATTGGTGAGAAAAGAAGCTTTTTATTTATAAGAAACTCTTTTATTGTATGCTTGCATTTATCATAAATCTCACCTCGCTTAATGTTTGAACTTGCGGCACAATCTTTGGTTGATTTGAGAAAACCTTTATTTGACCCTTTTATTTTAATGAGTGCAAGATCCTAACTGAATTATTTTACATACTGGGAGACGCTTGAAAACATGATTTTCAATTTTTATTCAGCTTATAATTTAACCAGTAATTTAAAAGAAAATTTATCCGGTTACCACCCTATGACAAGTCAGAAACACTGTTAAAAAAGAGACTTGCATATTCTTCATGAGATGTCATAATAAAAAAAAGAAGAGAAACCTAGATTTGTGTACAAGGATTTGGAATCACCCAAAACGTTGTGACCAAAATAAGTTCAATAAGTAAACACTCTTTTATGATAAACTTGTATCCATGATTTATAATTCTGTATTCATTGGCTTTTATTTCTCGTTAATTTTTTTCCGTTATGAAAATAATACTTTTTATTTTCATGTGTATTATTTTCCTACATATATATATATTATAACGTACTCATTAAATCAATTTCTTAAATGGAGGCACTAATCGTTAAGAGAAGATATTACGGATATATCGTAAATATAAATACAATACGCAAGTAAATCTACCATTTTAAGACATGGTTCATGAACATGGAAAAGGTACTTCTTTTATATAAAAGAAAATGGTCCAGTGAGAAAAGTATAACAAAAAAATTAATAACGGTCGTTTTTACGAAGGAAGCTTTTAGGAAAGAAGATTATTTGCTCATTCCATTAGGCGCTTTTGTTTTGTAAGAGTTCGTATTACGTGTTCACTAATAGTTATCCTTGAGTTCACATGATATTCCCGATCGTTTCAGTTTGATAAAAAATGTATATTAAAATATTTCTTAAATGATAACTTTTTTGTCGTCTTCTTACCTTTATTCAAATCAAATGTTGAAAAGAGCAATGCATTGCATCGACGTCACATTGATCGTTTATTACTTGAAGGCAAGATGATCTGCCCCGGACTTCAAATACTCGGTCCAGAGTGATATTAAATTTATTTTTAACTGAAGTTTTGCTTGGTTAATACCACTATTTCTTTAAATCTATTATGATACGTGTTTTGATGGATTCATCGTATCATTTTCAACACCGTATGTGAATGCGGAATGCATTGAAACACGTATTCAAATAGATTTTAAGGATAACTATTTTCATATTATTTTTTGACATCTCATCAAAGATGAAGAAGAATATGGAAGTCTAGGCATTTACGGGGCTGACGACCGTCATAGGCTGGTTCATATTTTTTACCATACTTGGTAAAAAAGTGTTTTATTAAACAAATCTGAAATGGTTAGTTACTACCACAAAGTAACTGCCAAACCAATTAATGAAATGATATTTAATCAATATAGAGTGAAAAATCACTTTTTTTTTAAAACATTAGATACAACTACTTTCATTCCTTGGTAATCAAACCCGGAGCCTTATTATGGTAGCCAAATTCGTTTCCCTTCTCACTTCCAAAACAGATAAACTAACACAAATAAATTATGATTACTATTTTGGAGAGCATAGAATGCATATAGAAGCCGTTTTAAATAAGGTTTGTATAACTTTGATTTTACTTTAATTTTATCTAGTAAAAAAATCATGAATTTAATGTTTGGTATTATTAACTTTCACACAAAACTAGTCGATTACCGGTTTCAAATGCTAAAAGCGTTAGATATCTCGAAGTAAAGTTATAGGAATACCAGCTCAGAGTTTTTTCTTATTATTTGAAATGGTTATTTTAAATAATATATTTAATTATAATGATACGATTAAAATCGTTAAGATATTTAATTATTACGTTACCCTTAATTAAATTTGCAAGAAAATAATTAACACTTGTAGTTTTGTTAGATTACATACTTTTACCGACGCGCAATTTCTTAATCAACTGTGTGTATCTATTCCATAGTAAACTTTCGGAAAATATTATCCACCCTTGTCATCGACCTATGAATACACTTCAAAATGACATCAACGTTGTCCCCATGAATACAATAATCTGTTAAAGACAAACGCGTCACACCCTCCGCCAAAGTGAATACCCGTGTTGTCTACAGTTTACTGTAAATTAAATCAATTCAGGTAGAAGATGATGACAGGCGCGGAGATGGGGGCGTCGAAAGGGTGGGAAATGGAATGTATAACCATTTTTAGGCGTCTCTTTACGCAAAAATTGAGATAAAATTTAATTTGTAAAACGATATTTGTAAGTTACGTAATATCGTACTAAACAGATACAAAGATGTTGAAATTTAAAACTTATGAACAAAGAATGTAAAAAATGTAATAAATAATAAAATGAAATATGAAAAAACTTTAAAAATATCGTGTAAATTTTAACAACAGTTACCGAAGATTTACACATATATTTTTTTAAAGTCTGTTGGGATGTTTTCATGTGCGAGGAGTTATTTGTTAGATTTTGAAGTATTGCTGATAGTGGTTTCGCAATTTCGAATATTTAAAAAAATATATACTTAATACTTTTCAAATGGAGAAAAAGCATTCGGGTTTTACTTAGAAATATCTGTTGCACAGTAAAAAGTTCAATAAGTTGCTTGATATTTATTTTTAATACATTTTATTATAAAATTAAACTTTTAAAACGATCACATTGTGAGATTGTTTTTTAAGCAATGGAAATCACACTCTTTACTAAAATAATGTTCTCTAAAATATTTTGTTTTTCCTAAATAAATTTCACGATATCAGAAATACTTTCCTACAAAAGGTTTCTTCGGTATATTTTCAAAGTTTGATCATATTTTCATTCGATTTATACAGTAAATTAGGTACGCTGTTATTTACGTGGTGTATCCAAGCTTCAAAGTGAGCTTTATTATATTTTTATACCGGCATCGGCAGCGTCTTTTACGATTTCGGCAAGATCGAGATATCAGCTCTCATCCAATATTCCAAAAACTGATATAATAATAAAGTTTAAATTTAACAGAATACTAGTTAAGTTTTACTATCGCGAGTGGATGGCGTTGCGAGCGGTGAAAATTCAAATTGCTTCTAAGTTGGATGGTTCGGGACCGTAATGAAAATTTAACTAATTCATTTGCATAAACTGTTATCCGTACCACGTTTCACTTTGATTGTACCACCCGCACCCATATAATGGGTACATACGGGGCATAGCTCCAGGCTACGTTTCCTATGTCCGGCTCATATTGAGATGGAAAATTGTATGTACATATTGTTTTATCTGATAAAGGATAGTAAACGTCCTAAAATTAATCACTTTAGTGTGTACTTTGATTTATTAAAAATACACTTACATATTTACATACACGAACAAATAATATTTTTTTTTACATATTTTGGATGAATCAAAAGCCAATTCAATGTTTCGCTTTCATTCATCAGTATCAGTACTAGCACTCTGTTGTGAACTGCCAGTTCGGCTTCCATAGACGTATTTTTTTTGCAATTATTCAATATAACGTACCATTTATTCTCTTTCGTGCATTCACCCTTCTTTTTATATCTATATCCACATTTACATCCCTTAAAACCTTGCACTTGTTCTAGGCATTTATCATATTTCTTACATAACTCATACATTTGTTACTTATTTGTCTCTTTTAAATACCCTATATACATGTTGTTTTATGAGACTTTACTAAGAAATATAATTTTATCTTATACGTTGCAAGATTCTCTCCAAATTTCTTTCTTGTCTAACCACTCATATTTTTCAATCACAACATTTTTCATAGTACTAAAATACTCCGTTTTACTTCATGGGTCTAGATTTTAAAATCAATGGTCCGGCCAAAAACTTTATTAAAAGGTATACAAAAATCCATAAAGTTTGCAAATATCCTTTTGAAAGTGTATTAAAGAAATCGATACCCACTTCGACTAGCAAACTCCAGTGAAGACCTACCCCTACTTAATACTTAAACCTTTTTAAGGCCCATTGAACCGAGTGCTTTTTCTCAGAGAAGTTGCAATGGCAACCAGTGCAATAAAAGCCTTAAATGTCGTCAATAAGTAAAAGCTAATGGAAATTGCTTCTTTATGCACCATTTTTTGACCAATCTCAGCAAACTCAAAATGAAATTCCATTAAAGTTTTTAAAAATTTTATGGTTTTTTCAATAGTTTTCACTTAAATATTTTTACTTCGAACCATATTTCTATCAGTCACTAAAATTCAAACAGTCATAACGGTAAATAGGACGTATTTTTTTTAAGTTACACAATTAATTTTTATTACTGAACATCAAAACATTAAATTTCTGTGCAACCGTAGACGTTTTTAAAAATAAAATTCAAATTTAGGAATTTTAGTCAGAGAGAATAGAACGCCAAACCAATCTGTTTTCGTCAACAATCTTCGCCTGTTCAATATTCATGCATCAGCTTATATTGGTTTTTAATGGGTTAAATTAAAAATTATTGTTTTATTAATATTAGCACTTTTAATTTATTTAATATATTTCGTAATCTTTCAGAACATTTCATTAAAACTGAAAACAAAATGAGTACCCAAAATCAGGCTGTGCTTTTGTGGGATCTATTTTGTGTTAATATTATAGTTTATTTTGTACTTTTAATAAATTATATTTTTTAATGAAAATAAAAATTAAATAAATAAAAAATGCATTGAAATATTTATGAAAAATTCTAAAAATAAACAATTTTATTTACTTAAAAAATAAAACTCACGTATCGAAAATTGTTATTTACATCACGTGATGTAAACATTTACCTCTCGTCGATCCGCGAATAAAAATGGCGCAATAATAAATAAACAAGAGTAATGAAAAAGTTTTTCGCTGGCAAATAGTAAATTCGCGCACGACTGTTTGAACACGAAGTAATAAAATTACCCTAAACCGCTCCAACTCCGTGTTCCCCTGCATTTTCACCGAGCTGCATTTGAAATGCTGTGGATAAAAATGATATAACCCAAAAGTATTCATGTTCAAAAATGCACCTTCTCTAATAACTTTTAAGAAAAATCTGAGACATTACTATTTTTCATCAGAATCCTAACTGTCCATCAAACCTCCTCATTTAGTTTTTCCCTCTACTTCCTTCGCTATACTCCCATTTTCCTTTGCTTTCTTTATTATCATCCTATGTAATTTATGTTTTTTTTATGTCAATGTGTTATTTATGTTTTTTTTAATGTTCAAGTACTATCCACCCTCTGATTGCAAACAGCTATATATGGTATCAAACGTTTTGTTCAATATCACTTATCTGTTTTTGGTTGGTTGGCAAATATTGTTTTTTTAGCGATAAGACCGCCAATGTACTTACTTATTTCTTTTCTTTTCGGTATATAAAGTTTAAATAAGTAAATAAAATTGTACAAAAAATATATTTTAAAGGAGTTATACAACAATATATTGCAATTTTTCTTCATCCTTCTTCTTCTTCCTGGCTAAATCCCAACTTATCGTCTGTATAGACTGTTGGAGTCAGATATCCTCGTCCTCAGGTTGTAGCTCCTTAAAACTTGGACGAACTTATTTCCTCTCCATCACTTAGCTTACCTTAGAATCCAGCAAGCTGGCCATGGTACATTGTCATTCAATACAAAATTCATATCCATCAATACAAAAATAAGATCACAGAGGTTTTAACACCTACAGAAAAACTAGTAATGAATATAAAGTTGAAGTAGAAGCTGGCACCAGTTTAACACCAGTCTATTAAATCCATCAAAATAAAATTTCCACATCCGTAGTTTAATGGCTGACGCATTAAGTATCCGTGTTGGAGGCCCTTAGTTGGATTCCAAGAGGGAGTCATAATAAATATAAGTGACTTTTCACTTGTTACATTTTTAAAATATTTTACTTGACTGGTACTTTATTGATTTAATGTTGAATTCATGTAAGTAACAATCAAGATAACACGGCTTCAATACTATGCAGTACCCAATGCACCATTGCGCATGAAGTTATATTATCATAATTTATTCACTTTTGATTAACTGCACTTTTAACAACGAAATCATTTTTTTTTTAATAAGTAAACCTAGATTTGATTCATTGTTACAAGTCTACATTTTGTTAACATTAATTAAATTATTATATTTTATTGGATTTACAAACAATACTTTGTTGAACTTTTTTTAACTAACATTCCTACTGCTTTAGAAATAGGCAAATTAAAATTGCCCAGTGTAAAATAAAAGCCGGAATAACAGCCCGCGGCACTTTTGAGAAACAACCCGTCAGTCATTTTTTTAAGAGAAAAAAGGATTATACCACTAACGTCCACAACCCCTCATACGGTGTTTGCGCTAACCGAAAAAATCCGTATCGCAACTCTGCCAAAATCGCGTAATTAAATTTAAATGAAATCCGCAATTTTGTATTGTATTTAACTGAAATGATTTGCGGAAACTGCGATATGAGTGATTCGAATACAATATTTTTTCAGCGTTTGAACATTCGAAAAACGTAAAACAGTTTTTCAATAAACGTATTTATTTAGAATTGTTAAGCTAGCTCCTTCGTGCCGGTTAAATAATTTAAATAATTATTTGTAATTTTTGTTATTTATAAATTGAAACTGTATAATCTTTTATTAAAAATTTAAAAAATACGTAAATAAATGACTTTATTCATAATATGAAAATCGACGAACCAATTTCAATTTCTCTCCTAATATTCTCATCTCTGTAGTGTAGTAATAACCATATTTGATTACCATTCTGGAGGTTCTGGATTTGATTATAGGCGGGTCAAAATAAAAACTACTTTCATTATTTGATTCGGCAGTCACTTTATGGTTACATCCATCTATGTTTTATTTAAGTTTTACTTTGACAAAGTAAATTTTAAATTAAAAATAAATACTAGTGTTTTACTCTCCAATATTTATTTAATATTACCCTGGACTAGATCTGAAGCGTAAAACTAATCATCTTACCTCAATATAATCAACGATCAACATAACATTGCATCAATTTTATGCAGTATTGGGGAAATGGATAAGAGTAAGAAGAAGGACATTTTTTCATCACGTACCTTTTTTCTTGTATTGCCTAAAAAGTAATTACCGAGGAATGGAATTATTTTGCGTTTTTTTATCTGATGTTGTGTTAACTTAAAATTAACAATTGAAATTAGATTATTTTTTCGATCTAACCTGAGTCAACATCATTGTTACAATTTATGTATTAATTTTAAATCAAACACAGATTTTTTGAGTCTACTAAGTTGTACTTTATCAACAAAAACACATAAAAAATTATATCGTGACAATTGTTTCGCCTTGTTAGGGCATTATCAAACGAATGTCCTTGATAATGCCCTAACAAGGCGAAATAATTGTCACAATATAATTTTTAATGTGTTATTGTTAATAAAATACAACTTAGTAGACTCAAAAAAATTGTGTTTGATTTAAAATTAATACATAAATTAACATGGAGTTCTACAAATTAAACGCCAAATCAATAAATAAATAAATTCATTTTTACAAGTTCACTTCTTTCACTGTGCCCTAATTATGTAGGATTAATCGACCTTTATGTCAAATTGATTCAGATACATCCATATTGAACATAGAAAATCAATAGCTGCTCCAATTCCATTTAAAGCATCTTCAATTACTGTAAAATCTCTGTCCGATTAATTTCACAAAACTTTATTACTATATTAAACAAGTTTATTGAACAATCAAGTAAATATATCGAAACTTACGTATGGCTTACGGCACGAATCATGCGATTATGTCCGAACCTCCGAAGCCCAACTTGTAATAGAAGCTTTGGGAATACCCTACCCTGTTTAAATATTTATCTTATCATATCCGGTCAATTTTCAATCCGAAAAATCCTGTATACAGTGTCAACAGTGGTGCATTCAGTTTGCTCTAAAGCATTGTTTTTTTTTCGTTACAAAGCGCCAAGCGACCACTTATCGAAGCTCCGTTCGCACGGGTGGCTCGTGAATTGTACGCCGGGTTAGAAGGCAGGGAGCGGGGGTTGGTAAGCAAACAATTTGTTGAGTCAACTCTAAAATACTCGCCCTTGGGACGGAGTTTAGGTGTCAAGGGGTGCATTCAGAAAGCACGTAGCCGCCACTGTGTCCCATTGCAATGTAAAACGAATGTTTTCTTATCCATTCAAAACGTAATGGTAGAATATGATAACACATAAAAATATTATAATAATTGTTTTTATTTGCATTTCTTGATGGGATTGCATTGCTACCATATTTATATGTAGTAATTGCTTAAATGTAATGAAAACCGATTGGTAATCTAAAGAAAATTGTTTCAAGTATTTTAAATTTGATTATGCAATTCTTAAAATAAATATCATTATCAAATTAAGAACAATTTTTTTTTCCAAGATATTAATATCAAATTAAATATGTTTAATATTTTTCACTTGAATTTTTTTCATTAATTGATCTGACAGATTCTAAAAATTATTTGGCAAATTGTGCTATTTTCTTATACATACCATATATATTGTGACACATGTTTTGGTGCATTCCGCATCATTTGATGTCTGATTATGATGCGGAATAATATTTTTATGAAAGATTTTGAGAAATACTAGAATTTACCGAGTAAAATGTAATTTAAACTAATATTTTCTAATTACTTTTATAAAATTGTGACCGTAATGCAAAAGTTTCAAGAATTGAAATATGGAACAAATTAAATTGAATATGGGGAAATAATAACCAAATGGATCAGAATTATAATAAACCAATAATAAAATTTTCGATAACTTTTTTAATCCTGTGTTATTTGAACAGTAAAATATAATTTTATATTATGCTCCTGTATAAAGTTGTACCTTAGAAAGATGGGTTAGTTCTCTATTACTATTTCAAAATAATGAGCGGTTCTACCCCAAAAAATTATTCTCTTGATTTAAGATTTTTTAGCATTTCTTGGTGAAATTGCATTTTATATAATAAAATGAGTACTGTGTAATTTTTTCCACATACGTATATATTTTATTTGACCAGTGACTGGGTTTCGTCGTTACCGACATCCCAATCTGATGATGTCGGTAACAATGAAATTCGGCCACTGGTTAAATAAAATATATGTGGAAAAAGCAATATACAAAGGTGTTATTTTATTTTATGAATAACTCTTAAGATAATATGTGTGTATTTTTGCAAATCACGTAAAAAAAAATTTGATTTTATTTAACAAATATCTTGTTAAATAAAATACCACTTTTTCTTAAAAATCAATTCGATACGTATTTCGAGGAATTCCGCGTCAATTAATATTTAAAAATGATGCGGAATATATAAAAACACGTGTCACAATAGGTTTGGAAAAAAGTGGTATTTACCAAGATTTATTTTTAACTAAAAATGGGTATTTCATACTTTCCTTAAGCTCTTCATTATTTAATACATAAATTAAAAATAATGGAATCATTATTTCAAGAATATGCATGTAACTTTCAACAGTTTTCATTTGGTCTATTAAATATACCGCCTTAAGTTGAGTGCGTATATGAAACCTCTACTTGAGATTTAACAAATGAAAATCAGAGATTTATCAAAGAATATTCAAACTGGCCCAACAAACATGAAGCCCTCATCTTACTTAATCCAAGATTATCTGCTTTGCGTAAGCTTTCTTCCTTCCTCCACATAAAACTTTAACAGGGATGTCAGTTGTATTTTATGAATTCTTAACTCATCGTCTTATTTTAAAAGAATGAACTTTAATTAAATTTGAGAATTGTATTATTCATGAAGGAAATGTAGTGTAAATTTTAATAAGAAATAGGAGATTATTTGTCTGAAAGGTATCATCAGATTTGCCTTTGTAAGAACTTGTATTATAAATCACGATCTCTGTTAATGTTTTGAATTTACTTGATTGACATTTTTAACTCTACAGCGAGCTTTTAAATTAACTTTATATTTACGCATGAAGTGAACTGGAATACAAATTCTAGAATGTGTATATTTATTAGATTTTCATATTTATGCTTACAACAAAACTGTACCGTTCATATGAATATTCATGTATTTGGTCATTTAAATATGAAGAAAAAAAATAATTCTAAAATCAATGTTACTTATTATGTACGAATTATCTACCTCCTCAGTATAAATGGATACTTAACTGAAAATTCCGGGCTCGCCATATTTTTTCAATATCACCCAGAACTAATACTTGAAACGCAAGACTTATCATATTGTCTTTATGAAATTAATGTTAAATGTCATTCAACGTCTATGCAATGCAGTTACTCTATGCACCATAGGGCGCGGAAGGTCTTAAAAAAATAGGAGTTAACACTTCTTTTTTCAATACAATAATTACCAATTATAATTTTTTTATCTGAAGTATATCATAATATGCGCTCACATGATAAAATTTTAATGTAGACTATCAAATATATAGCCAAAACAGTTTTTTTCAAATACAACTAATGTTTGAAATATGTAAGTGATTAATTCGTTTAAGCAAATTACGTAAATTGTGTTTTTTTTTATCCAAAATAATAAAACAAATATATTCGATTCAAATTTGCATAGGCGTATTGTAGAATAAAAATAACAGTCGAAAATCAGATATCCTTTTTCCTCAAGAGAATCGTACACATTTATAATAACATGCGTGTGTACAGTTGTGCAATCCCGGGTACCTTATGTATTTTTTTTTTCAAAATAATTGGTACAAATGTATCGATTAGATCTCAAACATATCCGCAATGACCAGTGACCTAAGCACCATTGAATCCGAGTAAAAGACAAAAAAATGTTTTATGGCCGTTTTCTTGTTTAATTTGGGCATTTTCAATGGTTTGCGGAAATGCTGATCAAATTTACTTTTGAATTTATGTTACAATATGTTAAAATACATTTCAAATAAATAAATGTTACTGGCATTAAATATGTTCAAAAGCACTTTTGATTTCAAATAATCAAGTAATTTTCATCATACATTTACATAAATAAAGTAGCATGTTTGTTTTACAAATAATAACAACAAAAAATTATCAACTCTTTAATTAAAAAAAAACTTCTACTACCGCTTCACATTCTACCGCTCTCAACACCAAGCTATGGTTTTCAGATTTTTACTCAACCCTTGCCTTATTATTTAACTGCAATACATGGCTCATTCTTAGCCCTCCTCTTCCTTTTTTCCTTTTGTTTCCCCCTTTTTATTAAAGTGATAAGGTCATCATATCGCATAATACATCCTTTCATCTTCCTTCTTCTATTTTCTATTGTTTCTAACGAGCATACTTTCATGTAATGTATTTTATTGAATTAAAAAATAGACCTTTTCTGTGGAAAAAAGCTATCAATAGGCAGCCCTGTAATGCCCGGAAATACGAAAAAAAACCACCGCGTCTCAAGCTCTTACTTGAAAATTATGCAGATCTCTGTATAAGCTTCACAGCTTCAGTCTCTGGACCAGCAGCTAAGAGTAGATATTCTGAATCCATAAAACTGTATATAAACACTCCAAAGGCGTGGGCCGGCTTTTATAACGCCGTTTGCCCAATGCAAGCTAAAACCTTAAGTTACTTTGAACTAGCTTTCAGAAAGGTAGTTCAAAATAATTGTTTTGTCTTTGGATCCACAGTCAACTATAAATACATAAAAAATAAATTTGATGCACGTTTAAACTGTAATCAAAAGCTTTGAAACAACTATCAACAAGCTATCAACAACTTTATCAAGTAAAAGTACTTTGTTTTTAAACACTTTTTATTGGAACTTTTCCCACCGGTTTCAACAAAAACCTTGTAATCATCGGGGTCAAATATGTATCTATGAAAAACATTCAAGAAACTATGCTTTAATACTATTTGTTGTTTATTTCTTCGATAGGATGTATATTTATGTTAGACTTGCATTGAGCGCTTCAATTGTGTAATTAAGTTTCATTATCAATTTTTTTCTAAGGAGGGTTGTCTATAGTAGGATAGTGAAAATAGTAAGGGTAAATATATAAAATTAAAACAAACACCCAGACCAATTGATTTTAAATCTTTCTTTTACTATCGGGGATTGAATCCATAACCCCAATTTCGCAGCCGAGCATTTATCCAACTTTAATACAGTGCCTGTCATATAAATAAAAAATTTTTAAACACCGTTTTTAAAAATAATTAATAAATTTATTTTTACAAAAAATATTAAAACAACAAAGAGAAGTTGCATTTTTACTCATGACTACCACTGATACCACGATCACTATTCAACAAAAAACAAGTGTAAAGGAACACGAGTATTATTTATTTGTACCAGGAGTATTTCTGTCACTTTGAACAAACCTTATTCAACGTTTTGAAATTAAAATAACATGGTTGTCAATTGTGGGGAAAATAATAAAAATTACGCAGTGTATAGTGATCTCTTAATTCATCAATTAGCAACTCGTAAGCCTTCCAAATAACCAGACATTCATATTCCTATGTTGTGAAAAATGTTTTTTTGAAACAGTGCTATTACTTAGTGGTATTACACAAAGTGAACGATTAATGATAAGGAGAGTGTTCTTTTACTATAATTCTCTTGGTCATCAATGATGTTAAAACGCTTTATTAATTAAAGGAAAAAAATGCCAAAAATGAAAGTGGTAGAAAATAATGTTAAAATATAATTTAATAAAATGTGGCAAGGTATCAGCAAAGGTTTTTAAATACAAGAATAATTAAACATTAATGAACCGATACAACTAATAAAAAGCATTTACTCGTTTAATAATACCATTTGGTCCGGATAACTAAAGAAATTAAACTAACTAACTAACTAACCATCACGCCGCTTCTCCGCAGGGGTAGGCAGAGAGAATAGAACGACACACCACTCTGTCTTTGCAAACATTCTTCGCCTCTTCCACTTTTATGCATCTCCTCATACATACCCGCCGATTGTTTTGACTCCTAACCTGACCGCTTTCAAGTATTTGGCATATCTGATCGTGCAAAGTTTTTTTCGGAAGAAAAGAAAAGAAAAGTAAAGAAATTATAAAAATTTAATTAAAAACATAGAAATAAATATTTATAATTTTTTTCTATTAAAACGCGAGTTAAAAAACCAACCCTTAACCCGCTCAATCCCAGTGACCTTGTTTGATATCGCCGCCATTATTTTTATCAACAATTCCTAAGATAACATCTGGCTTCTCGAAGCCTCTGCCTTATATTATGGAAGAATGGATAAACGAAATTTTATGCTTTTCTAGAGACTGATTACGAAAGACTTAAGATAATATTATTTTTGGCAGAAATTTCGAGAGCGCTGTAACGTGAAATAACTGATTTTAAGTGAAATTTGTTTTTGTATACTAAATACTGCGAGTATTTTTTAATGGAAATTAATCATGCTTTACTTAATATGGGTCTGGGAGAATCTTAAATTTGAAATTGATAAAGAAAAACGATTTCGAAGCGGCTGATCACTGTTAGAAATATAATTCGTAATCAAGATCTGTTTCCTTGTCAAGGTTCACATTTCTCAAAGCGACATAAACATAAGTTTACTGAACAAATTTTACTGCACATCCATTTATTGAATGACAAGATTTGTTCAGTAAATTTGAGTAATTGATCTGTTCCCCTTTTCAGTTTTTGGGAGTAGGATTATTCTAGTCAGGTAACATATTAAATCGTTTGCGACAAATTTAGCTGCATAAACATACACTACCACTACTCCCGTCATGCAGTTTCTCCGCTGGGGTAGGCAGAGAGAACACAACGCCACACCACTCTGTCTTTGCAAACATTCTTCGCTTCTTCCACGTTCATGCATCTTCGCTGCTTTCAAGTATTTGACATATCGCTCACTCCTTTCAAGAACGTCATAAATCAAAAAACTTGATTTTTCAGGAGAACGTTTTTAAAGTTTAAAAATATAACACAATGTATTAAAAATAAATATCAAGCCACTGATTGAGCTTATTACTGTGCAACAGATCTTTTTAGGTAAAACCTGAAGGTTTTTTTCTCCATTTGAAAAATATTTAGTTTATTTAAAATAATAATTTAACAATAGCTTTTCTTCAAAATACAAAAACAACACTTTCTGCCCTGTAGCGGGTAAATATTAAGTAAAAAATATTCCTCTTTTGCTGGGATATAGTACATTTTCTGGGCATTCCGAAAACATGCACAACTCAAAATTGTCGATTTTTGATTTATGACGTTCTTGAAAGGAGTGAGCGATATCTGATTATGCCAAATATTTCTTGGTCTCCTCTGCTTCTTTTTACAATTACATTCGCCACATAAATTTGTTTTACCGTTCTTACCTCACTCATTCGTTCCACATGTCTTAAGCCACCTTTCTAAATTTTATAGATTCTACTATCTCAGCCTTGCATTCTTTCCTTATTTGAATTTACATACAAAAACTATTCTAATGGTTAGTTTGTTAGTTAGTTTTATTTAAAACATATATCAGTGAATCAGAACCATTGGTTGACGACCTCTTCTACAGCAAATTAGTATGGAAGGGTTCTCTGAAATAAAACAAAATTTCTGGTAGTTATTTCTTATATTTTGCTTTACTTTTATTGTTTTTATTTTTTTTTTGTTTTTCCAAATTCCATTTTACAAATCCAGATTATATTATATTGGGAGTTTTTTATTTATTGATTTGGCGTTATATTTTTACAACTCCATTTTAACTTATGTATTAATTTTTAAATCAAACACAGATTTTTTGAGTCTACTAAGTTGTATTTTATAACAAAAACATATAAAAAATTAATATTGACAATTGTTTCGCCTTAGTTATGGCATTTTCAAACGAATGCAAATGTCTTTCTTTTGAAAATGCCATAAATTGTCACAATTTTAATCTTTTATGTGTTTTTGTCAATAAAATACAACTTAGTAGACTCAAATAATTTGTGTTTGATTTAAAAATTAATACATAAATAGGAGTTTTTTGTTTGACACATCACACTTTCATATTCATTTTTATTTACATTTTACAAAAATATTTAAAAAAATAAATTGTTATCTTATATTATTTTTTGACATCTCATCAAAGATGAAGAAGAATATGGCAATCTGGGCATTTACGGGGCTGACGACCTTCATAGGTTGGTTTAAGTGATCACTTTACACAGATGTAACATTCACCAATTCTACCCATTATTGACAACCACACTACTCAAATTTTTGGAAGTTCTATATTTATATGAACCAATTTTTGAAACATTATTCTTGAAACACTAGAACTTCACTAGAGACATCTATTGGTGCGATGAAAATAATATGAAAGTGATTCCTGTAATTGGAGATAATCCAGATTTTGTGAACAAGTATTTGGACACACTGAAAATGCTGTATTTGTTACCTCAGTTCAAGGCATATACAAAATATTAACACGACCAATGGTTGGCAACCGATCTTGGCCAGCTCACGCTTGCCTTGATGCCGACCTGCCTACCCCCAGGGACCAACAACCCTTATCAGCGGTTAGCGAGTGTGACGTCATCGCAAACCTTTGGTCATAACCGCAAATCAATATTCTTTAGAGACTGTTCCATTTTGGGCTGCCAGTTTGAGATTGTGTGCGTGTGCGGTGTGGGGAAAAGCGCGCCAAGTAAAAAAAAAAAATTACAAAAAATATGAAATGTTAAAATGTTTTAAAAAAGTGGTGAAACCCAGATTTGTGAACAAGGATTTAGACACACCCAAAAATGTTATTATAATTTAAATAATCTGATGATATTAAAGGCTGCCCAAAATTTTTAATCTTGTTTTCAGACGTCTCCCAGTATGTAAAATAATCCTGTTTGGATCATGCATATATCTTCATAAACATAATGCTTAATAAAAGCTTTCTTAATTCCATCATTGATGGCTGTTGTGAACTCAATCATGGAACGTCAAGAGATTGTTTATATATGTATGAAATTTATAATTAGAATTGTGTGGTTGTCAATCATGTGTGGAATAGTGAATATTACACGTATGTACTCGTACATATATTGATTATGAATCTGTTTTGAATATTGAAAGCATTAACTTTGTGGATCATATTTAAATATTATTTTGAGAAATAAAAAGACTTTTTGTTTTGATCCACTTACATCCATCCAATGTGAGTGGATCAAAACACAATTGTTTTTTATTTCTCAAAATAATATATGATTTATGTATTAATTTTAAATCAAACAAAGATTTTTTGAGTCTACTAAGTTGTATTTTATTAACAAAAACACATAAAAAATTATAATGTGACAATTGTTTCGCCTTGTTAGGGCATTATCAAATGAATGCGAAACGAATTTTTATGTGTTTTTGTTAATAAAATACAACTTAGTAGACTCAAAAAATCTGTGTTTGATTTAAAAATTAATACATAAATTAAAATGGAGTTCTACAAATTAAACGCCAAATCAATAAATAAATAAATAAATAAATAATATATGATTATGAATCTTTTATGAAACCAACCTATGACAGGCCTGTAAATACCCAGACTTCGATATTCTTCTTTATCTATGTTGAGATGTAAATATAACACAAAATTTAACGTTTTAAAAAAACGATCGTCCTCTATTGTGCATGGTAATTAAAAAAGTATTAGTTCTTTATCTTAGCAATAGATGTCTCTCGTGAAATCGTAGTGATTCAACACTTTGTTTCGAAAATGAAACCATATTCATATAAGTTCCAATAATTTGAGAAGTGTGGTTGTCAATCATGGGTAGAATTAGTCAATGATACACGTGTGTAAAGTGATCACTTAAACCAGCCTGTGACGGTCGTAAGCCCCATAAATGCCCAGACTTCCATATTCTTCTTCATCTTTATTGAGATGTCAAAAAAAAATAATCCCTGTAATTGGAGATAATCAAGATTTGTGAACAAGTATTTGGACACACTCAGCATGTTGTAAGTGTACCTTGGAGAAAAGAGGAATGAATTCGTCACTCAGTCCACAAGATTTTAAGTACACGATGTAATGTATTAAATCTATCAACCATACTACATTGTTTCTTTCCTTAAGCTAAAATTTTGCGCCGTCAGGGCTATAAATAATACCAGAGCTTTCACTAGTCAGACTTTCAATGTCCTTGAAATGGATCGATTTTTCCAACCTTCGGCATGATTGCATATCGATAATCCTTCTCACTTCGTTTTCGCATCCCCATCCCTTTTATATGAAAGATCACGAGAAAATAAAATAGGTCACATCCTTATAATCATCACATATTTTTTTTCTCGCTGTTTGAACAAAGTAACCAAAAATTAAAAAAATATGTACAAATGAAAATCTTACGATATTGCTGAAAAAAATCATAATTAAATTCTAGAGTGAACATTTTTTAATAAATTAATTATAATAAATGAAAAACTCCAACACAACATGAATAAATAATTAAATAACTAAAATGTGATTAATACTCTAAAGATTTTTGTTAAAACCATATAAATGTTTGTGTGGCTGTAAGAAAATAAAGTTTAAGGTTTTTAGACTTTTGTTTTCATCCAATGACTATCCTATTAAAACCGTCAACCGGGTTTGATGCTATTTGTTCCACTTTTGAAGAGTTTCTATTACTAAAAATAATATTCTACCTTTGTTACTTATTTTTATCAGTTTATTTGAGTATCAAGTCATTTTGAACTAGGTACAAATCAGTAAGACATCTTCAGATGTAATAAATATATCATGACGCAATTCTACGTCTGTTATACATTATAAACCAAAATAATTTTTTGAAAAAACAATAAAATAAAGATTTTATTATCCATAACATAAAAAATTAAAAATTAAAAAAACAGGAAGCAACTCTAACCCCCTTCTCAATTTTTGATGGTCCCAAGGGCATAACTCTCAAATTTAGGGTCATACGCTGTTTGATAATAATGTTGATTGCATCGAAACACGTGCCACAATAGATTTTAAGAAATAGTAGTATTTACCGATGTATTTACCTCCGTAGTGTAATGGTTCGCACGTTTGGCTACCATGCTCCTAAATGGTTCGATTCCAAAGGGGTCAAAATAATATAAGTGATTTTTCACTCCAAAATTTATTCAATAACGCCATGCACAGAAGTGAAGAATGATCTCCCAGTCTACGTGTAAGTAACGATCAAATTAACACTGTATGCGATACAGAGCCCTATGCACCATTGGTGCGGATAAGGATTAGAAAGAGTATTCACCGAGTAAACTTTTCATAAAACTAGATAGATATTACGGCAAAGTGACAGCCGAAACAATGAATGCAAAAAATAATAACGTAAGTTTTATGTTGTAGTGATAGGACATATTTACACTCTTCCTATCATTCATCGCTCACCTTAAAAGTGAACTATGAATGATAAAGAGCGTGTTATATTACCATACCATAAATTTAATTATGCTTTTAAAATATTCAATGTAGGGTTTATTTTTATTTGCTGATAATGCTTTTTATTTTTTTCAAATATTTTTGCGCCATATTTTTTATTATTATTGAGACAGTTTAAGAAAATGTGTGTTAATGTTTATCCCGGCTTTGAAATAGGGCCGTATTGGTGTTTTATTGACCCGATTACTAAAGGAAATGAATTCATTGCCATCATTGAATACGGGAGAAGTTGTTTGCAAAGGTGAAAGCTCTCTGTATTTTCAATAAACATGACATTCCGACGAATCTCACGACCGATTTAGTCTTACGAGGGTAATTCTTGAAAATTGTTGTTTACCCATCTCGTCAGATGTTTTCCTTTTCCCTCGCGCTGAAAGTAAGACTCCAATCATCGGGTATGTATTAAGAAAACACATAAATGTAACGAAAATTACATTGGATATGATTCACAAACAACATGAAAAATATATACGTTTTCATTGAATTGACGAAAAACCTCAGAACGCGAAATACGCTGGGTCTGCGATAAAATAAAAGAAGTCAAGAAAAAATATATTAATTCAATCTTCTATTTGTTTTATTAATTACCAGCTGTATCCGATTACGCGTTTATTTTAAATAATAATAAATAAATAAATAAAACATACATATCTATCATGCTATATTTCACAACGTTTGTGATATAATTACAATATTTTTTAAAAATATGTAAAAAAAAGTAATTACGTTCAACAGATAAAAAATGTGTATTTTTCTAAAACGCTATTTTTTACTTTGGTAAAAAAAATATGTAACACACGCGTGTTTAAATACAACGTTATGTCAAAATCTCGAAGCAATTAGTAAATAACATTAGGAAAATAAATATTTCAATATGCGAACATTTATATTTTTAGTTATATATATATTATATAAAATTAAACACGACTAGTTTCGAGAACTACAGATATTCTCATCGAATTGTGAAAATACAAACAAAAATATGTAAGTCTATATTTTGACCAAATGATGAGAACTTCCGAAACTAGTCGTGTTTTCATTCATGAACTCAAAAAATTCGTTTTATACAAGTGTTTTATTTTTATATTTATATCAGGATGTTATTCAAGAGATTGAGAAAAATGAATCAATAATATCCATTCTCATTTAAAGAGATAATTTAAAAGAAATAAGTATTGATAATCGTCATGTAGTGAAAAAATGTTAAGTTTCAATTTTGTGGACGAATTGCGACTCGCAGTTCAATTGAAAAATATTATGTACTATAACAATTGACTGATAACTAAAGTGAAACACTAAGTACGTTCATGCATTTCAGTAGATCAAAATCACACTGAATTATACATTTAGGTGTAGATAGAGAAAAGAAGAAATGATCAGTCATAAATTCGAAAACATACCTCTCCTTTATATTCTTTCAGACCGCTGAAATGAGAAAGATCGGAAAAAGTCGTCGAAATTGGGATTCGTAATTGGCGGTATTTCTTCAAAGGAACCAATCTCTTCAGCCCTTCGACCAATAATACTGCGATCACTTAACAAATTAGAGTCATCAGTAAACGGCGACCTGTCCAAGGTTTCCAATACTTCCTTCCGTTACTCAATAATCCCTATCCTGATTGGAATGTCTCTCCTAAAGGGAAGGTATAACTGGAAGGCTTCTATCAGCTTATATTGGGGTAGATGAATAGATCCGGCTTCCATTAAACGCAACAATCCGTCAGGAGTCACTGGCTTCACCGAGATTAGATTTCGAGTATGAATCGTCGCACTGATTCTTCTTCATTACGGAATAATCATTTGGTAACGAAAATTGATCCTTATTTATATATTTGGCATTTAATTTGTAAAATTCCATTTGAATTTACGTATTAAATGATAAATCAAACACTGATTTTGTAAGTCTACTAAGTTGAATTTTAGTGTTAAGAAACACATAAAAAAATAATTTTGTGACAATTGTTTCGCCTAGTTATACCACTTTCAAACAAATGTCTTTGTCATTTTCAAGCATTCCTTTAAAAACGCCATAACTAGGCGAAACAATTATCACAAAATTCATTTTTATATTTAGTTTTTTAACTATAAAACACAACTAAGTAGTCTTCAAAATCAGGGTTATTTAAAAATATTTTACAAAAAATTTAAACTAATCCTGGCGTATTTTGTTGACTTTAAAAAGCGTTTTATTATACAAAGACTTAAAATGTGATCATTATAAAGTCAATCATTTAATCTTTATGTTATGATTTATATCAAGAAGATATTAAATGCATACATTAAAAAAATTAGTATTCTTTTTTTGTTACATATACTTATGTATGCAATTCAAAATGCGATTAATAAAAAATCGATCAATTTTTTATATGTATATTGGCAATTTATTATATATATATATATATATATATATATATATATATATATATATATATATATATATATATATATATATATATATATATATATATATATATATATATATATATATATATATATATATATATATATATATATATATATATATATATATATATATATATATATATATATATATATATATATATATATATATATATATATATATATATATATATATATATATATATATATATATATATATATATATATATATATATATATATATATATATATATATATAGGGTCCGCCATCTAAAGTTTTTTTTTTCAACTAGTGCTTATTTCGTGAATGGTAACACTTAGCTCATGTCTGATTTGACAGATAATTAGTTTTATCCTTCCGCTAAGCGAATATGGTTGTGTATATGCTTGAACAACGCTGGGAAATATTGCGACATTACTTTGAAAATCATGGTAATGTTGCAGAATGTGTGCGAAAATTGCGTACGGTTTTTGGAAGAAGAGAAGCACCGTCAGCTCCGTATGTTCGTTATCTTGTGAAAAAAGTGAAAGAAACTGGCATCCTCATCGATAAACCAAAGCGTGAAAAGCCAAAAACAGTGCGTACACCCGAGAATATCGATGTTGTGGCAGAAAGTGTGCGTGAAGCGCCATCAACATCAATTCACCGTCGTTCTCAACAATTGAACATTTCGGAGACATCATTGAGACGAATTTTGCATAAAGACCTTGGTATGACGCCATACAAAGTCCAATTGGTTCAGGAGTTGAAGCCAACTGACCATCCAATGCGTTTTCGCTTCGCTGAGTGGGCCTGCGATCGACTTACAGAAGATGCCGATTTTGCCAAAAAAATCATCTTTTCGGATGAAGCTCATTTTGATCTTGGCGGGTATGTAAACAAGCAAAATTGTCGTATTTGGGGCACAGAAAACCCGCACGCATACATTGAAAAGCCGGTACACCCAAAACGAGTCACTGTTTGGTGCGGATTTTGGTCCAGAGGCATAATTGGGCCATTTTTCTTTGAAAATGAGCAAGGAGTGGCCGTTACAGTCAATGGCGATCGTTATCGGGCCATGTTGAACGGATTTTTGTTCACAAAAATTGAAGAGGAGGATATTAGCAACATTTGGTTTCAACAGGACGGCGCTACGTGCCACACAGCCGAAGCTACACTCGATGTTTTGCGAAGCTACACTCAAAAAAAAAAAGTTATTTGGCGGACCCTTTATATATATATATATATATATATATATATATATATATATATATATATATATATATATATATATATATATATATATATATATATATATATATATATATATATATAAATATATATATAAATAATATATATATATATATATATATATATATATATATATATATATATATATATATATATATATATATATATATATATATATATATATATATATATATATATGTGGTGTTTAAGAATCTTCTTAACATATCAATGAATATGAAAAAGTGATAAATATGACTTATAAAAATTTAATAAAAGTTTCAGGTATTATAACCTTTACCAAAATAATATTATCTTAAGAAAATAACAATTTTAGGGGTCGTAAAATGTGAATACTCAATGGCTCGGTGTTAAAACTACAGAGGTACAAAGAAAAACTTATTTTAACCCTCATTCTAATTTTTGCTCCATTCGCGTTTTTCTTACATCTTGTGTAGAAATATTGTTGATAATATTTATAGCCACTTTGCGTTTTACTAGCTTAGTAAAAATAAAAATTATTCCACCTATATTTACGTATCTACACATCGACAGTATAAATATGATTTATTGCAAAGCTACACTTGAAGTAATAGTTATTGCATAGTGATAAGAATTTATCGTCCGATATTTTGTTACGTACCCATTTACAACTAGCCAAAAAGCATTCATAATGTGATTAACTCACTTTTGTATGTTCATGCATAAATGTAATTTAATATTAATTGTACGAGGGCTCTAAGCAAAATATAACTCAATTAGCAATAACTCAACCAAAAACGGTATATCGTCTATACCAATTATAATTAGTACTTAAATAAAATTAAATAGTTTAGCATTATATTACCATTAAACACATAAATAATTAAGTACTCAATTTCGGTCGCCTGTTTGATATTCTGAGATAAGAAATATTACTAAAAACATATTTATTGAGAATAAACTGTGTACATTGAGTGATTGTATTAACCGTTGTATCGAGATTTAATTGTATTTATATATGTACCACATTTAAATTGTACTTCTTTACAAATTAAAAGACAAATGTAAGATTTTACACCAGACACGCGTTGCTATGACCAGGTTTAATGGAAAAGAAAAAAGTAAAAAGTCTAATGTTTCAAAACATAAACGTCCACAAGAAAATCAGATCACACTAAAAATATAGTGATAAGGACGCAGTAATTAATATCCAGCAACTATTTTTTTTTAAACACAGATAGCAACATTTTTTCAACACAATTTACGTAGTGTAAAAATAAGTTTTTATTCGAAATAAATATATGGTTTTAAAATGAAAAGAGGTATTTAAAGGTAAGGAACATTTTAGAATATATAAAAAAAAAAACAATATGTAAATTCAAAAAAAATTGTTTGTTGAGACATGTCTGGCTTCTCACGCAGCTTATCGCCTTTCTTAGTTAGATTTTTGCAAGTTCACCCTTAGCATATAATTTTCTCACAAAATTTTTACAATAATAAATTTGTTCGCACTCTTCTAGAGGTCGTTTGGTAATTTTAAAACCCTTCTACGAACACGTAACTGTAATTACACAAACATACATTTATAGCATCCAACGCTTAATTCTTCACATATACAGTTAGTCCTCTACTTACGTGGTCAATTCGTTCCAAATGTTTTCACGTAAGTCGAAAAATCATGCAAGTCAACAAAAAAATTGTGATCTTTTTGGTATATGGTATATAATAATATGCGCTAGTTTCAATTGATATACTTATTACATATGTGAAAACAGTATACATAAATTTACATGCATATATTTTGCAAAGCATTTTTATTTTTAGAAGCTAATATATAAAATCATATTCGTACATAATTATTTATGTGTACATATGTACATACATGGTTATATTTGAGTAATTTTAAATTGTTTTATATTCCTCTATTTTTGGTGATTACCGTAGATTTCATTAGAACTGATTTTTCTTTACATAATCAGCTATTTTTTCAACTTTTTCATATTGTTCTATAATTTTAACTTTGGTCTCCATTGTTATGGTATGTATTTTATTATTATTAATTAGAGAATCAAATTTACATTTGTTTGTTATAGTTGAAACTAGCCGATTGCAAAATTAATTAATGACTGTTGTATTTTCAATCGGTCTGGATGTTTGTGGTGTGTTTTTTACATTAGCATTCCCTATCATAAATATCCTACCTGCAGACAAGCCCATAAACGGTTTGTGGGTGAATTATTTTAAAGTAATGTTCTTTTGAAAATAAAATAAAAAGTGGAAAAAAATAATTTTTCGTGTCGGGTTGTAGTCCCATGGTTAGTGTCGCGGACTCTTGAGTCAGAGTTTCTCGGTTCAAACCCACTCTACCACAATTTGATACCTATTTCTAATAGTGAACCACTTAGGCTGACAAAAATAGTATGAAATTGAAGTATTTTTGTAAATAATACAAACACAAATAGTTCTTATTTTTTTTAAATCATGTAAGTACGAATTCACGAAGTCGAAATCACGTTAGTACAGGACTTACTGTACTTGTGTAAATATATTAAATTATAGCCTTTTCGAGGATTTAATACCTGCGGGATCCAACCACGGAGCGAGTGCGTTACGTAATTTATACTACGTCGTAAATGTGCTTAAAGTATAATTATGTAAGCTGCTTAAATGCCGCAGTAAAAAAGCACGAGGGTGGTCAGTCCGGGCCTCTCCATGTGTATAAAACTAAAGGTAATAAAAATTATGGTGGATGACAAATACATCCCCAGCATGCGTGGCCTATGGATGGGTGACTTTACTTACTACCCTCGTACTTAAGGATCTAAAGGATTAAGGGCTGATTAACTTCGGACACTAAAAAGAAAAATAATCATGCATATATATACATTGTTTTTGATAAATTTTATCTTTATTTGTCGGTAAATCTGTATCTATATTTTTGTCTTCTTTTAAAAAATATTTTAACCAAAGAATCTCTTCTAAATACAAGCTTTTTCAAATCAACTTCCTTCTTCCTGACTCCGTCCCGACTAATCGTCTCTGTAGACTATTAAAAAAACATGTTTTACTTTTTAAATACCACTATTTCTAAAAATCTACTTTGACACGTATTTCGTTGCTTATCAAATTATTTTTAAACACCGTATGTAAAGCTAAGTCTAAATTTTAGAGTTGTATCATTGAGACGTAAAAGTTGAAGGGGGGGTAGGATATGTTTTTTTAATTTTTTTTTTTAGTGGGAACATAGACAATAGGGGGGAGGATTTAGTCACTGTATAATTATTAATTATGGGTTTATAATTACTTATATATTACAACATTTTTAATGTGGACAATCTGGATAATCTCCAATTACAGGAGTTATTTTCATATTATTTTATGAAATCTCATCAAAGATGAATAAGAATATGGAAGTCTGTGCATTTACGGGGCTGAAGAATAAAAGAGTTTCTGCTCAATAAAAAGCTACTTTTTATCTCACTAATAGATGTCTCTTGTGAAGTTCTAGTGATTCAAGAATAATGTTTCAAAATTGATTCATATATATAGAACTTCCAAGAATTTAAGTAGTGTGGGTGTCAATAATGGGTAGAATTGGTGAATGTTACACGTGTGTAAAGTGATCAGTTAAATCAGCCTATGACGGTCGTTAGCCCCGTAAATGCCCAGATATTCTTCTTCATCTTTGATGAGATGTCGAAAAATAATTTATATTTTTATGAATTCCTATTGTTCGAAGACTCTAAAATTTAGAATAAGCTTCACATACGGTATTTGAAAATAATCCTGAATGCATTGAAACATGTGTTACAATAGATTTTAAGATGTAGTGTTAATAATTTAGTAAAACTTTAATTTTAATTAAATAGATTTTACTACAAAGTGACTGCCGAATCAACTAATGAGATTTTTAATAATTTACTCAAACGATTAAATCGTCACACGAGCTGTAAGTTCACGACTCACGTTTCACGAGGCAAGCTGTCTGCGTTGGACGATAAGTCGACCGGGACAATAAAGAAAACTTCAATTCCAGAAGCATTAAAGTCAACGACTTGTTGATGAAAACGCCGCAGTAGAAGCTCCCTGGGCGGAAACAAAACGCCGGGAGGGGGCAACACGTGGATTAACGCCCCCCTTGGCGGCCCCCTTGGCCTATTTGCCTCTCCAGGGCCACTGGGCCGTAATAAAGTCCCTATCTCCTTGCCCCACGTGGGCATCTCCCTTTTTAGTATTACCATAACGCAAAAACATTGATGTGTATAAGTTAAAATAAAATGCAATTTAATTGTTTTTAATCAAACACAACTGAATGAGTTTTATTTTATAGCACGCGACTAGTTTCGAAAACTACACTTGTTAAAACAATCGCCCCCCAATGAAAACATCTGTAGTATAAAACTCAAAAAGTGGTATTATACAAGTGTTTTTTTTTTAAATGCTTAGTATGCCGAATCAAGCCATTTAAATTATTTATATATATATATATATATATATATATATATATATATATATATATATATATATATATATATATATATATATATATATATATATATATATATATATATATATATATATATATATATATATATATATATATATATATATATATATATATATATATATATATATATATATATAAATATATATATATATATACATATATATATATTTATATATATATATATATATATATATATATATATATATATATATATATATATATATATATATATATATATATATATATATATATATATATATATATATATATATATATATATATATATATATATATATATATATATATATATATATATATATATATATATATATATATATATATATATATATATATATATATATATATATATATATATATATATATATATATATATATATATATATATATACATATATATATATATATAAATGTATAAATATATATATATATATGTATATATATATATATATATATATATATATATATATATATATATATATATATATATATATATATATATATATATATGTGTGTGTGTGTGTATTATAGTACTGACACTGAATATGTATGAGGAGATGCATGATCATTTTTCTCACCAAATTTATTATTAGGTATGTTTTACAAAAAATACCACTTTTAAGGATAGGCTATAGAATAGATGTTCGAATAGTGATATAAGGAAAAATACAAGGCTGTGATAGTCATTATCGATCAAATTAAGAATGGTACTCTGAGATAGTTTAGACATGTGGAACGAGTGAGTAAGGAAAGATGAGTTAAATAATATGGGGCGAATGTAGTTGAAAATAGGAAATGAGAATGCTGAAAAAAAATTGTCATAATCAAGTATTTCTAAGCGATCAGGTCAGGAGTCAGAATTGTCAGTGAGTATGTATGAGGAAATGCATAAATGTAGAAGAGGTAAAGATTGTGTGCAAAGACAGATTGGTGTGCCATTCTATTCTCTCTGCCTACATGATGGTTAGTTAGTAACTTAGTATTTATTATTATATTTCACCCTACAGAGTATCAAAAACAGTTTTCTTTTTTATCAATCTGAAATTCAAAATTAGATATGATTAAATTTCCTTACGGGATACCAAAATATATTTCCACCAGTAGTAGACGCTTCATTTAAAGTTGCAGCATTAATCGACATTTCAAACTATGTTCATGATCCAACCCTAATACACCAAAAAGACTCCACTTTCCACCCAAAATATTTGTATGCATTGATACTTTAGTTTGTGAAAGTTTCATATATTATAAAATACATTTCATTAAAATGAATTTCTCTTCAGTTTTAATATGAGATACTATGTACGCGTGTATCGTGCAATATTTCAACGCTTCTCGTTGTTTAATTTTCATACCATCCTTTATGGCTGTGACCCTTTATAAATGACTATCATAGGACAACAGAGAAAATAGTCCTAGGGTTTAATTAATAAATTTATACGAAATATAATTAAAATATTTTTTCAATCTACGCACTAATTAATCTTTAAAACGAGTTAGACAAACAACTCATTTGGCTTTTTATTTTATTTAATAGAAATCTGGAAGAAAATACTTTACATTTCATAGTTACTCGACGATTATATACATTAAAAAAATTACAATATTTGTTGATTTACTAATTTAGTATTTATTACTGATTTTGTCACAATGTTGAGTGAATCCAATTTCATTTTCATGAACTCTGGATTTCCCTTCACTAAGGAGTAATTTTTTTAATGCGTTTATATATATAATATTTTTAATGAAATCTCAACATAGATTAAGAAGAATATGGATGTTTGCTTTTTTACAAATAAGTATAATAAATTCGTAAGAATGTACATATCGCTCAATCCTTTCAAGAACGTCATAAATCAAAAAACTTGATTTTTCAGCGGAACGTTTTTAAAGTTTAACAATATAATACAATGTATTAAAAATAAATATAAAGCCACTTATTTAACTTTTTACTACGCAACATATCTTTTTAGGTAAAACATGATTGTTTTTATTCCATTTGAAAAATATTTAGTATATTTTAAAAAAATACTTAAACAATACCTTTTCTTCAAAATGCCAAAACAACACTTTCTGCCCTGTAGCGGGTAAATATTAAGTTAAAAATATGCCGCTTTTGCTGGGATATAGTACATTTCCTGGGCATTCCAAAAATATGCACAACTGAAAATTGACGATTTTTGATATATGACGTTCTTGTAAGGAGTGAGCGATATGTGACAAACATTTCATGAAGATTTCTGCTATTAAAAACTTACTTATTTCAACCAAAGATATCGTGGTAGATGTAACAAACATGTGGTAAGCTCTTTTTAGATTAAACTTAAATATAACATCAATTTAAGTTACAACATTTTGAGTGTGTCCAAATACTTGTTCACGAAATCTGGATTATCTCCAATTACAGGAGTTATTTTCATATTATTTTTACATCTCACCAATAGATGTCTCTAGTGAAGTTCTAGTGATTCAAGAACAAGGTTTCTAAATTGGTTCATATATACAGAACTTCCAAGAATTTGAGTAGTGTGGTTGTCAATAATGGGTAGAATTGGTGAATATAACACGTGTGTAAAGTGATCACTTAAACCAGCATATGACGGTCGTCAGCCCGTAAATGCCCAGACTTCCATATTCTTCTTCATCTTTGATGAGATGTCAAAAATAATATCAATTTAAGTTGATTGTCCGTTATGGGTAGAATGGTGAATGTTACACGTCTGATCACTTATACACTTTTTAACATTCATCAGCCTATGACAGGTCGTAAGCCCTGTAAATGTCTATTTTTTTTTTCATTTATGTTGAACTGTCGGTAGAAAATATTTATCTACTATTTACAATATTACAATTCGAAGCTTTGTCTGATGTACAATATATTATTTACGAGTATTAATTTTCAATATCTTCTTTTAAAACAATCTGTTTATAGTTTTTATTTTTCTTCTAATATAACGCTTGTGTTTTGTTTTCACAAATACAATTTTTTTAATAAACTATGATAAATTACCATGCTAAACTTACTTTACTACCTTGTCTGATTAAATTTAGTAATACATCATTATTCAAGGTATACGAAACATTTTTGTTCGTATTACTGAATAAAATTAGCACATGTACATCAATAGAAAATATAATAAAAATCCATTGGACGATAAGTGCATTCGAAGATTTCGAACTCAAACGTTTTCATTTAAAAAAAAATATTTTGTACCAGGCAAAAAAATATGTGTATAAATTTCATTCCAAAGCTATAAAAAACATTGTTTAAATTTTATATCAGTAAAAAGTTCGACAAAACCTTTGAATCGTTCATAAATATATCCTTTCCTTAATGGCGAATAACTTTATCCTCTCAATCCCTCGGGCTAGGAACACTTAACGATGGTCCTACGTAATTAATTATTCGGCTCCTGTGAGGCGTTTTATGTTCGAGCCCTTACAATCCATCCCCTTTTGCAAGGACATCGGAACAGCGAACACTTTATCCTCCCACAAGTAAAAAATGCTAAAATATGCACCCAGCTTGCAAATTTTTGCGTACTCATATTTTCACATTTTGACGACGGCATTTATTTTGTTTGGATTTGGTTATACTATGTTTCTACTTTCTACCCTTAAGACTACCCTCCTTTGATAACGGCTAGTCATCGGGATGTCAATTATCCAAGAGGGCACCTCACAACCCCTATAGATCTCGCAATGTATGAACCCAATTAGATGAAGAATACTGTATGATATTTTGTTCAAGGTAAACATTCAGGGGAACACTTTTAACATGATTAATTGTTTCGGATGTTTTGTTCAGTTAATAAATGAACCAATTTGATATAATTAACCGGAAAAAAACTTTCAAAATATGAATAATACCAAAATTTTACACAAAACAGAAATAAGGATAGAAGATGGAATGGATTAGAAATAAAAGGATTTGGAAGTAATTACGATAAATTATTTTGAACGCACAAAAAGATTTCACGACTTTTTACATCTAAATTCCTTAAATAAATTTACCATTTTTAATTAATGTTTTAATTAAAATGGATAGATTTTACCACAAAGTGACTGCCGAACCAATAAATGAAATAAATTTACCATTTATCCATCCATACCAAAATCTTCCTTTCAACACAAAGTTTATAATTAAATAATTTTATTTATATCATAAATTCTGAATATTTTTTTGATTCTACAGTAACTTGATGATAATATTCATCAAGTTCAAAATTTAAACTTAAATTGGTGATCACCACCAATTACTGTGCCCTATTATGACACGCGCTTAGATGCATCAGTATTAAATACATATATTGGTTTATAATGATGTCAAGTGCATCGAAACACGTGTCATAATTAATAAGGTGTCCCAAAACCAGTTATAATGTTTTAAAGAAATTTGTTTCAATTTATTTCGTGAAATGTTTTTATTTCTACGTGAAATTTAGATATTGAAGTTCGTTCGGAATGCAATGTTTGACAAATACCAGACTGTTTTGGTAAAGGCTCTCTCTTTTGACAAAATTCTCGATCATATTCTGGCATAATTGGGTTTGAATTTTGTCAGTAACACTTTAATTTTTTGTTCAGTTCATAATGGTCTATGGATCATGTTGGTACAATATTTTTCACAAAAATAAAAATATTTAAAAATATTTATGTTTTTAAATTGTAAGATCTTGGTAGCCTATTCACTTCTCGTTAGTCTAAAATCACTCTTTCAGAACTGCTCGTCTGCAATAACTGCATTGTTTCGACCGCAGAGAAATAGGTTGCACCGTCTTCTAAGAAAAAATATGTTTTCTCTGTCGTAAATACAATAATTGCAGGTATTTAAGAAATCGACCTTTATTTAGACCATTAGAAATTGAAATTTGCATTAAATATTTAAAGTTTTGTTTTTATTTGTCTAATAATCTTTGTGTTTTCAATACAATCATTTATGTTTATAAACCTGTACATATCAGATCAAAGCATTTATATTATAAAGCAAAAAGATTAAATTTGAGTATTATATCAAGTTTTTTGAATATGGCTAACCTTTCAAAGCAGTCTATTCTTTTGTAATGACAGAATTTAAGTATTACGCATATTTTATAAAATATATGTGTCTCCTTTAAGAAGGAAGCACCTTGATACATAATCCCTACATAAATATCAAGATCGATTCGAAACCTTTTTAGTTCAAGCGAAAAATGTTATTAATACTTAGGGAAGATTAACGTCCCTTTTGATTCTACCTAGTATAATAAAAGAGGCTTAAATATCATATTCTAGTATATGTGTATGAAAAATCCCTCGAGCCTTTAACACCACAGCTTTCCCCAAGATTTAAGGTCTTATATAAAAAGACGTTAAAAACTTTGCCCAAATTATTTAAATGTACTCGACCTTTTAACGATTTGGTAGGTTTAGAAAACTCGGACTTTTACTGGATATTCCTATTTTTTTAGCGGATTATGTTTGAAGAAAGTCCATAATAGAGATATACCCATTTTAAGGGTATTTTCCCTTAGGAGTTTTTCAAGGAACAAATCGAAAGGCGAGTTTTCTGCCATCGTTTTAAGGGCAATTAAAAACTTTCACGTAAAGTTTTCGTGGATTACAACATTCGATAAATAAAATATGTACTGCAAATTATAAACGAAAAGAAAATTTTACTTTCTTTTTAAATCTTTTCATTTTTTGGTTAATAAATTTTAGGGACTGAAATCTATGGAGAAAGTTTACGAAATTCACCTTCGTATAATAGGTACTCCAAAATAATATTAAAGAGCACGGAATAGGGTACATACTACAAAGTCTCGTAGGAATTTCTTTTCGAAAAATTTCGTCCAGCATTTTCCCGAAACAAAGTTCCATTTCGTCGAGTTTCTAAGTAGAATTTTAGAAAGTAAACGAACCTCTTAGCTGTTGTAAGGTAAAGTGGTAGTACTTTATGCCCTACTTTCGTTTTCACATGGGGTCTCTTTACAATTCGGATCAAAGCGCAAAGAACCAAACACACTCTAGATAAACCTCGTATTTGTAAAAACTACATGACTACGTTTAGTAAACATTTCAATGCTTCGTAGTAAGCACAAGAAGCACTTTCATAAAGACAGATAATATATAAACTTTTAAGGACAATTACTTGCTTTAAATGATATCTTTTTCTTAATCTTAATGGTTTAAGACTACAAAAGCAATACAAAATATATTCTACATTATTTGGTGTACGTATTTTAAATATCTTGTCTGAGATGAAGCACATTTTTTTTAAAGAAAGAAGATAGAAATCTGAGCATAACCGTGATATATATAAATGTATGTATGTATATACATTTATAAATACTATAATAATAAAATATACTTTTATATTTGGAGAGTCTTGGTTTATCAGCTTGTGAGATCCAGTTTCGGATTTAAAAGGTTTAAATTTAAACTCACTCCAAAAATTATTACTTGTGTCGGGTTGTGGTCCCGTGGTTAGTGTCGCGGACTCTTAAGTCAGAGTTTCTCGGTTCGAACCCACTCTACCACAATTTGATACCTTTTTTTAAAAATGAGCCGCTTAGGCTCACAGAAATAGCACGGAATTGAAATAATTGTGTTAATGATAAAAACACAAATATTTTTTTTTTTTATTTTTTTTTTTAAAATCTGAATGTCATATCAATACTACTTTCCGTTTTTCCATACATGCGAGTAAACATACATATTAAACCATATTCGATTAAAATTACGCATTCCCGGATTTAATAACAATCACCAACGAGTAATCATCACTACGTCCATTACAAAGTGGTTCTCGTTACTCTAACCCTTGTCAACATTTAAAACGAGAACAACATGGGTCGGTTGTGCTTAGGTAAAGTAAGTCATAAATGTAGGATGTACAGTGTTCGACTTGTTCAAAAAGTATATTGATATAAAGCATGATATTTAAGAGATATATTTAACAATATTTTACTAGATTTAACCTTACTCAATTAAAATAACGCACGTTCGGGTATTATAACAATTACCAACGATTAGCTTTATTGATAAAATCAGAAAAGTGTTTTACTATTTTGAGAAATAAAAAGACTTTGTTTTTTGATCCACTCACATTTTTATTAACAACCAACTAGTTTCGGCAACAACCTGTTGACCTCTTCAGGGTTTAATATATGACATATGACGAGGTATAAAAGAAACAGTGTACAAGTTATTGGGTTTCGATAAGGATAGGCTAGTTTAGGTTAGGTTAGAGGGCAACAGGTCGTTGCCCAAACTAGTTCGTTGTTAATAAAAATGTGAGTGGATCAAAAAACAAAGTCATTTTATTTCTCAAAATAATATATCACTATGATCCACAAAGTTAATGCTTTCAATATTCAAAATATTAGTAAAGTGTGTTGAGATGGTTAAGACGTGTGGAACGAATGAGTGACGAACGAACGGTAAAACCAATTTATGTGAATGTAGTTATAAAAAGGAGCTGAGGAAGACTTGGCATGATCAGGTGTTTCAAATACTTGAAAATGTTCCGGTCAGGAGTCGAAATAATCGGCGGTTATGTATGAGGAGATGCATAGATGTAGAAGAGGCGATTTTTTTTTGCAAAGACGGAATGGTGTGGCTTTCAATTCTCTTTGCTTATTCCTAGGGAGAAGCAGCGTGATGGTTAGAGAGTTAGTATATTTTGTAACTTCAGTCATTTGAACTAAGAAATGCGCCTGTCTAAAACGTATAGAATCTTCTTATCTAATTTAAAAGGGGGCTTGTGTATTACAAATTACGCACAAGCACAATTGCTTATACGCCATCGGTACAAATGGGGTTTTTCCCCTCAGAAATTTCAATAATGTTTTAGAAAATTAAAAAATATATATAAATCTTGTGTTATCGAAATATCAAAAGAAAAAATACCCTTATTTGCAACTAGTAATAAATTTATACACATGTAACATTTACCATTCAACCTATAATGACAACCACACTACTGAAATTTTACCGTATAAATCTCACGTCACTTAATGCTTGAGTTCTTTGGTTAATTTCAGGAAGATTTTATTAAGCAGCCACCATTTAATTAAAATTTAAGCAAGATACATACCGAATTATTTTATATACGTACTTTATTTACAGCTTATTATTTGTCCAGTTATTTTATTTACAACAAATAGGTTTGTTGTATTTCTTATCCTTATTGTCTTTTTTTGTACTTTTGCATTTAAAATCGTTTATTTCTATTTTTTTTTTTCGGTAACCATCTTTCATTTGTATCCACCACTTGAACAACAAAAGCACTTCTCGTGTACGTTATAAATTCATTCTTTCGTCGTAACGTCTTCATGTTATATTCGCTAATAATAAACTAATCTAAATGCACAACTGCTTACGAAGTAAATTCATTTCACAAACTAGTTCAGCACTAAAAAACGTAAGAAATTCAATGCAAACATTAGCTAGAGTGCAGCAATGTGCTTTAACCCTTCCCTTGCGGTTCTAAAAACTTCCGCGTGTATTGATGATATGTATTTTGTACAAAAAATGAAAATGTGGTTTAAAAACGGGAAAATGTGAGCATTCTTAATTGGTGTTTTTTTGACCATAGTTGATATTGAAATGTATCAATTTTGTAATGTTAGTTCTGGTAAATATCTAAAAAAAAATACATCGCATGTAGCCGCCATAGCTAGCGTAGCGGCACGACCCCTCTTAACGACGACTTTTGCGCAACTTTTTTTTAAAAAGGAATAACTCACACAACCTCTAAAAGAGTCTTGTCTGCAGGTAGGAGAGTAAGGATAGAGAAGGTAAATGTGAAAAATACATCACAAATACCCAGACCAATTTAAAATAAATCGAATGAATCGAACCCGCGACGCCAGTTTCGCAGTTGGGTAGACGCTCAACTGCGAAACTGGCGTCACGGCGCCTCCCGAAACTAAAATGAGATCGTCGGAAACAGTATGAAGCTGCGTGCGCGTGCACGTAAAGTGTAGCACACACGCATACACCGAGAAATATTTGTGTATTGGTGGTTATCTTCACAATTTATTTATTTCCAATGCTGCAAATTAATAACTTTATATTACAATACTTATATGGAGCACGTAATTGTATTATGGAAGAACACAAAACTTCTGAGCCCGTATCTATAATATTTAACATTGATATTCTCATTTTTAAAGTCTAGTTGTAGTAAATACACATCACCGGGAGGGGAAGGTTAAGCACTAGCGGGCGTGTGTGAGTGTGTAGGCACTCGTATACGGGGTGCAGAGCACCGCAGATGCTGAGTGTAGCGGGCCCGAACGGGGGGTGGTACTGGAATGGATAAATTAAATGCATTTCACGTAAAATTGGTAGCTATTTGTTAATCCAATGGGCTTGCAGTGGCGCAGACGAAATACCAATGCGGAATAACTCAGCCGGCAGCCGCCGGTCTCGTCGGTATTTTTTTATAATGCTAATTTTGAAAATATTTCGAACAACAACGTTTTATTTGCGCGGAAATGATTTGCTTTGATAAAAAGCTGTAGAAATTCCGCCGTTCTCTGTTTAAACTGCATTTTCAGGGATTAATTATGTTTTTAATTACCGCCGAGCTTTGCTTTTTTACTTACAAATAGTTGTGTGTACCGATTTTCAAATCTGATTTGTATTAAATTTGCTCGTTGATCTATAACTAAACCATAGTTGGTTACTACATAGTAAATAGTATTAACCATCACGCTGCTTCCCTCAGGGGTAGGCAGAGAGAATAACACGCCACACTTTTTTATCTTTCCAAATATTATTCGTATCTTTCAAATTCATGCATCTCCTCATATATACTCGTCGATTATTTCGACTCATGACATGACCGCTTTTATACATAATATTTAATAAACCTTAACATGCTAAATTTTCCTTTGTCTTCCTCTGCTCCTTTTTCCTACTACTTTTCTCATAAATTTGTTTTGCCGTTTTTTTTCCACCCATTTGTTTTACATTTCTAAACTATATAATCACATCTTTCTTAATTTTAAGCACAATAAAACCGAATAATTATGGAACATATCCACGTTCAGGGTTTGATCTTACTTCGTTTGTCCTGGAATTGCTCTAATAAGTGTATGACTTAAGTTTTTATTTTTAACAGAGAGTAAAAGTTTTTGCCTAGCACGGAGTAAAAGAATATTAAAACCAATAAATTTTCATAAATTATTGCAATCAGTCATGACATTAAGCAATTAATACAAATACACAAAATCATTAAATATGTTCTATAAAGTAAAATGTTGCATTCTTTTAAAATAAATTTTGGTACATTTTTTGGTAAGTCTTCTTAAATGTAGTAAAACATATACTGCAATCACTGTACTCCCATTTTTTTATGATTTACTGTATTTAACTACTACTACTACTACTAAAACTACCATCACGCCATTTCTCCGCAGGGGTAAGCAGAGAGGATGGAACGCCACACTCTTCTGTCCTGACATACACTCCTCGCCTCCTTCACATCCATACATCTAGATTACACAGACTTTTGACACCGCCAAATTTTAGGTTCTTATTGATCTGATCGTGCAAAGTCTTTTTCGGTCGTCCTCGTTCTGTTTTCCACCTTAAATTCGCCACATATATTTTCTTTATTTAAAATAAATCTGTCCGCCTCCGTAGTGTAATGGTCAGCACGCTCGGCTACCGTTCCAGAGGTCCCGGGTTTGATTCCCAAGGGGGGTAAAATAAATATAAGTGATTTTTTTACTGTAATATTTATTCAATACTACCCTGGACTGGTGCCTGAAGCGGAGGGCTGATCACCTTTCCTTCATATGTAAACGATCAAGATAACACTGCGTTTATATGACGCAGTGCCCTATGCACCATCGGGGTGCGGAAAAGGGTTTTATTATTTTTATTATTATAAAATAAATCTAAACATTTTTTAAGATGCTTTGATGATAAATATAAAAAATGAAATTTGATAGAGGCTTTGCGGGTTATTCCTTAAAAAAAATATTAAATCTTTATTCACGTTTAAGTCCCGAATTATATTATATTTTCGACTCCCAATCCCTTCCTATGAAACTAGCAGAGTGTGTTATACTGTGGTTTCATCTATAAGAACCCATCAGCTTAAATTTGGGGAATCTTCCCGCTGCTATCTACCCCCAATTCCATCCGTAAAAATGACGGTAAACTATCTGGATACAATAACACATAAACATTGAGATATCGTCCCTTTTAGGAGAGAATTATCTATTTTGTCTCCTCTTTAGACCTCCCTTCCTGGTACTTGGTCCCTTGTCTCCGAACGACTACCGCATTCTCCCCTATAACGATACATGCTCGTACCAACTACGTATTTTCTATAACCTTCCACTATTGAACCAATAACTGCGACACAACAAAAAATATTTAGCCAATCTATTTACATTTATTCCCAGAAATCTTACTTGTTTTCATCATTTTATTTCAGTTTATTTACACAGATTATATATGAGAATAATAAATATATGCTTTTTTCCACACGAATTTTATTTTGAACAGTAACCGGTTACGTCATAACCGACATCATCAGACTGGTCTCTTGATGTCGGTTACGACGAAACCCGATTATTGGTCAAAATAAAATTCATGTAGAAAAAATTATATAGTTGTTATTTAATTATATAACATGCAGTCCCACCAAGAAATGTCAGTAAAAAACTTAAAACTTATAAATATATGCATAATTTAAAAATTAGTATACTCGTATTCATAAAATATGGTTTATGAAATTCCTAATATTTTTGAGACTTTTAAATTATAATGACCATTTAAAATAAAATATTTAATCGATGTTATGTTCATAAAACATTTTATGTCTTCATACAATACAATCGAAATTCGCTGATTACACAAAAGTTATTTCATTAATTAATAAATTGATATTTTTTTAAACTTTTACTTGGTGTGTACCAATTACTTCTAAAAATCTATAGTGACACTTTTGTTGCATTCAACATTATGACTAAACACAGTAGGTATGTTGAATGCCTCGAAACACATATAATTGGTTTTTTTTTGAAGAATAGAGATATTTATTTACAAAGTAAAAGTCCACCTCCGAAGTGTAGTGGTAAGCGTGTTTGGAGTTCGATTCCCAGGGAAGTTAAAATAAGTGTATGTGATTTTAACTCCAAGATTCATTTAATATCACCCTGGACTGCTCAAAACCCTGGACAAGTAGCGCAGAACATTGCAATTATGTAATGGATCATGATAATACTGTGTCAATACTTTGTATTATCCTATGCACCATCGGGTGGAAATAATGGTTATAAGAAGAAAAAAAAATGGTATGATTTTATCACATAGTGACTGTCAAATCAATTACAGTGATGCTTCGTATAACGAACTTTCTGTTCGTCCATTACGCGACTTACATAACGAACCTCGCTTCAAACAACGGAGTGAAGCGTAGTAAAGAACTGACAACTGAGAAGCTCCAAGCACTTCTAGTCCAGCAATATGATGAAGCTTAAAGTGGAGTCTCGTCTGACAACGAGGAGTAGCAATATAATCAACTAATCTCAACTGCTGCCATCCAGGACATCATAGTCAAATAGGAATAGGTTCAGGAGTTTACCAACACTCATTATCCAAACTCAGCTGAGACCGATTTTACGGTATCATATTTTATGCTACAGAACTATTTTTTATGACATCCAATGTTATGGCAAAATGCATTTCATTAAATTTAAATTTTGTACTGAGATTTCTTGGTGGAACTGCATTTTGTATAATAAAAGAACAACTGTATAGTCATTTCCACAATTATTTTATTTAATCAGCGACTGGGCTACAGTCTGATGTTCAATAATATAAATATGGAAAAAATTATATCATTGTTATTTTATTATATAAAAACACGTTTCACTTAACGAATTTGCTCGTGGAACGACTTAAAAATGTTACGCGAGGACGTCTGTAATATAATAAAACAACGTTCTTTATTAGTTATTAAGCTAAGAAAGACATTAAACGAATAATCAATAAAAGGGTTTAACCCTTTAATATAGTATCTGCCGCCACCCAAATAAACAATCACCCCCTTTGCAAACAAGTGCCACATGAAAATGGGACATAAAACCCTCCGATCCTCTCGATGCAAAACCAAATGGCACCAATTGAATTTAAAAGCTCAAACTGGCTGATGCTGAAATCGGACTAGTTGAATCGGTCACGGGAATAAACATGCGAGAAACAAGAGCGCCGCCACGCCCATGCGTCCATATTGGCCCACTCCACCCATTCTCGGAATACATTCAACCATACATAAATCCAACCAGAATCTACAGCCGTTTTATTTGGGTATGGATTTTTCAGATGTATCATGTAATTACCAATGTGTAATTTGTTAGTAGGGTCCCATTTTTTCTGACCACTTTCTATAATTAATATGTGAGAAAAACAAAAAAAACTTTGTTTCTAAATACTTAAATCCAACTTTAATCTACAGACACTTTATTTGGGTATGGATTTTTCAGATGCATCATGTAATTACCAATTAATATGTGTAATTTGTTAGTAAGGTCCCATTTTTTCTGACCACTTTCTATAATTAATATGTGAGAAAAACAAAAAAAAACTTTGGTTCTAAATACATAAATCCAACTTAAATCCACAGACAATTTATTTGGGTATGATTTTTCAGATGCATAACGTTATTACGAAGTAATATATGTAATTCGTTCGTAATGTGCCATCTTTTATATAATTTTTTGATTTGGTATTAACTTTGTGAAATGACATGATATTGATTATTTTTTTTAAATTTAAACACTTGTGTAATACCACATATACGGATTGAGTTTTATTTCATTATACATGACTTATTTCGAAACTTCAGTTGTTTTTATCGACAGGTTAACCATATTTTCTGACTACCTTGAGAGAAAGGGACCACTATCGTATAATGTACATTCCTCTTTAATTAATATCTAGGAACCCTTTTGGGGGTAGAAACTGGCTCCAAGCAGCAACCGACCGAAGGAAATACAGAAGAAACCTATATCCAGCAGTGAAAGATATAGGGCTCATAAAGAAGAAGAAGAAGAAGAATAGGTTTACGTATTCTGCAACTGAAAAAAGCTTGAAAGAAAAACGTAAAATGTGAGTTGCGCAATGAAGTGTATTCCGTTACGGATATGTTTTATCAGTTTTATACATGGATTTGAAAGCAGCACTACATAAACCACTTACAATAATTATATCAATTACACATTTGGCATTGGTCGAACTTCATCCCCTTTAAACTAATCCCAGTTGATATATTGAATATATCAGGAGAGAGGGACATGGGTGGTTCAAATGAAATTGCTCTCAATGCTGTCACTAAATACAGTGCGTTCAAAAAGTATCTTAATAATTTAGTGATATTTTTTACGAATACAAAAAAAAATACGTATTTGCTTACCTACATCCATCTTTCCACGAACTGAAAATCAGTATTTAAAAAATCACACTTGTCTAATCGGCAATTTCCATAACTTTTCTATAAAGGTAGGTTTACAAGATTTCATTAATACGACTAGTAAGTACTAGAAAACTAAGTATTAGAAGTCAAAATTACCTTGTACGTATTTCAAAAAGTTTTTTTCTCCATACTTTTCTTCCAGACCCATTGATAACGATATGATAGTTGAGGTACATCATTTATAAAATACAAGATTCTGCTCTTTGATAGCATGATTGCTTTTTTTCTTTTTTTGTTACCAAAAACAAATATTGGAAAATGACAAAAGCCATCGGATATTTGATACTTTTTTTATAGTTCATTTTCTAGGCAAATCTTTAACATCTTTATCTTACGATTCTTAGTGCTGAATTCAAAATAAATATTTTTTTAAAATATAAATTGTTAGCAGATATTCCGAACACACTGTACAGCAGAGGGTGAATATATTGAATTAGTCTCTGATGCCGACTCTCGCTGGATAGAACTAGCTTTTTATATAAGTTCCTAGTATATTTTTGTTAAAGAGGTGTAGTTTCCTTTTATTTTGTGGTTTCTATATGTATCGCTGTGGTAATGGCCAATAATTGAGTTCGCAAAATAATTTTTTTGAAATATATAACCATTGTACACCCATGCAATTTTATTACTTTTACAGTATTATTTATAAAACAATTATGCTAATTACTACCAAAAATGAAAGAAAATATCATTTAAAACTAGATATTTTTATCTTATATGAGATGGGAAGATTTTGTTTGTGTTTGATGACTTAAATTTCAATGTGAAAGCAGATAACTAATTTGTAATTAATTTCTTTAATTTTCGTTTGTTTTCTAGTAATTTAAACAGTAGAATTTCACGAAAATAGCGCTACAAAATTCTGAAATGCAATAGATATAATTTTTCTCGTTATCTCGTAAATATCGAATCATGAATCATGAATCTCATGTTTAATTTATCAAAAACCAATAACATATCTCAGTATTGCCAATTAACGCACTAATCTATAAAAGTATTAAAATTGAATAAACAGAATATTTCTATGAAAATTTTGTATTGTTGTATTTATTTTTGTATGATCTCTCTCTATGTCTCACACTTAATATCTCTTATTAAATTTTGAAGAGTTTTTACTTCTATTACTTATACATATGAACTTTTTATAGGACTTATTTTATACTTAAGAGCGTATAAATATTTCCAGCAAGTATGCAAAGACAAGCGCTACGATACAAAGGCAAAATATCGTATAAATTAGCTGACAACAAAATGAATAAAACACATTTCCATTATAAAAACTCCTCCTCGTTCCATTCTTTAATTAAACCTTAAGTAATTTTATCTGTGAAACGGAATCTTGTTATAAAGGCTGGAATTGCAAGACAAGCCATTTTAATTGCGAACCACTTTGTTTGATGTATACTTAACTTTAAGTTAATGGCTTTCCTACGCGGACACACCGTTTCAGGTGTACCTACAGAACACATTCTCAATGACGGAGCCGTGTTCTGTTTTCTGTTTGTATATTGCAAATTAAATAAGACCGTAACTGTGTCTCAACTATTCAATCAAAAGAAGTTGGCTAGAATGCTTTTAAGGGGTGAAAAGCCAACAACAAAAAGAAAAGATAAAAAAATAACACAGGCGGAAGCAGAGAAGCAAATGCACTTACGATATTTAATGCAACTCTCACACAATATCACTTGATAGTTTTTTATACCTCTTGAAGAAAAAATCAAAAACATATTTAATAATGATATTTTTTAAATATTTACTAGTTGCCAAGAAAATTCCCTCGTTGATTATGTACAAGGATTTACAGCATATTCAGTTAATATATCTTAAAAATGATAGTGAATGTGTAAAGAATAAATAAGTGAATGAGGCTGATCCCTAGGAACAATACAATAGATAAAATGGATTCACTATCTTATATCAATCAAGATTTGTCACATAGTTCACGTACTCGTATTTGTCATATTTTCTACATAAGATAACACTAAACCTGATAGATCTTTATGCCTCTTCGATTTTTCCCTTATCACTTGCATATCTTCTTTCGCACATTCCGTTCCCAATTTAAATCATTATTTTTCAACATCAGACATCTTGTAATGGTTGACCTTTCATCACATTCACAAATAGAGTTTTGTCTTACCTTGAAATGGAAGAGGTATTTTTGAAATGCTTCATGACCAGTAAAAAATTAGGTCAATACAAATGCAGACAAATTGGTGACAAAAAGTTTCATTAAAACTTCCCTTAAGGAACTAGTACGCATAGCAGTATACATTTCCTGTATACAAGTAATGTCTTTCACCCAGAGATTACTTAGTTCCATTTCCACACTCCACTCCTATATCCATGAACCTCTAGTACAAGACTAAAAACTCAGTCTTCATTTTATCACAATCACTAAACAATAATAATTTATGAAGTGAAACTTCTAATATATTTATTTATATTTATATATATATATATATATATATATATATATATATATATATATATATATATATATATATATATATATATATATATATATATATATATATATATATATATATATTCAATAATTGAGAATTAGACGAGAATCGAATTCGAAAGTTAAATTTCAAGGACCTGTCACGATTATTGGGCACATTACATAAGAAAGAAGAAAAAGATAATGTAGAGAGAATGACAAGTAATGTAAGAGAATGTAAGATAAGTCAATTGATAAAATTAATGGGATTGTAGTAATGAATAATAATAAATAATCAAATATCCTGTTATTATTTAACTTGTATAACACGACTATTAAAACATTAATGTTCATGTTAAAAATAAGTTTATTTTACTTAATTATCATAAGATTTATACTTGATTCACATATGGTAATGTTGGAATTATTATATTTATAAATATTTATTTAATCATCGTGTATCAACCATCGTAACTATTCTCAAAGGTCAAAATATAAAAAACCGAGAATTTAAGTAGTATAAGTAGTAGTTCGGATCAACCGGAGCCTTGCTTTGAGCATGAAAATACACATACTTCATCATTAATTAAAAAATATTTGAAAAATAAATAAACCAAAATTAAAAAGTATTCTCAGTTTCAAAGAGTGTGTATAGTTTTAATAATTAATAAACTTCATTGAGAGTTATTACCGACTCTCTGATACTGTTGAATTCTTTTCAAATTATTGAAAAAACCGCGTTACAAAAAATTGCATTCGTCCTTATAAAGATATCAATACCGTTAAGTAGCAAAAAAATCAATTAAATAAACACGTAGTGCAGACAAAACATGTCAATTAGGTTTTTTTTTAATTTAAGTGGTTTTTTTTTGCTGTGTGAAACGAAATAACTTAGCCAATAAATGGCTTCAATCGGATTATTTTTATTACCTCGTTGCACTAACTATTATATATGGGTGTATACATGCCTACAAAATATAAGGTAAATAGTAAGGATTTAGTATTTGAAGCCATTCCTTGTGTAAAATTAACTGCCCTGCAGCGACCAGCTTCTCCAAGGAGTTTATGGTGTCCATAAAGCGAGCCATAACATATTTATAGGTGATTACGCTTCATGTAATTGCCGTCAGACCGAAATTTATACTTCTCCTATCTTGTTTTATATTATATAGTGCAACCCTCTGCCGTGTCATTTTAAATCACCATTTAAAGTGGAAAACTTTTTATTTCAAAATGGTACTTCAATGAATAGTCATTATTATTACTGGTTCAGGAATCATATAAAATTACGGACTCAACAAAACAGTCCAAATAAAAAAAAGCATTTTCCTTATTTTGTGTGAATCGAAAATAATACCGTATTTTTATTTATTGTAGAGTATTTTTAATATAGTAAAGTTAGTATAGATAGTTAGTATAGAAAATTGATGATACGTTTATAATATTCTTAATAATGTTCAATCAATAAATGTTGAGTGTAAGTCCCTCTCCAAGCACAAGAGCTAAGTCTCTTTTTGGAGAGGCACAGCGTAACTAATATAAATTATTTTATTAGTAGAAGTGTCTGAAAGTATATGTGTGTTTGTGTAGATGTACGATGAATTTATAATTCAAAACTGTTAAGTTTCTTCAAATAAAATTAAGAGCTTATATTAAATGAGATAAACATATATAATTTTGTCGGCAGGTGCCGTGGCGTAGTTGGGTAGACGCTCGACGGGTTCGATTCCTGCTAATTGCAAAATAAATTCCAGAAAGATTTATTTTCATCAAGTCTGGGTGTTTGTGATGTATTTTTCACATTTACTTTCCCTATTCTTACTATCCTACCTGCAGACAAGCCTCTAAAAGTAGAGGTTTTGCGGGTTAATCCTTTTAAATAAAGTGCATAAAGACAAGAAAGATAATTAGTATTTTAACTCATTTCAAATAATCTCTAAAACATATTAACTCATTTCTGAAGCGTTATCAGAACACGAAATTCCACCCTTTTAGGAAAGGTTTTTCAGAGAGACGGCAGTCTTATTGATGTCGCTTTGCTCGATTATTTATTCATTGGCTTAAAATTTTGGGGTGGAAAAAATATTTTTATTTATATTTTAAATAATCGTTAAAAAGGGTAACAGAACGAAAAACCTTGATTGATTTTTTAAATGACCTAAATCCCATTAATCGGTTTAAGTTTAAACCGGTTTATTAACCCTATATATATAACTGTAATTTTATCCGAATTATTTCACAATCGGAAAAAAGAAAACGGCTGAAAATAGGAATAAAATACTGTCCAATATTTATCAACAAATATTTTAACGTATTAAAAACATTTTGAATATTATTATAAAACATAAGCGTTTTACTCTTTTTTCTTAATTCTTCCCCTGTATATGTGAGTTTGAATCATTTTCATGATTATTTTGTGAATCATTTTTAACATTTTGTTTTAAATTATTTATTTAATATCCAACACTGGATTATTTACCCTACTATTAATAAAATAAATCGATATATCGCTCACTCCTTTCAAGAACGTCATAAATAAAAAAAACTAGATTTTTCAGGAGATCGTTTTTAAAGTTTAAAAATATCATACAATGTATTGAAAATAAATATTAAACCACTTATTGAACTTTTTACTGTGCAACAAATCTTTTTAGGTAAAACCCAAAGGTTTTTTCTTCATTTTAAAAATAAATAGTGTATTTAAAAAAATTATTAAATAATACCTTTTCCTCACAATGCAAAAAACAACTCTTTCTGCCCTGTAGCGGGTAAATATTAAGTTAAAAATATGTCTTTTTTGCTGGGATATAGTACATTTTCTGGGCATTCCGAAAACATGCACCACCGAAAATTGATGATTTTTAATTTATGACGTTCTTGAAAGGAGTGAGCGATATGCATATTATAAGAGTCTCAACTGAGACGAAGAATCTCGCATTTTGAATACAAAAGAAGATGGAAGTCTGAGCATTTCAGGACTTACGACCTGGCATTTGTGATCACTTTATACACTTATGTAACGTTCACCATTCTGCTTATTATTGAACATCCATATTGCGTTAATTTTTGAGACTTGCATATATGCACTGTTGTTGAATTTCTTTAGTTGATTACTCTTTTACATTTTTGATACAATATTATCATAAGAGATAAATATTAAATCAAGTTTGAGTCGTACGTAAATATTTTGCATATAATATTGCATATATTGTGTCGACAGTATGCTAGATATCGTGTGGTATCCATTATCCATACCGCAAAGTATCTTCCATACGCTCTGAATGATTAATCTACGTATGTGGGCTTGTAACGATTGCCTTAGGCACAGAATGTCCCGCCGCACTGGTCAATATTTACTGTAATTATTAATATCTGCGAAGCTTTGATCTGCCTCTACAAGGGAATGAATTACGAACCCTCACTAATTTGGGAAACACAAACCAAAACATCACAAACTCTATACATCGGGGCTAAAAAAAATCCGACGATGTTTGTGATTTTTTTTAATATATGTAGTAATATATGTACTTTTTTAAAAATTAAAGTACAAATGCGTCGCCTACTTTCAAAATCCTCTAGATCCAATTTTATAAGATTTTAAAATATATACTCTTTCAGAATGCCAATTGTGGGTTTCGTCGTTTAAAATATTTATATACTTGAAAATTCTGCTAAAAAATAATTAAAAACAGCCTTGTATTTCAAATTCCGCTATATTCATGGAGCTTGCAACATCAGAGAGCGGGGATAGGTCAAAAATTAAGATAACGTCATTATCGAATTGTCTCTCGTGTTTTTTTTTAATGCTGAATAAATTAAAAAATTAAAATTAAAATTCTCTATTTCATAATTACACATACAAATCTTTTAAACATAAATGTTACCCGGAGAATTTAGCATTTTTTTGTAAAATCGACCTACATGGATCTGGCGGATTTTGAAAGTAGGCGACACAAATCTAAACGCATACAGTAAACTGCTATGTATAAGAATCCGGGTTTGAGTGCCAATTTTATCAATTTTAAAATATGACAATTTACTGGCTTATTATTACATAACAATCATCCTTATAACTTCACATATCCAGCACAAAATCCTATGCACCATATAAGTAGAGGCATAAAAAAATATACAGGTAAAAATTGGTGATTCTTTTGGTAGGACAATTATTCTGTATTACCCAGGACTATTATTTAAATCGCTAGTACTTCGATGAATACAAATGATTTTCACTAGAACATTTATTCAATACTTCACTGGACTGTAATATGAAGCACGTTTATTCAATATAACCCTGATCTAGCATATGAAGCACTAGTACTTGAATAAATGATTTTTTCATTACAACTATTATTTATTATTACCCTGGACTAGTACTTGAATCACTTGTATTTGAATAAATTTAAAATATTTTTCTTAAAAAATTATGTAAAATTAACCTGAACTAATATGTTTTTATAAATATATATATATATATATATATATATATATATATATATATATATATATAAATATATATTTATATATTTGTATGTATATATATATATATATATATATATATATATATATATATATATATATATATATATATATATATATATATATATATATATATATATATATATATATATATATATATATATATATATATATATATATATATATATATATATATATATATATTTATATATTTGTATGTATATATATATATATATATATATATATATATATATATATATATATATATATATATATATATATATATATATATATATATATATATATATATATATATATATATATATATATATATATATTTATATATATAAATATATATATATATATATATATATATATATATATATATATATATATATATATATATAAATTTATATATTACTTGGAGCACTAGTACTTGAATAAATACAAATGATTTTTAAACTTCAATAATTACTTAATATTAGCATGGGCTAGCATATGAAGCATAGTACTTGAATAAATATTATCTTATCATTTTTCTTTAGAATAATTATTTAATATTACGCTGGACTAGTAGTTGAAGCACAAAATTATTGATTAACCTTTCGTTCGTGATATTGATTACTGTAATATAATTACATAATGGAACAGTGCAGTGATGTGATATAGTGCCCTATGGACAATTGGTTGGAGCAAAAAAGCTTCAAATTTTCACAATCTTCGAAATTTAAGCAATGTGAAAATTCTCTAATTTAAAAAAAAACCTTATGGTATTTTTAATACCTCATATTTTTTACTTTTCTCGATAGCACAAAAAATAAATTTAAAAAGTTATAAAAAGAACGGCCACTCTATCTCAAAATAAAGTTCAGCGGTCTGAGAACGCAGCCAGCACTTGGCTTACCATATACATAGGTAAGATGAAGTGTGAAATGTCCAAACCACAAGGGGGTCTGTAAAATGGCCACCTAGTTTTGCTTTTTACCCCGTTTGATCACCGCGCTGTGATTAATATCCGCCAATTCCAAACCGCCACTGACTGGAGTGTAGATAAAAGTTAGCTGCACCGCCGACATTATTCATCCCCTTTGACGGTGACGTCATATCAATCATGCCATGCAACGTGCGATTTTTATAGTGTAAACTTTGGGCCGAAATTACTACAGTCATGGTATGGAAAGTTTGATAAATACTCGTATTTTATCCGCTTGTAGTTGTTTTTGCACATTACCGATTCATACAAAATGAATCAAATCACATCAGCAATATTTGTAGCGATCTGATGTATATTTAACTTAACAGCGGGTGTATATTCTGAAAAAAAATCAGAAGGAATGTTGGCATACATACATTCAGAACTAATATATGACATATATTATGATAAACCTACTGTAATCGGTTTTCTTAAGAAAATTTTAAAATGCAGTTTTAAAACATCAACACATTTGCTTTTATATTAATTTAAAATGCAAATAATCGTACCTACTAGTTTACATAAACTAATTATTTTTGTTATTATACACGATTCATACGAGATTTTTGAAGTAATATATTTAGAAACGACATAAAGAATATGAATCAATAAAAACGATTTTTAGCTCTTAAGCTTTATGGTTAGAGCGTCAGGCTACTGTACTAAATGTCCTTGGTTTGATTCCTAGGAGAATCGAAACATAAATTTGAAAATGTTTTTTCACTCTAAAATGTATTTAATATAACCCTGATTTACAGATCTGATCGCCTTTCCTTTGTATTATATAAAACAATCAATATAACACTGCTTCTATATGGTGCAGTGCCCTATGCACTATTGGGTACGAATAAGAGATAAAACGAGATGAAGAAGCTTTATTTTATACCTGGGTAGCGTATTTTAGTTCAAATAAAATGTCGATTAAAATAAGCCCGCCATATAGGAATACAATATAATCCTGAAGATTTAATTGTAAATAATGCGCTTGTTTTTTACTACTTGAGAATTTTTATTGACTAGTTTCGGAAACAACATATGCTTTTATCTACGGATTTCAATACAAACTTAAACTAGTCATTAAAAATAAATAAAATCCTCAAGTGGTAAAAAGTAAGTGTTTTATTTACAATTTAATCACGTCTTACCGCAAAGTGAATGCCGAAACAATAAAAACATTACTGAAGATTAATCACAGTCAGGAAAATTCTGGTAATCTTCATTCGAAAAACTACGTACGTACCAGCTCAAGGAGACGTTATAAGCTTCCAAACGTCTTGTTCCGTCCCTCGAGGATATCGCAATGCTGCACTCATTATACGAAGTGCATTTTTTATAATCAGACTTTGCATTATCCTACATCCCTCATCCTTCCCGTTCGGGGAACATCCTGGCTGCACTTAACACCATCTTGAATATTCATTACGGAAATGTTTCACGTAATCTAAATCTTGTAACTTTTGAATAAGTATTCATATCGTTGCTCGTGCTAAGAAATCATTTGGTGCAATACAATCATTTTCTCAATCATTAATTTGGCAAGAACTTTGCGGAATAACATGAAAATTTAAATGGAAAAACGATACATTTACATTAAACAAATACAAAGGTCTATTGATACATTTTGAAAAATTTACATTTAAAACTAAAACACTTTTATAAGACCACTTTTGAGTTATTATTATACTTATCAATATAAAAATGACTATTTTAGAGAACTACATATGTATATTCTCATCAAAAGATGAAAATACAAATAATTTGTAAATGGAGTTCATGAAACAAGTCATGTTTACATAAATAAACTCAAAAATAGTGTATTGCAAGTATTAAAAATTTTATAAATTTTCTTTTAATTCAAAAATTATTAAACATTTAATTTACAATACTTTTTAACTGCAACAATACAATTGATTATTTTAAGGAAGTATCATATGTAGAATAATCAGTTCATTATGTTGATAAATATACATATATGTATTATATTATGTAATATACATGTATGTTTATATATATGTATATATATATATATATATATATATATATATATATATATATATATATATATATATATATATATATATATATATAATATATATATATATATATATATATATATATATATATATATATATATATATATATATATATATGTATTTTTTTCCATATATATATTTATATGTGTGTGTGTGTGTAAATTTTAACAAAGAACTAAAACTTCAAACACAAGAACATAATTTTCATTTCAGTTTAATATGTTGAAAGTTATTGCAATTTTGTAATTTGAAAGTTTTCAACTCTCTCAATGTATTTTTAATACACTCTTGTATGAGTTTTACATTCGCAATTTCCCTAACGTCATGTAAGAAGTATCATGCGTCAGACTGTGAAGCATGATGCGAGCTGGTTGCTTTAATTCATCAAAAATTCCTTCTGCAGCATCTTTTTCACATTTTTCTAATATCCTGTGATAACAATTTCAAATCAATCTCTGTCGGGATATTTTATGAATATTTAATTTAAAATTCTGACCATCACGAGATGGTGTCAAATATGAAAAATAATTTGGAAATCTGGGCATTTACGGGGCTGACGACCGTCATAGGCTGGTTAAAGTGATCACTTTACACACGTGTAACATTCACCAATTCTACCCGTTACTGTTAACCACACTACCAAATTCTTGAAAGTTCTATATACGTATGAACCAATTTCGAAACACTGTTCTTAAATCACTAGAACTTCACTAGAGACACCTATTGGTGAGAAGAAAAATAATAAAATGTAAATGCCCAGACTTCCATATTCTTCTTCATCTTTGATGAGATGTCAAAAAATTATTTGAAATATAACTCCTATAATTGGCGATTTGTGAACAAGTATTTGGACATACTCAAAATGTTGTAAAAATATTTTTTGTTTTAAAAATGTTGAGGGATGAGTTTTTTTGTGAAGATTATTAAGTTCTTATGCACGCGAAATAATAAATCATCAAGTTTCAGTACGTTGTGACATGACGAAGAATGAGAAGACACCCCTTAAATCCCCGAGGAAATTAATTACGTCCCTTATTGTCAAATATTCAAAGGGACAAAATCCCATAAACAGTTTAGTTTTTCTACGGCAATAAATCTAGAATCTTCCATAAATAACAGCGATATTTTTAAAACTTTTGTTGTGTGGTTAAACTTGGCGTGATATTTCCTTCTCAACAACTTGTCGCTTTTCCTGAAATAAATTTGTGTGAGTATTTATGTCTTTTTTTACCTATAAAACTAAATAATCAAAATGTTCAAATTCATAAAATTTTCACATTATTTTCTATTTCATTTGTTTTTTGCATCCTTGTGCTTTAAATATTAACAAAAAATACTTTTATAAGACCACTTTGAGTATATTAATGTAAACATGACTAGTTTCGAGAACTACAAATATTCTCATTAACAGATTTAAATACAAAACTTAAACATAACTCTGTATTCTCACATATTGATGACAACATCTATAGTTATCGCAAGACGTAGTGCTTCCATTTTTTTTATTTATAACCCTTATCCGCACCTAATGGTGCATAGGGCACTACATCGAATTGACGCAGTGTTTTCATGATCATTACTTACATGAAGGCAAGGTGATCACTCTTGCGCTTCAGTAACCAGTCCAGGGTAATATTAAATAAATATTACAGTGTTAAATCACTAATATTTATTTTCACCCCCCCCCCCCCTGGGAATCGAACCGGGACCTCCAGCTAGGTAGCTAAACACGCTGACCATTACACCACGGAGGCGGACAAAGTGCTTACATTAATACACTAAAAAAAATGAGCCATTTTCTAGTTACTTATTTTCATATTCAAATCTTCATCCTTTTTCACATAGTAAAGAAATTAAATCTTTGTGCTTTTATAAGCAGCACAAACATGTTTCTGAAAAAAAGTTTTTCCTTTTTGCAATCTGCAATATTTTCTTATTTTTTATATCAACAAAATATTTTTTAATCACAAATACATAAAATTAGATAAAGTGTTAAATGTCTTTTATTTTCAAATATGATGAACTGTTTCTTTGGGAATATTATATATTAAAGATAACATATTGAAATATTTTCCATTCAAGAGATTCCATATATTTATTCAACTAATAAATTATTATTGGTCATCTGAAGGTCCTGTGGTCAGTACATCCTTTAATCTCTAAGACGTGGTCACCCCATTTATTGGTCTCAAGAGTACGCAGATAGGGGCACCGAAACGATAAGCTTTTCCAATATACGGAACAGTAGAACGTACTAACACTGTGACAAGTTATAGACAGTGTACCGAAATGCTTTAAATGAGATAAACAGTACCTAAATTTTACAAAAGTTTTTTTTTACAAAAGATTCCTGGTTTCGTTAATAATTGTTTATTTAAAATATTAACTATTATTTTAAATATCGTTAGTATCTTTTCGAATGAAAATTTTTTATTTTTTATTGGATCTTATACAACTAAAATTTTTCATATCATTAAAAGAATTTACGTTTTTACACATTTTTCAAAATTTGAACAGAAAAAATTCAATTGATTTTTTTTAATTAATTGCTCGTATATTTTATTCATTGTGAAAACAAACAACATTTTGTTTCTTTTCTTTTCCATTTAACCAGTATACAAAAATTCAGTGTTTTAAAAATCATTTTAAATATTAAATTATTTCCAAATAATATTTTAATGCTCATCAAAATCAATAACCACGATTGTATTTTTTTTTTAATTTTTAAATAAATACCAATACGTTTTAACATCTACTGTTATATATGTTTTGATGCATTCCTTATCATTATCAATCAACGTATACGATGAACGATGCAAAAGGCATCGAAACACGCGTTTTAATGTCATGTCGATTAAAAAAAGTATCTACTGGTATTAACCAAGTAAAATTAGAACTTAAAATATATACATATATTACCACAAAGTGACATCTCTTCATGGATGAAGACATCTCTTCATAGATGAAGATGAATATGGATGTCTGGGTTTTTATTACCCTTTTAAGGGTTGGAATAAGCCTATTAAGACATAAAAACTAAATACGCTAGTAGCTAATTAAGACATGTAAACTAAATAGGTAACTAATGTATAATTTTTTTAAGAACTAGTATTTGGAATCATTCAAAATGTTGTGAATTAATAAAATGATTGATATATTTTTATTTATTTAAATATATAGAAAATTTTCCAGGATATGCTTTATTTCGTAGGTAAGAAGAACTTGATTGACCCTCAGAATTCTAAATAAACTTTTTATAATATATTATTTACTCGAACCTCGTTTTATGATTACGTTTAATGATATTTTTAGTATCGCAAATCGTTTTAACTAATCCGCACTAACAGAGGTCAAAATGTCAGTTTTCTCCCCCAGCGGCAGTAACAAACAGTTGATTCGACAGTTTTACTTTGGCTGTCGAGTTTCTTTGCTCGTTTGTCGTAATTTTTCCTAATGGCCTCCTTCTGATAGTTCCACCCTCGTGCGACGCCCCGAGCCGCTCCCTTCCTTCACTCGGCCCTGTCGCTCGTGGTAAAAAATAATCCAGTGCTGAATCTCGAGAATAAAATTGACTTTTGGGGTGCTTGCTCCACAGTTTCGTAGTTATTATTAAAAACGTGTGGACAAAATGAAGGTCCTAAATTTATAGCCATAAATATTTCCAAAAGCATCACATATAATACTCCTGTTTTTCGAAAAAATAATATATCTAAATACAAAATAAAATAACATATATTTTTAATAATTATTTTTTTTATTTTTATTTTAATGTCTAAATAAGACGAAACGCGTCACATATTATCTTATATATGGTGTGTAAATAAAATTATAATTCAATCCAATAACCTTGTTTAATTTTTAATATATTACCCAACAATTTAAAATGGAACTCTACCAACTGTCTGCAATTGCAATAAGTATATAGTTTTTCAACATATATTTAATTTGATCAGTGACTAGGTATCGTAATTACCGACATCATCGGACTGATAATGACGAAACCCAGTCACTGGTCAAATAAAATATATGTGAAACAAACTATATAGTTGTAACTGTATTATATAAAATGCAGTTCCACTTAGAAATGTAAGCACTTATTTATTTTCATAATAATAAAATTTTCACTTATTTTGTTGCTTCATCAGTAATTTTATGGCAATGTTCATTTTTATTTAAATTTTACTTGGTAAATACGGTATATAAAAATGATGGGAAACGCATCAAAACACAAGTCACAGTAGATTTTAAGAAATATTAGTATCTACCAAGTAAAACTTAAATTAAAAATGGAATTTATTTAATGCAACACGTTTTTTGAAGTGAAAGAGGTCAAGAGGAAAGTTTTTAACCACTATATGGGTAAGGAAATGAAGATGAATTACTAGGTCCTATATGAGAATAGATAAAGTTAATTAATGATTACCGTGCCTTAAACATATTAAAATTATTATCATTCTTTATTAAGTCTTGTTTACTAAATAAAATAAATATTCGTTCATTTACTTTTGAGTATCAAAATATAACTGTAATGGGACAACCTAATTCGAGGGATTACAGGAAATATTCACAATTCCTCAAAAGGTTTTCGATTTCATACAAACGAATTTGTGTGTCTTGACAAGAAAATGACAAGGGTCAGAATAAAACATCTTGCAAAGTGAAGCGATATTTTGTAAAATATAAAATATTTCATTTGTTAAATACAATGAAAAAAATATATTTACCTTTATATTTATTTTTATTTAATTATATTTGGTTTGAGGCAATTTGTGTAATATTTCATAGTTTTATAAACTTATTAATTAAATTTTTTTTCCTTTTATGTTTCATTTAACTAAAACGCACTTAAAAAAATAAGTTATTAATTTATCCTCAAACGTCAAACATATTGCGAACAGTCCTTAAATACAATTATTTTCTGTATTGATATCTTAACATAGAGGAAGAAGTTCGAGTATTTACAGAGTGTACGACCTGGCATAGTGTACGATCTGATTTATTGGAACATTTTATAAACGTGTAATAATCACCATTCTACTCATGACATTTACAACCACACGTCTCGAACGGAAGTTCCCACATTTGAGTAGAGTGGTTGTCATTCATGGTTTAATAGTGAATTTCACACGTGTATAAAGTGATCACTTGTACTAGCATATGAGAGGTCGTAAGCCCTGTAAATACCCGATCTCCCATTGTCTTTATCTTGTTGATACAATAATAAAACTATTAAATGAACAAACCCAGATTTGTAAACAAGGATTTAGACACATTTAAAACATCTGTATGATTGTGGATACATGGAGTATTTGTTATATTTTGTATGTTAAAAGCATTGATAACTTTGTGGTATGGTATTTAAACACTCTCCTTAACATCCATTGTTTACTTTGTGTAATAGCACTTTTATAAACACTTATTTGATATGACATTTCTATAAAAAAATATTTTTAGACAAATGTCATATCGTAATAATTTTATTTTAATGATTTAATGATTTTCTAAAACTGGTATTATAAGTGTTTATAAAAGTGGTATTACACAAAGTAATTAATGGATGATAAGAAAAGAATATATGTTATCTTTAGAAAATATCCACAGCAAAGGAAAAACAAGTCTAGATTTATTTAAACGACATCTTGTAAATTTCGAATTATACTGTTTGAAACACACATTTTACCGCCCAAATTTAATTATTGTTATTTTTTATAAAGTAATAATAAGTACTTGCTTAAAACATTTATTAGAGTCTCACTGCTTACTTGATACATAATGGAAACCATACCATTACCATTCTGATGGGGTGAAGAGAAGGGGGAGTGAGATGGTCACTTTGTGATATAATACATCGTCTTTGAAGTCTGGCCTAATGAAGCCGCTCAAACGTAATAGGTAATTATACCATACATTCAATAGCGATTGCCTTGCTACAGTTCTTAGCTTTGCGCCCAAGCGTAATAAAACCAATATTGCAATATGTTTTACATATTGATACCTCAACATAGTATTAGAACTCTGAGTATTTACAGGGTTTACGACCTATTTTAGGCCGGTTTTAAGGATCACTTTATGCACGTTTAAAAAAAAATTGAATACCTCTAGTAAAATCCAGAATTTGTGAATAAAAATTTGAAGAAACTAAAAAATCTGTGAATATTATTTTTTATATACACAAGTACATAAACTAGCAGATGACAGGTCTTAAGCTAACAAAAAATACAGGTCTGGTATTAATGATCACTTTATGCACGTGTTTAAAAATCTTGATATTAATGACTCCTATTAAAATCTAAAATTTTGAAAAAAATAATTAAACACACTAAAAAAATTATGAATATTATTTTTAATTTACTCTAGTATATAAACCAGTGGATGATAGGTCTAGAGCCCTGTAAATATCTTTGTAATTCAGCTTTCGTAAAATTGCTCTGGTCTCTGCTGTATCAACTATATGATATATTGAAATAAAAAATTACACATACATGTCGCTCACTCCTTTCCGTCACATATCAAAAATCGACAGTTTTCAGTTGTGGATGTTTTCATAATGCCCAGATAATGTACTATAATATATCTCAGCAAAAGCGGCACATTTTAAACTTAATATTTACCCGCTACAGGTCAGAAAGTGTTGTTTTTGCATTTTGAAGAAATGGTACTGTTTACTTATTTTTTTAAATATACTTTATATTTTACAAATGGAGAAAAAACATTCAGGTTTTACCTAAAAAGATCAGTTGCACAGTTAAACGTTGTTGAAAGGAGTGAGCGATATATGTAGGTACTATGTATATGTAATATCAAATTCATTTTGATGTAAACAAAAAAACATATTTTTTAGTAGAAACTCAAATTAATCACTTTTTTGTAATGTAACTTCTGTCATAAATGCAGCAACTTTGATATAATATTCAAAAAGAGATTATTTCTTGAAATGTGCACTTCGGTATATAAATTTTAATTTAACTCAAAGCTTGAAGGTATACTTTTCCATTACCCTTTATAAATCTCACGAAACATTTCTGTTTTACTGTAAAATACTGACTGTTTTACTGACTCGTTTAATATCTTAGCATCATAATAACATTACAATATTTTAATTTTACCATTCATAAACATACACAAACGTACAGGTTTACTAGTTTCAAACAAATAAAACAATGTATGAACAATGACACTTCAAATATTGTTATGAAATAATATTAAAATCTTATATTTTAATTGATTTATTAACATATTTGGCGTTTAATTTGTAGAATTCCATTTTAATTTATATATGCAATGTATAAATCCAACACTGATATTGTATTGTTTTTTAATTCATAAAAATTTATTTTGTTATAATTGTTTCGCCTTGTTATGGCCTTGTTTGAAAATGCCATAAAATTTATTTTTATGCAGTTTTTTAAACATTAAAATACAATTTTGTAGACTCAAAAGATCAGTTTGATTTTAACATTTAATATATTTTTTAAATATTTTTTATAGTTCTTTAAAGTGGGTATCTTTTTAGTTTAACTTGCAATATTCATATTTAACAAATATTATGAAAATTCGTTTAAAATAATCGTAACCTTTACCACTTTACACAAAGTGTACGATGAATGATAAGGAGAGTGTAATATTACCATACCACAAAGTAAACAATACTTTTATTATACAAAAAAAATTATTGCACTTGTGTCAGATGAAAATATTTAAATACATTTTTGGACTCCACAATCCTTATAGGTAAATTAGAAATTATAAAAGATAAACACCTGTTTTATACCACTTGAGTTATATTTTTACTATAACGACTACTTTCGGAAGCTATCCTTAAATCTTTAGGTCTAAATATAAACATTATATTCATTTTATATTTAGACCTGAATATGGAAGCATAGCTTCCAAAATTAGTCGTTATAATAAAAATATAACTCAAGTGGTAGAAACCAAGTGTTTTTCTTTTATATTTCATCATGTTTCGGCATCAATGCCGAAACAATAAATAAAAGGTAATTTAGAAAGTTTCATTCTAAAGATATTAATCAAAATACGAAAGTACAATGAGTGTTCACACAAGGCTCTATGTGTTCGCATCCCCCACCGGTACTGTTGGCATTACGTATGAGAGAGTATGTCCCGTCGTGCACCTTTGCAGCCCTTTAACTGCCGGAGGTATTAGTGTCACGATATATCAAGCCCAGACTAATGCTCCACGCTGAATGCATAACGCAGATATACTGAATAGACTAATTATTCACGAGTATAATTCATTTACTACTTTGCCTTAATTACTTCAATGTTTATTTATCAAAAATATACTGCGTTTGTTTATTAAAATTCAAAGATTCTGAAGACGAAGATTTTTTTTAAATTAAACATTTTTATAATACCACTTATTGAGTTTTATTTCATTGTATACGACTAGTTTCAAAAACTAGTCGTATGTTATGAAATAAAACTTAATAAGTAGAATTATAAAAATGTTCAAATTTTAAAATAATCTTCGTCTTCAGAATCTTTTATTTCATTACATACGACTAGTTTCGAAAACTTGCAATGAGCAAATGCTGAGAAGTTCCTGTTTGGCCCACACTAGATTATTCCTCCTGTTCCCAACACAGATTCAAATAAAAACATATTAAATAAGCTAGAAGAAACAAAAATCCACTAAATGGTCTATAAACCTTGTACATAATAAGCAAGGTAAATAATAAATGCAATTCCCATAAAAAAAAAGTTTGGAAAACTACATGTAATGCAATTAACTATGAGTATTTTAAGGTTTTTTAATGTTTTAGAATTTAATAAACCCTGTTGATGATAAAGTTCTTGTCGAAAACCGGTTGGTTAAAGTGTACTAATAATAAAAAAGTGGTTAAAACCAAGTTGTTTAATTTTATAAAGTTTATAAAATGTGCCATAAAGTATCTGCGAAAAATATTTGAAAAAATTACAATTGTTTACATCGACAGTTGATTATAAAAATATGTTTGTTTGGTGATTATGTTATATTATTATCAATAAGTGGTAATAAACGAGTATTTAATTTTTTAGATAATCAACATGTCATTCACAATGTTAATACTGAATCTAATTCTTACGTCAGTAAATGTTATTAATTATTTTTATAAACAGTTCACACTTTGTTGCTATTTTAATTGGAATATTGTCATTTCAATCTTAGTTCAAGTACATTTTTTTAAATCTCAACAAAGATGAAGAAAAATATGAAAATTCTAAGCATTTATTGAGCTAACGATCTTCATAGGCTTGGTTAAGTAATCACTTCACATACGTGTAACATCCACCAATTCTACTCATAATTGATAACAACATTACTCAAACTTTGGAACTCCAAGATATATTGATCAAACTTGTTCACAACAGACATCTTTGTTTTAATGGGGAAAGCTTTTATTAAGCGGAGACTCGTTTTATTTGTATGCAATGTACGAATCCTGGATTAAATTCACATTTAAAATACACAGATCAATTCTGTTACAATATATTAAACAAAAAATACTTAATGTAAATAAAAAAATATCCTTAAATATAAACAAAATAACTAACTTACCATCACGCCGCTTCCCTGCAGGGGTAGGCAGAGAAGCGGCGTGACACACAATTTTTGCCTCTTCCACATTCATACATCTTTTCATACATACATTTTAATTATTCCGACTCCTGACCTGGCTACTTTCTAGTATTTGAAACACTTGAGTCGGAATGATCAGCGGGTAAGTACATATAAGGAGACGTATGACAGATTTGGTGTGAGGTTCGATTCTTTCTGCTTACCTCTACAGTAAAGTGGGATGATGGTTAGATTTACTTAGCTTATAAATGAAAATATAATCACCAAAGCTTATTTTATCAAAATAAACGGAGGTGCTGAAGGCAAACTCAAGAGTAACTATTTCAAATAATTGTTTGAAAACACAGATGTTGTGGCGTTCTATTATATCTGCCTACCTCTGCGGAAAGCGGCTTGACTGTTCGTTTTAAATTATAGTATTTATCACCAAAGCTTATTTTATCCAAACAAATAGAGGTGTTGAAGGCAGAGTCGAGAGTACAGTATTATACTTATAGTTTTGTTATAGACAACAAAACCATGAGCTTATTTATCAAGTGTCTGCATTTTCCTAGCAATATTATATGACTAGCTGAGTTTCGTGGCATCTTGGTATCTAAGATAATATTTCCTGTGAAAACTTAGTTTCGCCTTGGAAAGCACGGTACCGTGTACCCAAAGTGTTACTCAACTTCCAATATTATTTGAAGACGGGGTATTCTGATACCGCTGCACTTGCCAGCGGCGTTATGGGAATATGCATTTTCAATTAAGATTGTTCTGCCGATCAAGCAGATGTGAACACAAACGCATTAAAATATTAATGAGACAATTATTTCCACCATTTTGAGTGTGTCCAAATTCCTTTTGGGCTCTCCACTTAGGAGCTACATATATTTATATTTTGGCATCTCAACAAGATAAGAAGAATACGGAAGTCTAGATATTAACTGGGCTTATGATCTATCATAGTCTGGTTTAGTGATCACTTTACACAGGTGCGACATTTACTATTCTATTTAGTATATTAAAAACATTGTTTACTTTGTGGTATGGTAATATAACACTCTCCTTATCATTCATAGTTCACTTTGTGTAATACCATTTTAGAGTGGTTTTACACAAAGTGAACGATGAGTGATAAGGAGAGTGTTATTTACTTATCTACCTATGATTGACAGCCATTTCGAGTTGTGGTCCCATGGTTAGTATCGCGGTCTTTTGAGTTAGAATTTCTAGGTTTGAACCCACTCTACAAGAATTTTACACCTATTTCTAATGATGAGCCGCTTAGCCTCACAGAAAAGTATAAAATTGAAACATTTTTGGAAAAAATACAAATAAAAATATTTTTCTTAAAATTTAAAATTTGAAAAATAACCACATTTCTCAAATAAAAGGGGCTCTGCTAAATAAAAGCTTTCTCAATCCAACCATAGATGGCTCCAGAATTTTTCAATATTTTTGCCCATATTTTGTAATATGTGAAGGTATTTTTTAGATATACTATTATTTCCTTATGATTCTTCTTTTTTCTAAGCTTTCTCCGCACCCAAAGCACAGAATAACGCTGTAGCTGAGTTATCTTGGTTTTTAATTACTTGATGGAAAGGTCCTTCGTTTCAGGTGCCAGCGCAGGGTAATCACTTATATTTATTTTGACCTCCTGGGAATCGAATCTGGGTTATCCAATATGGTAATTTAACGCGCTAACCACCACACTATGGAGAGGGATTGCGTAACTGATAAAACTTCTGAGAAAATAAATACGAATATCCTAAAAAATATATTCAAAAAAGTGTATTCATAAACTCAATCAATTATTTGAAAAATAACATAATCAGTTCTTCGTCAATTGACAATATTTTGTAATTTACAAATAAATATTGTACGAGTCTCAATCAAAATGATGTGCCAATCCAATAAAATCGATTATTTCCATTAGAGACGCAATTTCGCTAAGAAAAATATTTCCTATCCAGTAGTCACATCCATTAATTGCCAGAATATCCAAATTTCCTTTCCGAATATATAAAAGGAGGGACCAATAATTAGGAATAATGTTGAAAAAGCGCTTGCGTTATCGGCAAATGGTGAATGGATAATGAAAAGCAAGCAGATTCGATTATCCTATTTCAAAACATAGTAGATATTTCATTCAAAATGTTTGAATACATGTGTTAAGCGTGAATAAATAATTAAATAAAAATTTTGAATAAAAAACATTCCGTTACTATTTTTTGTTATTATTTCGTGATTTATTTCAAATATTTTTGAAGTATTCGGACAGGCACGTTTTAATGTTTAAACCATAACAAAATATGACAATAATTTTACGTATTTCATAGATTATTTTTCTTCATACGAGTATACTGATTTGGCATTGGAGTAACATGATGATTCTCAATTTATTTTTAAAAATTCAACACTTGTATTAGACCAATTTTTTTAGTTTTTATTGTCAACAGGACTCGTTTCGAGAATATCTGTAAAACTTGTCATGTTTACATAAACACAAACACACATACACATAAACATAAACATAAACACAAAAAAAGCGATTTTTTTGCAAGTTTTTAAAAAATATGTTTAAATCCTTTTCTTTAATAAGACTTATTTTCTAATTTGATGATACTTTGGATATTAAACTTTTTTTTCAAACTTATGTTCCTAATCAGGTCTAAAAGTGAACTGCACTGTGAAAGTTAAAAGTAATTAACAAAGATATCCGATTTTTCAGTTTTATAACATGTAAGATATTAGTCACAAATTCTTCAATTGTAATATTAAGAGTCGATAAAAAAAAATAAGGGATGAATTTAAACTCCTCCTCAGTTATCTTTTTAATATCCGTATTCATAAAAAAGGGAGGTCTTCAGACACTGTTTTCTTCTTTCAAACCATAAAAATCTGCTTCCACTGTTGATTTTTTACTCTTGAGTCTAGAGCGATGGTACTAAGACAACATGATGATTTTAACTTGTAGGACACGGGGAATGTATATATGTATTAATGTTTTTTTGCAATGTCAAATGTAATTACGTGAACTGTTACATACCAAAACAAATAATTCAAACAAAAGAAAAACAGGGTTCATACAATAAATTGTTTTTATTTGTGTTCAGAAATATGGTTAAAGGTATGTGAAAAAAGAATGTTGATTTTTGTCCAAATAAAAAACGCGATCATTACTTACAAAGTGTTCACTCTCTTTAAAGAGCATAAGAAATCTACAAACTGCTCCAAACTCTTGGAATCAGATTCAGACCTGAACTGTGAACTTTTAACATTTTTAACCCTTCTGAAGATTTCGTTACTTAATGGTTAGGTTTGCTGGAAATTTAGGAACGAATCGTAGATTTGGGGTTTGGAAATATTTATAGCAAGACCCATGCGTATGGAGACTTATGTGATCCTCAACAAACGAAAGTAAAATACTATTTTCGTCGACGAATCTAATGTGATGAAATCCAAAATCACCCACAAATGAGTAAGGGTACAACAAACATGTAACGTACTCTATTGGGTACATATTTGATAACACATTCAATACTTTTATATAACAGGCAACATTGTTTCTGCAGACTGTCAATTTGACAGTTGACAGTTGATTTGCAGTCAGTACGTTTTGCCATTTCACCATGAATAGACTGAATGACCATTATGCGCGTCGTAGGTTCGGTGAATGGGCCGAAAACAATATTCAACTTGATCCTTTTTTTCAATCCGAAATTTTGTTCACTGGATCAGCCACATATTTGGTTAAATGGCTAAATCAATAAGCAGAATTGCCGAATTTGGAGTGGATAAAACCCAAAAGCCTTTGTCGAGACGCCCTTACATCCATTAAAAGTCACCGTTTGGTGTACTTTATGGGCAGGTGGAATCATTGGCCCATACTTTTTTTAAAGACGATACCGACCAGAATGTTACGGTCAATGGAGAGCGCTACAGAACCATGATTACTGACTTCTTTATACCTCATTTGAATGACATTGATGTGATAGAGCTGTGGTTTCAACAATATAGCACACCATGCCACACGGCAAGTGCCACCATGAATTTATTGCGGGAAATTTTCATTTGTATACCTCAAAAAAAAACACCCTTTTTTTATTTGTATTAAAAAATGCTTACCATAATACTCTTACTACGAACGCGTGACGACCCCGGTAATACTTTTAAATTACATAAAATACTGAATTTCATCAAAAAAAAATTTTTAATGCCATTTACCCGGTTTTGATTCCAGGAAGCGGAATTGTTGCGATTAATTGCCTAATAAATAAGATCGAATGGCGAAAAGCGGAGTAAACAAAACCGAAAATATTCATGGCAGGGCAAGGATACGCTAGGAGGAAGCTCGAAAATAGAACTCGAATGGTTTTCTGTAATTAAACGCCAATAAAAAGGAACCTTAGGAAATAATTAATTATTCTTTTTATCTTGGATTTCATTTAAAACGTTTAATGAACTTAGCGGAGTATTTACGTTTAATGGATATCTTCGAGCAGATTTATATTAAATTTATTTTTGGAGATAATGAAATCGTATAAAAGGTGAAATGCGGAAAAATATAAGGCGGAGAAATTATGAATAACAAAAGAACGTTTACACAGATTAACGTGAAAATACTGTTGCAGATGAAAGTTTGGATTATCGAAATAACATTAAAAAATCGAAACTACATTTATACATATGCACATTTAGGCCTAGATCTTAAGCTTGTCGCAAGCGTTTAAATCAGAATGCGCTCAGCCACGCTCAGGGCTAGACGTGTGTTTACGCTCTATTATTTTTTTTGGAATGTATATTTGAAATTGTTTGGTTTTTTAAAAGCGATAACAACAGAAACCTTCCACTTCTTCTTCTTGGGTTTCAATATTTGTGATGGTTGAGTTGCTTCTTTCATGGTCAGTCTCCACCCGTCTCTATCCTTCACTCGTCTCTTCAACTCGGCGTACCCGCTACAACGCATGCCCTCCGAAATACAAAACATAACATTATATGTATATAAAATATATATAAGATACAACAACAAAACCATAATACTAAGATATAAAAAATGTCCAAATATACTAAATAATTTATTATTAGATTAAAACCAATATTTTTAGCTTTTCCACTTTTTTATTTGACCAGCGACCGGGTTTCGTCGTTACCGACATCATCAGACCAGTCTGATGATGTCGGTAACGACGAAACCCGGTCGCTGGTCAAATAAAAAAGTGGAAAAGCTAAAAATATTGGTTTTAATCTAATAATAAATTAAAAATGCAATTCCATCACGAAGTGTCAGTGGATAATATAAATCTATACTAAATAACTAAAGTCGTGCGATCCAAATCATTGAAGCAATCTTGTAAAAACTATAGCTTACCCACATAAATCGCTTTTTTACGATTTTATCTTATACAATATAATAAATGAACAACTGTGAACTGTTTTTGACGTTTTTTTAGTAATTTTGTTAAGAATTTTCTTGACTTTGATAAAGATCAGAACTCTGTCCAAAATTTGTATAATCGATATCGTAGATTATTTGTACTATTTTGAATCACAATATCATCATCTATCTGTTGACAAAAATCATTATTGAAAAATATTTATTAAAAACTATTTCAATTAAAATTAAAATCAATTAATATCATCGTAAAAAACATTTCTTATCAATTTCGATATCCTGTCGAAGCCCTTGGTATTTTTATTAAAAAATCACAGCCGTATCACAACCCTTACGACATCAAAAAGGTAGAGCTCGCTAATAGTTTTTCTGTTTAGTATTTATTAGGGGACGTCTTTCCTTTATATCTGGAAAATTGCTAATGCAGGAACACAACCTTATTGTACAACCTTCGGGGCGGAGGGAGACGACCACGTAGACAGAGGGAGACAGGCTTAGTTTCGTGGCAGATGGAACATCCGGTTTATCCAATTTCCGCTATAGCTTCCGGCTCGCTTATCGCACTTCCCGTGGTCTCTACCTGCCGCCGGCACATCTCGCAGAATTATATTGTAGCGTTTCTTTTTGGGAAGGAGCACGTTTAATGCTAGCGTAACTGTAAGGTATATATGAACTCTCTTTATAGTCATACTATTTTGAGGAGCTTATGAAAATAATGAAACACATTCAGAAATTATTCATACTCTACTTTTGTAATATTATTTTGGCAGTTCAAAAACATTACATGTACATATTTACAATGTAACGCATAGTTTTTAATTTCAATTTGATTCGGCAGTCATTTTCATTAATTAATTCGGCAGTCACTTTGCGGTAATTTCTTTTAATTTTTAATTAAAGTTTTACTTAGTAAATACCACTATTTCTTAAAATCTACTGTGACACGTATTTCAATGCATTACGCGTCATTTTTTGGTGTTTGAAAGTGTTTTTAAAAATTGGATGTTCACAAATCTGGGTTTCTCCACTAAGGAGTAATTTTAATATTGACATCTCAAGAAAGATGACGAAGTTTAGGTATTTGCAGTAAGTTGGTGAAGTAATCGCTTTTCACCATTCTACCCATGATTAACAACCAAACAATTTCGTTGAATATATGTATATCATTGACACATTCATTCATGGGTAGAATGGTCAGTATTTTCACAAAGGAAATAATTTGTGAATATCCCACGTATGCGCTAATTTGATAATATTTTCTGTTTTGTATTTTATTTCAATACATTACAGATAATATAAATTACCACAATCGTATAAGAGAATTGATAAAGTCTCTTTTTTCCATCACTCAAAATGATCAACAAAATTTTGTGATTTATACAAAAACATTTTATTAAATTAGTTTCCGTGATTTTTTTCAAGAACCTTGCGTACCCATACCCAATATGTATTAAATTATGTTCTGGAACGAGTCTCAAGATCTTTTTTCCGAAGTCTAAATTGCGAAGGGAAGAGGCACTCTATTATTTCTATGATGCGAATGAAATATATTACGAAATTAGAGTCCCTCAAATCCAAATAAAATGGCAATGCTCCTATTCCACTTTTTCGTCTTCCAATTTCTTCTCATTACTTTTCCAATCCCCCTCTATTTTTATGCGAGATCTTTCCATTAATAATTATACCACTTTCTTTCCACTCGTCCTTTGATGTCATTATTTGTTATCATTATAAAAATTCAATGGCTCGTGAATACATGAAAAATCCCTTTGTGAATCTTATTCCTTTTTGTGTTCCAGCAATAATTAATATTTTTGATTTTGCAATGTAATGTTTAATAGAGTGTATTGATAAGTAAGAAATTCCAGGTTAAATTATCGCTCGGATTTTTAAAACATGTCAGTTTAAAAAAAAACAATCTTCCTTAGCAACATTTAATTTAATGCCTTATAGAAAATTTACACAAATGAAATACGTACAAGTTTTTACATCCATATTTTATTTTTTCTTTAAATAAAATGTGTTATTAAATTATATTTTTGAAATAAAATTATACAAATGTACATAAATTTATATTAAGAAATCAATTGTTTTGCGTTGATATTTATTAATTTTTATTAAAGTGGGAAATTTTTTATTTGTTTACCTTAATACTGGGGTGGTTTGAAAATACGAAAATTAAGAAAAATCCATAGGAATTATTAAAAAAATCAAAAACATGGAAATCGGTTATTTTTTATGGGAACCGCTTTAAATAATACTTCTAAATTAATATTTTGAGTGTGTTCAAATTTTCGTTCTCAAATTCTGAGTTTGATCTATATCGGAATTATTTATATAAAATAAATATAATTCGGAAAAGAATCTCACATACGTTTTATGTAGATATCTGCTTATAAATAAACATTTTCGTAATATTTTTGTTACACTTTTTTTTTAATGTACAATATATTTTTTAAAAAACATTTTTTTACCCTGTTGGGAATCGGATACAGGATATCTAGTATGGTAGCTAAATCCACTAAGAACTATGGAGAAAACTAGTTTACCCTTTTTCCTAAAACACAACCCTCTTTTGTACTCATTGAAAGCATTGTCTAGCATCAAAACAGGAAACGATATAGGCTAGTATTAAATTCAATTAAGACCAATTCAATTTCCTTGCCCCCATTTCAATTTAAACGCAAGAACATAAACTTTCAAAGAATAGGAGCAACAAAAAATATTTGGTTAGGTATTTATAATTTTTTTCAAATTGCAAAACGTGATTTATTCCAACCCTTTAGAATACATTTTTCCTCCACTCTGTGTCATAATTGCATAATTGATTTTGAAGTGCGAATGAAGCATATTTAGATAACAAATGCACTATCCGTTTTCAAGAGGAAAATTGAAAAATATACCAGGTTTTACTTTTTTATAATTTTTCTACGGAGATCTAATAAACACCCTTATTTTGAACACGTTAGTTGAATGACGTCACAAACAAACTTCTATTTTACATTCCTCCTCTGTTTACAAACGAAGATTTAAAATATGTACGAATGAAATACTCTCTGTCAATTAACGATGACTTCATATTCATCGATATCTTTCAAAAAAATATTTTATAATATTGGTATTAATTATCTGTATAAACTTTTATCTAAAAAAAATACTGATGCAAGTTTTTGACAATTCACAGATAAAACTTTAAAATACTTCTTTAAACTATTTTTAAAGATAATATAAACATATTTTAATATAAAAAATGCTCTCCAGATATTTAATGTAAAAAAAAACTCGATGTATTTTTTTCTCGGGAAAAAATTATTAAATCAACAATATATACTGCAGAGAATCACCAATTACCCATATTCTTCGTCATTTATATTGGATGTAAAAAAATAAGTATTATTGATACTTCATTGTCACAGGTAAAATTAGAAATTTTGACCTCACAAAAAGAGAGATATTTATTATATATATTTACCATTCCATACTCATTGGGAAATGTTTCAAAACTTGCCTTGAAAAAATATGATATTTCATATGTTCACAAATTTAAGAAACCAAACTGATCATTTTGATGTACAGAATATACTAAATTACTTAATAAATATTCGTTAATTATATACATAAAAACATATTTTTACCATGTTCTCAAAATAAAACAGATTTAATACGTTTTTAAACTTGGCGGATTTTGCCTAAAGGGAAGCGATTTTATGTGAGAGTTTATAAATTTCGTCTAATTTTATTTCGAGCTTCGATTCAAAATGAATATTCCACGTCTTTAGTAGTTGATCAAACGGGGGTAGGTAGGACGCCGACCCTTTTGATTTCTAATTTGAGTTGATATTTCGTAGAAAGCCTCCGAGAAAGTCGTCTTTACTGGCAATGTAATGAATTACCTAAATTAAGATTGCACAAGTTACGACCCTGAGATATTGCGAAAGCTAATTAATTTTTCCTGAAATATCATCCTGAATTTTGTAATTTCTGTCGATGGTAAAATAATTACATTTTACAGGCGAAGTGAGTTACAAAACTCATTTTAACATACATTAAATTCTGAATTTTGTTTCAGTACTGGTTTGTTTGATCCATTCAATCGACGTAGGGACCTTAAGCTTCATTAAAAGTCCATATGGAAGGAGTAGGGTTTGAAAAACCACGAATTGCTTACTCTGCCACACCAGGAGGTCCCAGATTTCAATCTACCGAGGGGACGGTGGACGACTTCAAACAGGATTCGCACTGAACAAGAATGGTAAAACTCCTTGCTTCACAGATGTGAGCTGACGCCATCTCCAGTATGCTCAGACTATCTGATACATAGTGGAAGAGTGAAAAGGTAAAATGAATTATTTAATTCCGTGCCTAAAACGCCATTGCGTGCGGATGAGGATCAAAAGAAGAAGACGAAGAAGAAATACATACATTTTATTAATTTCCACGAAACAAGAGTGCCAGATATGAATATATATCTGGCAAGAGTCTACGAGATAGAACAAGGAACGCCAGGATAAGGGAAATACGTGAAATCTAAGATGTCGCTAGGTGGAGAAGGCAACGAAGGAGACAATGGTATGTCCACGTGAGGAGAATGGAACCATCCAGACTCCCCCACATTGCACTGATCACCAAACCACAAGGTAGAAGACTCCCGGGCAGACCACCAATGAGATGGATCGAAAGCTGGGAATCGACATCGCAGGAGACTAATCCCTCTTAAAAACAGGCCACAGGCCTACACCAAGCAGGACGAGAAGAAGAAGATATTGATTGTTTTCCAGATATTTTTTCATTCCATGCAATGGTGTAAAAAAACATTTAATAATATTACATAATACACATATTTATTTTAATCAGTTGTCAGTTCGACTTAATAGTGTTTGGCCAAATATCTGTTGGATTTCTTTTCTTAACATGACTCACCATCAGGGTTTGGGTCCAAGGTTATTGTAAATTGTGATCTACCCAATAAGGGTTAAGAATCGATTAATAATTACTAAAAATGAAATATTTTAAACACATTTCTTTTTCGTACTTCAACTTTGTTAAACAAAGAAATATGTACTTATATACACTGAAATAGTATACATGGAGACTTCTTATTTTAAAAGGTATATCGTATTATATTAATATGGTATATTCAGTAGCTACATAGTTTGAAAACGACGAATCATGCTGTGCTGTCGCATCCGGTATTATTATATTTCCATTAAATTCGAACATTCATCCAATATCCTAAAAGCAAGTGCATTGTCAAGAAGGTGAATGTGTTTCGGAATGGACACAAAAATGATGCAAAGCTTTGCCTACGAAATGAAGCTCTCCAAGAATTCTTGTAAACATCCATAAAATGATATTTCCTCCGTTGAAAGTCTAGCATTGGATTGCATTGAAAGTGACTTCCATTTCAGGAATGTGTAATGTATTCCTTTTTTGACAGCTTATGCATAAATTGTTTCGGTTTTGTAGTTTATTTAAATTGTATTTAAGTTAAAAATACTTCTTTAAAGTACATAATTTTTAAAAGAAATTATATCAATTGAACCTTTTTTATACGTTGAACAAACTTGAAATTAGTTCCACTTATTTTGTTATTTAAATTAAACAATGCATTTTGTATTAAAATGCATAAACTAAAGTATGAGTTACCACTATCCATAATGAGACACGTGCCCGTTAAGTCTAATAGCATAAAAGAAATATTACAAAATATACAAATAGACCTTTTTTATATGTTGAACAAAGCTGAAATTTATTTAATTTTGTTTTTTGTCCGCCTCCGTAGTGTAATGGTCAGCTCGGCTACCGTTCTGGAGGTCCCGAGTTCGATTCCCAAGGGGGGTAAAATAAATATAAGTGATTTCACTGTAATATTTATTCAATATTACCCTAGACTGGTACCTGAAACGGAGGGCTGATCACCTTTCCGTCATGTGTAAACGATCAAGATAACACTGCGTTTATATGATGCAGTGCCCTATGCACCATTGGGGTGCGGATAAGGGTTCTATTATTATTATTATATTAAAAATGTATTTTGTATTAAAATGCATAACCTTTAGTAAAAGTTACCACTGTCCATAATGTTCACGCTACCCGTAAAGTCATTAAAAATTAACTAAGCATAAGAGATATTCATTCAAGGATAATGGAGACGGATATTTAATCTGAAATATATCGCATCATTTGGTCATGTCGTATTTTATTCCATGTCATAAACAATTTTCTTTCACATAGTTTTACGAAACATTGCTTTCATGTTATTTTTGATCAATATAACTCTAGTATTTGAAGTGTTGTTTAGATCATGGACAAAAAAATCTAAGGGCCGTAAAATAAAGTTAACCTACGCATCAAGTTAAAAGGAACACAGCTTTTCTAAATAAAGTATCCACTAAGAAAGAATTTGACTAAATTGAATCGTCCCACAACCTTCGATAAAGATGTAGCTCCGGAGTTCTCCTTGGGAATCTATGAATGTATTTTTCTCCTTCCCGACTCACTGGAAACTTTCGTGCTTTACGATATTTTTATACAGTTTTTCCGTAACCAAAACTGTTACTTATATAACCGAGCCGTCGTAAACAACAAGTGTCGCCTGAAAAGGTTTCGGGAGTCATACAAATACACATTTCTTAACCCATTAGACTTGAATGACTCGAGCTTGGAATAAAAATTCTTCGTAGACGAGTTATGTTATTTTCACAATGCTCGTTACTTGATTGAATCCACTATTCTTTGTATTATTTATTGATTTGTCACTAACTTTTTGGAATAACATGTTGGTATAGATATAAAAATAAAACACTTGTATAAGACCACTTTTGAGTTTATTAGTGCAAACACGACTGGTTTCAAGAACCACGGGTGAACTCATCAGTGTATATTTTTCATTCTTGAAACTAGCCGTGTTTACATTTGTAATCTCAAAATGTGAAAAAGAAAACATATAATTGTTGTTTTATTTTTTAAAAAAAGCTTGTTTAGTAAAAAATTGAATAAATATAAAAATACACGTATAATTGACGTGTAATTGGAAAAAAGAGCAAAGGAAGACCGAGGTTAGGAGTCGAAACAATCGGCGGGTATATATGAGGAGATGCATGAACGAGGAATGTTTGCAAAGATAGAGTAGTGTGGCGTTCTATTCTCTCTGCCTGCCGCTGCGGAGAAGCGGCGTGATGGTTAGTTAGTTTTTTTTTTAAATACAAATACATTTTACTAAAAAATACAATACTTGATTTCGTGTTTTTTCTATGTACAAAGTATGGCAACTTTTACTATCTACGATCTCCGTTACCTAATAGCCAATCAATATTTTTAAGTAAACTTTGATTTAAAATCTATTTCTTCAATCTAAAAATTATCTCACAAATTGATTCGACAGTCACTTTGTGGTAATCTCTATCCATTTTCAATGAAAGTTTTACTTGGTTTCCAATAAAATTGTAATATTTACCAAATAAAACTTGAATTAAAAAAACATTGTAAGTTCCATCGTTCTTTCAATTTTGGTTATGAAAATAATCACAAGGATTAAAGGAAGAATATTTTCCTTGTAACGTTTTGCACATTCCAATTTTCGCGTTATAAAAGAACACATCTGCATCGGCGTGCAAGGAATTTCTATCACTCGAGAAAAATATTTTTTCAAACAAAAAATACGATAATTCAGAAAGAAATTTCCATTTAGATACAAAACAGACGCATGTATATTTTCGTATATTTATTCACATATCATTTTATTGCTTTGCTTTGATAACGCTTTTCCACGGAAAGTGTTTTTGTTTTTCTATCGTAGATATCTTACGAATAGTAAAAGATACAATTGTATTTATCGGGTTTTGAATTTTAAAATATACGCTTAATAATTTAAATTAATGATGACTTGTATTTTTTGCCTCTATCTTTGCCTTCCTTATTATCATCAATTTGTAATATGTGTTTTTTTTTATGTTTAAGTATCTACCATCTGATTGCAAACAGCTATATATGTTATAAAACGTTTTGGCCAATATCACTAGTCTATTTTTGGTTGATTGGAAGATATTGCTTTTAAGCAATAAGCCCGCCAATTTACTTTTTTCTTTTCTGTACATGAAGTTTTAATAAATAAATAATATGTGTTACTTTGAGTTCAACGTAAAATCGATGCCATATTAACTCAATCACTATATATGTAATATACTAGCTACACCTTTACATGTAGTAATGTTTGCATGCTGGTGTAGTGATTATCCTGACGAAGAGACGGGTACGTCTCGAAACATACGGTAAACAAATCTAACTAAGTGGATACTAACGTTACTAATATTTTTGTAAAAAATTAATAATTTTTCCATTTATAAATAAATGGTAAACCGTAATAATTATTCGACTACAAAAAATAAAACGAAAAAAGATAGGCACAAAGTCGAGGCTTCGCGGGTTATCTTACGCCATTCTTTCTCCCACCTGCAGATAAGCCTTTTAAATGAAGGTTTTGCGGATTACTCTTTTAGAAAAAACCTTATTTAGGGCACAATATTTTGAGTGTCCAAATCTTTGTCCACAAATCTAGGTTTTTGCTCGCTAAGGAGTTAATTTTTTTTTATATTGATATCTCGGTAAAGATAAACAAGAATGTTAAATACTTTGTGAAATAATTCAAGAAGAGTCTTGTATATACAAAATATTTAATGAGTTCTTTGTTAATTTTAAAAAACTACTCAACTCAACCCTTGATCATTTTGAGAATTTGCATGTAAAAGAAGGAGTCAATTAAAAATTTTGTTAATACAACTTCTGAAATGAGAGTAGTGTTGTTGTCAATCATGGGTGGGATGGTGAATGTTACAATATATAAAGTGATCACTTAAACTAGCTTATGACAGTTTTTAAGCCCTTTAAATACTCAGACGTCCATATTCTTCATCATCTTTGTTGAAATATCAATAAAATAAATAATCATTTGGCAGCAAATTCCAAATATGCAATTTAAGCATTTCAATTTTAAAAATGTTAATCAAAAAGTGCAAAACTGATCACATTACCTTTATGCAATTAACAATCAAGACAATACTGCGTCGATACGATGCAGTGATCTATGCACCATCAGTTGCGAATGGGGGCTAGAAAAGGAAGAAGAAATTCAAATAAATATTTATTTGAAATGTCACATGTTTAAGTTAGTATTCGTATGAATATGTATGCGTAAGATAGTTAGTAGTAGTGGTGCAAGTCCGATAGCAGAGAGTTTCCCCCAAGTTGTGACCTTGGCTCGAAAAATAAGCTTGCCACAAGATAAATCTGGTGTAAAAGATGAGCTAACGATGATGATGATGGTGGCAGATGATGTCAATAGGGAATACTATTTGTGAGTAAGGTTCAGTCATCAGGAAAACCCGACAAAGGTAGGGTGACCAAATAATGAAATTTCTAAGTATTGAATAAATAAATTTTTAATTATCATTACATTTATTGATTCGGCAGTAACTTTGTGGTAACACCCGTCCATTTTAAATGCAAATTTTATTAACTAAGACTTTTTTTTAATTCTATTGTGACACTTGTTTCGATGCATTCTGTATCACTTTCAAATACCGTATTTGAAATACGGTGTTTAAAAATAATGCAGAAATATGCATCGAAATATGTGTCACGATAGATTATAAAGAAATATTTTATTATATTTGCAAACAAAGTCAAAAGGCAAAGCACATTAAATCATTAAAAAACATTGATTTCGTTATTTTTTATGGTATAAATTTAACTGTTTCGTTTTAATATCATATCATTTTTCTTTTTCACTATATTATTGTTTTATTCTTACGTAAGTACTATTTCATAAATCTACCAAATACTCTTCAATCTATCCCGGATTTTCTTCAAGCGACACATGAAGGAATATAATAAAAGAAGAAAAATATTGACATTGACATAAAAAAAGATGAAAAAGAATATTGGAGTCTGAATATTTACAGGGCTTAAGACCTGTCATAGGCTAGTAAAGTGATCACTTTCTACACGTGCATTATTCACCATTCTACCCATGATTGAAAACCACAATACTCATTTTTTTTAAACTCCTAGATATATTATCAATCTCATCACAGAGTATATATGAGTTATGAATTACCTATGTTGAATTGGAAAAGCTTTTATTTTTCTGAGACCCTTTTATTTAGATGTACGCAAGATCTAAACCCCGGATTATTTTTACAAATTAAGAAACGCCTGAAAACTTTAAAGCCTCTATTTTAGAGATTTTTCTACACGTAGGACAGTAAGCAAAGGGAAAGCAGATGTAAAAAATACATCACAAACACCTAGACTAATTCAAAATAAATACTTCTTGAATTCATCTTGCAACAGGCGGGAATCGAACCCGCAACGTTTCCAAACCCAGTTTAACAGTCGAGCGTCTACTCGAATATACCACGTCGCCTGTCTTATAAGAAAACAATAAAAAAAAAATCATAATAAAAAAAATAAAATTCTCACGTTTGCACGTGTGGTTACTCTATGCGAGTGTGACACGTGGAGCAGAGGGAGTGGGGCGAAGAAAGGAGTAGGGGTGGGGGAGGAGAGGGGATTCCCAAGGCGGCAATAGTATTCCGCGTAATTTACATCTTGCTAGCTTACTATTGGTCGGTTTGTACTGGGAAAGGTACTACGTACTGAAAATGTAAGGCAATTATATACGGAAAAGTGATGTCACTCGGTGAAGAAATATCCATACAGACATTTACACGTTCCATGAATACTGTCAGATCTGCAAACTCAAAACTTTTTTTTTAAAAATTAGCATTAATAAATTGTAAATAATATACAAGTATATTATTCCATATTCTTATTCACCTATGTAGAGATGTCATAAAATAATATGAAATATACAAGTAATTTAACGGGTTTTTTTGCTACTATGTAAAAGAAAAAAATGTTGTATTTCTTGAATAGTAGATTTTAAAAATATTTCCTTCAAAATGTTATGGTATTTCATTTAAATACTATTTTACAACTTTTTTCAAGAGATAATCATTTGTGTATTTATTACATACCCAAAAATTTCAATTTCATATTATTTTCGTGAACCTAAGAGGGCTCGAACCGAGAAACTCTGACCCGATAGTACGCGACACTAACTGCAGGACCACAATAGGACCACACACACACACACAAACAGCTCACAACTGCTGTTTATGTAAGAAGAATAATTTTAGCTTAAATATGTATATGCAAAACAACACAAAACTAACACAAATCTTTGATACAATCGGTGATAATATATCGTTTAATATATTTAGTAAAAAATATATATTGCAATATTGTACTTACTTAAAAGTTTTGTTTTCCTGGGTTAGGTACAGTATGAATTTGTTTTAAACGTAGGAGATTTTGCTACTAGTCAAATAAAAATATTCTTAGCTCATATGTTTTCAATTATTTTCATTGTATACGGTTAATGCATTCGACACTTTTAAGAATAAGCCCCCGTTATGATACGTCCATAAGATGTATATTTAAATATATCATATGATTCACAGGTTGCTGCATGTGGGAGTTCGTGGCAGCATCGATGGTTACTTCAAGAAGCTTTTTACTTATCGGGGACCCTTATTTTTTTTTAATGAATGCAACATCCTTCACAAAATATTTTGTATACTGGGATACTCCTGAAAACATGATTTAGATTTTTTATGAAGCTTATAATTTGACAATTTATTTAACGTACTGTATTTATTTTATTTTTATTTAATTACTAGCACAAACGCCTGTAAGGCCTTTACATATAGAATATAATATAAAACATTGTATAGAACATAGTATTGTGGGACGTAAAAACAAATATGTATTATACATATTGTATATATATATATATATATATATATATATATATATATATATGTATATATATATATATATATATATATATATATATATATATATATATATATATGTATATGTATATATATATATATATATATATATATATATATATATATATATATATATATATGTATATATATATATGTATATATATATATATATATATATATATATATATATATATATATATATATATATATATATATATATATATATATATATATATATATATATATTTTAAATATATATATTTATATAAATATAATATATATATTTATATATATATATATATATATATATATATATATATATATATATATATATATATATATATATATATATATATATATATATATATATGTATATATATATATATATATATATATATAAACATGTATATATATATATATATATATATATATATATATATATATATATATATATATATATATATATATATATATATATATATATATATATATATATATATATATATATATATATATATATATATATATATATATAAATATATATACATATATATATATACTATATATATATATATATATATATATATATATACATATATATATATATATATATATATGTATATATATATATATATATATATATATATATATATATATATATATATATATATATATATATATATATATATATGTATATATATTTATATATATTTATAAATATATATCCTTAAAATCTAAAATCTGGCGGTGTCAAAAGTCTACGTAATCGGAGGGCATGTATGACTAGATGTATGGATGTGAAGAAGGCGAGGAGTGCATGTCAGGACAGAAGAGTGTGGCGTTCCATCCTCTCTGCCTACCCCTGCGGGGAAACGGCGTGATCGTGATGGTAGTAGTAGTAGTAGTATAAATATATATATATATATATATATATATATATATATATATATATATATATATATATATATATATATATATATATATATATATATATATTTTTATATGTGTGTGTGTGTGTGTGTGTGTGAGTGTGTGTGTATACCACAATACCACATTTACAAACAATTATAACTTGAGACCCAATTACTTAAATAATGATATACTTACAGGAACAATAGTTTATAGGAACAAGCGTCTAACGAGTATATTGCAGCGCCATACAAAAGTTTATTTTATTTCTCGTTTCCCTAGTTCATAACTCACCACGCAGAAAGCTGGCTATCAGCCAAGGCATTATTAAGACTGCGGAATAAATTACACTTTTTGTTTCTTGCGATCTCGCTTATGAGGTCAATTTATTGCGGTGTTCTTTTGTACGTAGTTTGCTCCACAATTCAAAAGAAATATTTATCTTTCTTTGAAAAGTTTTTTTTTCTCCATAATTCGCCATATTGTCTTCGAGCCCTCGGGATATCTTACTCATATTCTCAACTAATACACTTTGTAATAGTATTACGTTCGATACGTGCGCGGTTTTATTAGTATGTTAATAATGCGATACATTCATGTTATTTTTCTTTATCACTCTTTATTTTAATTATCACAAAATAATTACAAAAATATATAAATATTCATACAAAAATAGGTCCTACATAGGCATGACCTGTGTTTGTGTATACCTTATATTTTAGCTTATAATAAAGAGCACTGGAAAGAATACAATAGATATTATGAGAAATAAAATTAGATCAAAAGTGCTTAAATAAACTCCAAATATTTTATTTTGACAGAAAACGAAAAAGATTTAAACGAAAAAAGTTATATTTACTTATATCTTATCCACAATATTCGTAATATTTAACCAAATACTTGTTCACAAATCTGAATTATCTCCAATAAGGAGTTATTTTTTACTTTACTTTTTTGACATCTCAACACAGATGAAAGGAAAATGAAAGTCTGAGCATTTACAGGGCTTACGACCTTCTTAGGCTTAGTTATGTGATCACGTTACACATGTTTGACATTCACCAATTCTACCCATGATTGACAACCACACACCTCAAAATTTCCAAAAATTGTTAACAAATGCTACGAATTTGATCAATTTATTTAAAAGTTTCGAAAATTTGAATCGTGTGGTTGTCAATCATGGGTAAAATTAATTAATATTACAGTGTGTGTAAAGTGATCACTTAATCAAGCCTAAGACGGTTGTAGGCCCTGTAAATGCTCAGACTTCCTTATTATTCTTTACCTATGTTGAGATGTCTAAAATTGTATAAGTTTTACTTTTAAAATACTACTATTTCTTAAAATCTATTGTGACATGTGTATCGATGCACCAATAAATAGTGGTATTTACCAAGTAAAGCTTAAATTAAAAATGGATAGATTTTACCACAAAGTGACTTCCGAATCAAGTAATGAAATGTTTTTTTTATGCAGTTTAGTAATTATTTTGTATTTTTACATCCTGTGATATTGCATTTGTTATAATAAGGGTGTAGTGGGTGGCCACATTCACCCTGTTTATTATATATATCCGCAATTTGAAATTTATGCGCCTCCGAATAAAAGCATTGTGAAACATTAATGATCGTCATTACTAAACACAAATAATTTGAGTTATGCCTTCCATTTTCGTAATAAACATTATCTATTCTCTCCTTACGACCAATACACGGGACCATAAATTTAGTGATTGCAATTACGCGTTTGATTTACGACTAACATAAAATGGAAAACAATGAGCTAAATAAACTAACGTGTAACTTGCAACGCATCCGTGTCCATATATCCTAATTATTTACATATATATGTACAACTAACCTCTTAAGACCGGGAACAAATCGATAGTGTTGCAATTTATGAACCTAGTACAAAAGCTCATGGCGAAAAAATGTTGGTGCGTTTCTAGATAACGGTCATGCTATTTTTTTTACTTAACGCAGTTAAAGAAGCAAAAAAGTAGATAAAATATTCAATAAGGGATTTATCGCTCACTCCTTTCGAGAACGTCATAAATGAAAAATCGACAATTTTCAGTTAGGCATGTTTTCGGAATGCCAATGGAAAGAGGCATATTTTTAACTTAATATTTACCCGCTACGGGGCAGAGAGTGTTGTTTTTGCATTTTGAAGAAAAGGTATTGTTTAATATTTTTTTAAATACACTAAATATTTTTAAAATGAAGAAAAAACCTTCGGGTTTTACCTAAAAAGATTTGTTGCACAGTAAAAAGTTCAATAAGTGGGTTGATATTTATTTTCAATACATCGTATTATATTTTTAAACCTTAAAAACGTTCTCCTGAAAATTCTAGTTTTTTGATTTATGACGTTCTTGAAAGGAGTGAGCGATATGATAGATGTTCGATGATATAAGGAAAGAATCGAAGGCTGACAGAAGCATTATCAATAAAATTAAGAAAGGTGTGTTAAGATAGTTTGTGGCATATCAATTGAATGAGTGAAGAAAGAGCTGAATAAAAAAAATGAAGTAACTAATGTGGCAAAAGAAGTTGGACGTAGAACTAGAAGAAGGGCGAGGAAAACTTAGCATTCAAGTGTTTATTAGCAAGTGTTTCAAAAACGTTAAAATTATCAGGTCAAACCGAATAATCGGTGGGGACATATGAGGAGATAAAACCAGCATTTGACGGTCGTAAGCCCCGTAAATGCCCAGACTTCCATATTCTTCTTCATCGTTGATGAGATGTCAAAAAATAATATGAAGAGATGCATGTAGGAGAAAAAGGCGAATATTTTTTTGCTAAGACAAATTTGTTTGACGTTCTATTATTTTTGTCTACCCCTACGGGGAAGCGGCATAAAGTTTGGTTAGTTCAATTTAAGTGTAAAAATATTAAGTTTGTTTTTTTTTAAATAATTACCGAAGTATATTGAATATTTTTTACTTTTTTATGCCATGTAACCCTAACGGACCTGAGCTAGATGTGTCTGATGCGATAAATTTGATAAGGCAATCTTATCCTAAGCCTTTGACTATGTATTCCAAAATATGTATTTGTTATTATTTTGTCAAAATTTAAAAAAACACATCATTTAATATTACAGCGCAGCCCCTGTGATATGGTATTTTACAAAAATGACACTAAATACTTTTCTAAATTATTATAACTACTTTAACACTTTCCTGTATTTCTCGGAAATCATATTTCTTTTTAGTTAATCTCTTTATTTTTTATGTATATTGTGGTTGCAGAAATTATTTTCCTTACTTAGTAACTTAAATTTACAGCAAAGCAAATAAAATAACGTCAAGTGAAAGATTTTTATTGCATCCAGGTTACTTTGTACAAGGATCGATAAGAATGGCCACCTATGATGTATCGCTCACTCCTTTCAAGAACGTCATAAATTAAAAATCGTCAATTTTCAGTCGTGCATGTTTTCGGAATGCCCAGAAAATTTACTATATCCCAGAAAAAGAGGCATATTTTTAACTTAATATTTACCCGCTACAGGGCAGAAAGTTTTGTTTTTGCATTTTGAATAAAAGGTATTGTTTAATGTTTTTTTTAAATATATTTAAATTTTTTCAAATGGAGAAAAAACCTTCAGGTTTTACCTAAAAAGATCTGTTGTACTGTAAAAAGTTCAATACGTGGCTTGATATTTATTTTTAATTTATTGTATTATATTTTTAAACTTTAAAAACGTTCTCCTGAAAAATCAAGTTTTTTTTTTATTTTTGACGTTCTTGAAAGGAGTGACCGATATAGTAGCCCCAAATCAATTAACAACATTTTGAGTGTGTCCAAATATTTGTTCACAAAATTTAGATTATCTCCAATTACAGGAGTTATTTTCGTATTATTTAAAAAAAATAATAATATAAATCAATTAACCATTTAAAAAAAGTTTGCTTGTTGATTTATTTTAACTGTTATTTTATTTTGTTGACATGAATAATACACATTTTTAATTAGGTAATGTAAAACGGAGCAGGTTATATTATTATTTTAATGACCCTGTTTGATAGTGCGATAGAAGGAGCAAGCTATCTTTATGTTATATGTTATGTACTGCAGAAATCCCGATGACTCTTACTTTAAATTTAACCTCATTTCTGCTACATGTATTTACTGGTGCGCACTTTGAATCGACACAATTCTATGACTCAAACCAAAGAGGCCTTGTCAATAAGTATCAACCGTACAAAATCCGATGGAAATTGCTCCCAAAACCATTTATATCGCGGAAAAAAATGTTTCATTTATGGATTGGGGTAATTAATGAAATTTGTGGTTGAAACTATTCATTTCAAATTTGAATTTCATAAAATAAATACCCTGATTTCTTAAAAATTATCATCACGCGTGTTTCGATGCATTCCGTTTAATTTTCAAATACCGTTTGCGAACCTTAGTCAAAAAAAGATAAAACACTCAAATTTAGATTTCGCTTCACATATTATGGTGTTTGAAAATGATGCGAAATGCATCAAAATATATGTCACAATCGATTGTAAGAATAAGTGGTATTAACAAAGATTTTTTTCTTCCTCTTGTTATAATTGTTTTCTACCTCCGTATTAAAATGGTTAGCATCTTTGATACATTGCGTGACTTTGCGTTAACGATCAATTTATCTCAAAATTATTAAATGCACTTTCTGGTGGACCATCGGGTAGAATATTTTAAAAATTAGTGAAGATGATTTTTTTAAGTAAATGAATAAATTAAATGATTCTTTTTTTACTTTCAGTAATGTCATACATATATATGGTATGTTACGTATTATTTTTTACTCATATAATAATATAAATGTACCAGTATTGTGTGATGTTTTTTTTTCTGTTTTAAACCATATTTTTCTATTCGATAGTAATGGCATCATTTGACAGAAATTATTACTTACGATGACCAAAAATGAAAGCATCAGTCCTCAAAATCTAAAGTCATTGATTCAAAGCCACATGTGAGGAAAATAAACTATAGAAAATTAATAAAACCCATCTCAGTGTGGTGAAATGGAATACTTTTTGTTCTTACTTAGTACGGTATTCTTGTTGAATACAAAAAGACAACTGAAGGAAAAAGAGAGCGAACATTTTAAGTCCACACGTGTTAAGTTTAAGTGCATCTTAAGGATTATGATAACAGATGTTTTACTTAAAATACGAACAACTTGACTTACATTTGATTAAAGTCGTATGATGTTTAAAATTGTATTTATTCATTTATATAAATATATACACAAATATATTTTCATTTAAATATTTATATTTCATAAAACACATAATCATAAATTACAATAATGTGCCTCACTAAGTTTTTCCGTGCTTTGGGCAAATTTTTGCAATATTTATTTATGAAGTTAAATGGAAGAAAACTGATTATGTCATGCAATCAAATATGACATGGCCGAATGATGCGATCTAATTCAGATTTACTTACTTCTATTATCGATTTATGCATAAGCTCTTTTAGTTATGACACCCCTCATCTTAATACCCAGACTTTCATATTCTTCTTCTCGTGTGTGTGTGTTTTTTTAAGAGAAATATTTGTGTTTCTATTATTTACACAAATATTTCAATTTCATACTTTTTCTGTGAGCCTAAGCGGCTCATTATTAGAAATAGGTATCAAATTGTGGTAATGTGGGTTCGAACCGAGAAACTCTGACTTAAGAGTTCGCGACACTAACCACGGGCCACAACCCGGCACAACCTGACATGTTGAGATGTCAAAAAGCAAAAATAACTCCAAACCGAAGAAACACAGATATGTGAACAAGGATTTAATATATTTTACAAATTAAAAATAAAAAAAAAAGTATTTTTCAATATAGTATTGCCAAATAATCCCATTTACATATAATTATTCATTTTTGTATAACTTTAGTTAGCTTTTGTAACATTTATTTCAAACTATTATTTGCACTTAATTTACATCATATATGTATTTACCTTTTCTTCCAATAAACAAAATATTTATTTATGAATTCTTTTAGACTTTTTTCATTCTTCATACATACAGGCATCTCATCATAATAAAGATTTTTTTAAGTATTATTATGATGTGCACAGGTATTTTGAACGTGAGAGATTTTTTAGATTTCAATTTTGCTTTGTCTGTGCATTTTCCATCATTATGGGATGAAATTTGATAAAGCATGCGGCCAAGCAAATAAGGCATGTATTGTGAAATCTAATATCACTACCGCGTACTTTCACAGTGCACGGTCCATTACAATCCTCCCTTCAGAAGTGTCTACGAGGAATGCAGAGTACGTGGGAAATTGTTTACATAAACAATACCCTTTGTTATCTGCATTTAGTGAGTGAATTCGCCTGTAATTAGAGTAAATAACATACAATACTAGAAATATCTACACACATACTCGCATATACAGATACGGAAACATAGGTTCAGAATAGGTAACGATCTTTCAACTCCGACATAATAAAAGAAAAAATGTTAGTACATAATTAGTTTATATTAATTCAATTAAATTAAATTAAAAGGGAAAACTAAACTGGCAATATTATTTATAGATTTATCATTAACTTTGTGAAACTTTTATTTTTAATTTAGGTTTTACTCACAACATTTTGAGTGTGTCTAAATACTTGGTAACAAATCTATATTATCAATATTGTAAATAAATTGACGGTTTTCTAATGTATGTGATTAAAATCCAGGATTCGGACCTTCTCGGAAAGTTTCTGCTCAATAAAAAAAGCTTCTTCGTCTCACGAATAGATGTCTCTAGTGAAATGATAGTGATTCAAGCACTTTGATTCGAAATTGAATCATATTTATATAGAAGTTCCAAGAATTTGAGTTGCGAGTGTTTTTGCCTAGAATTTTCACTCATGAATTACATGAAATTATAGTAACTTTATACATGAAGAGTAAATCCACTCACGAGTAGGCGTAGGCTATGAAACTTAAAAAGTTGAAGCCTGAGTAGGGTCATGATAAGCGGTGTTGCATAAGCCTTAGATTGATTTCAGATTCACTTGGACGTTAGGTAATTTAAAAAAATTGAGTAGTGTGGTTGTCAATCATGGGTAGAATTGGTAAATGCTACATAAATATATAACATTTAGTGTAAAGTGATCACATAAACCAGCCTATGACATCGTAAGCCCCGTAAATGCCCAGACTTATTGTTCTTATACTCATATTCTTCTTGATCTATGTTGAGAAGTCAAAATATTATATGAAATCTTTAGTGATTTTTAATAAAGTTATCTGTTCGTTAGACTTTCGAAGTTTGTTGGAGTGTTAAATATTTCAGAAAATATGATTTCGTACATTCGGGATAAATTCTTCAAAGTAAACAGTGCCGTTTGTTTTCACTCGCAGCCATGGTCGTTTGTAATATTGCTAACAATAATAAATCATTCGCATAAAGCAGAATAGTATGAATTCCCAAACATTATTACTCTTACTCAGACTGTTAAATCGTGATTTGTTGTGAGACTCACACATGCAACTTCAAACACTTCACAAGTAGGTACTCGCACACGTATTGTACGGATTCACATAAAATGTACACACTCGTGCCGTACATATAAGGGAGTTATACATGCAAGCATAGAAATATCCAGCAAAATAAATTATCTATAATTTAAATGTAACTTGGTTTTAATATCACTATTAATATTTTATTATAACTTAATTATAATGCCTACCGGTTTCGAAGCTGACCGCTTCTTAATCAAAACTGATTAATACTCAGGAAAGATACAGAAGCGGTTAGCTTCGAAACCGGTAGACATTATAATTAAGTTATAATAAAATATTTAGTGATTTTAAAACAAAGTTACATTTTAATTAAAAAATGGAAAATCACAAAGTGCTTCAAATATAAATTATATAAAGTATCTACTTCCGAAAATGATGTTTTCTGTCCAAAAACGCATTAAAACCCTTTTTTAAAAGGATTTTAAAATTAAACTTTTGAAATTGTGTTTATGCCAAGACCCAAGACATTCCTCTTTTTCTTATTCTTATCACAATGATAGTTCGATCTTATCACGGTGCATAGGGTACTCCCTATAGAACCTAAGCAAAGTTGGTGGTTTAACAGATGTCGGTATGATGACAGGCCCTGCGCTGCAGGTACTAGTCGAGGGAAATATAATGTAAGTGTCATATTAAAAAAATCACTTAAATTTATTTTAACCCCCTCTGGGAATTGCACCCTGGACCTCCAGTACGGCAGCCAAATACGGCAACCACTAAACTGCTGAAGCGGACAAATTGATGTGATAATATATTTGTTTTTTCAATGCGCATTTCCAAAAAAATATTTAATTATATTCCTCATAAGTTTTGTTCTTAGAGGGGTGAATAATTCAGTGTCCGATATAATAAACAATATTAATATTATTTTACTTAATAATTCAAAGCTTTTTTTACGTTTCAATGTAAATGTGAAACCGACACATTGTGATGAGCACATTAATTTCGCTTCAAATGTCAGAAAGGCAAATAGAACTTTATCCAGCACTTCACGCCATGAAGTTCGCAGCACCAAGTACCAACCTGCCAATGTTTGTAAACAAACCGATCTTTGCTTTCATCGCATCCTTTTTCTCTTCTTATCTTCAGATTCTGTGGCGTTCAGCCAACTATTCTGCTTGTTCGTCTTTCCCTTTCCGCCAACAGTGGTGTACTCAAAGGTAATTGGAAAAGATATATTTTTTAAAATAATTTACTACGAAAATAACAAATTGAAATATACTGCATTAAGGTGGTATAATTTCAATGTGTACATTCAGTTCTACGTAAAAAATATGGTGATTTTTAAATAATAAGTACAATTCTTGTTCAAAACGAAACAATGAATAGATGAAATTTAAGTACGAAATTAAATATACGTAAATAATAATGAGAACCAAAAGCACTTGAATCTATAAAGATTTCTTATTTTTAAGACTTATAATAAAATAAATAAAAATAAATGTAAGTGATTTTTTCACTGTAATATTATATCTGAAAAGCATTATTTACTTGTGGTATGCTTATAAAACACTCTCCTTATGATTCATCGTTCGTATTATGTAAAACGACTCAAAAACTCTATGCGCCTTCGTAGTATAATGGTCCGCGCGTTCGGCTACCGTGCTGGAGGTCCCGGGTTCGATTCCCAGGAGGGGAACAAATAAATAAAAGTGATTTTTCACTCTATCTATTCAATACTACCCTGGACTGGTAACCTGAAGCGGAGGGTTGATCACCTTTCCTTCATGTGTTAACGATCAAGATAATATTGCGTTTATATGATGCAGTGTCCTATGTACAATTGGGGTGCGGATAAGGGTTTAAAAAATAAGGGTTTAAAATTATCATATTTGTCAAGTGATCACTTTAATCAGCCTATGACGGTCGTAAACCCCATAAATGTCAATACTTCCGTATTCTTCTTCATCTATGATGAGATGTAAAAAAAAAAATTGTATAACATTTAGATAGGGCCGGCTACGTCCCTGGCCAGTGCAAGTGCAGCACAATGAAGGCTGGCATTTGAGCATCTCCCGGCGATACCTTTGTCATCTACGAGAGCTGTCATCCACCGAACACAGAGGCGAGTCGGATTAGATCACCACCGAGACATTAATTAATGAAGGGACATTGTGCTCGCCTAAATAATTGAACTCCCGCCAACTCAACTGGCGGGCGAACTTTACCGCGCAGTTTGCGTTTCAATTTCAACTTATTGTAACACAGTTATGTGATTTGTAGTCTCTGAATTCCAAACTCATAAATTGTTGTTTTCACTTATATTCACTCAGAATTCACGCCGTTCGCATCAGGACTCGACTTGATCCAATTATTCTCGAATAATAACTTTCGGATTTTCCCTACAATTGGCAAGAGATTACACTATACATACAATATGGAATAGCTCCATCTTATTTAATCCTGACATCACTATCTTAGATATCGTGTTAATCTAGATCTAGATCGATGTAGTAATTTAGCGGTCTATCAAAATAAATTAGTGATCTATGTAAAGTACATTTATCAATACATATGTGTGTGTATATATATATATATATACGTATATATAATAAAAAAAAACCTTTATCCGCACCCCAATGGTGCATAGGGCACTGCGTCATATAAACGCAGTATTATCTTGATCGTTTACATATGAAGGAAAGGTGATCAGCCCTCCGCTTCAGGTACCAGTCCAGGGTAGTATTGAATAAATATTACAGTGAAAAAATCACATATATTTATTTTACCCCCCTTGGGAATCGAACCCGGGACCTCTAGAACGGTAGCCGAGCGTGCTGACCATTACACTACGGAGGCGGAAATATATGTTATATATATATATATATATATATATATATATATATAAATACATATATTTATATATATATATATATATATATATATATATATATATATATATATATATATATATATTTATATATATATATATATATATATATATATATATATATATATATAAATATATATATTTATATATGTATATATATATATATATATATATATATATATATATATATATATATATATATATATATGTATAAATATATATATATTTATGTATATATATATATATATATATATATATATATATATATATATATATATATATATATATATACACATGTGTGTGTTTATATATACATGAACGTATATATGTTTATGTTCATTGTTGATTTTCCTTCTTTTTATTTTTAGTATACCTGTTATTTCATTCAATCGTTTTTTTATGTAGCGTTCTTACTTCTTTTCTTTCAGTATATTTTATAAAATGTTTATGTCATTTTAACCTTAGAGGCTTACACACTCAACCTAAGGCTTGTAATAAAGATAAATGAAATATATAAATAAAAAAAATAAAAAGCATAAAACTGTATCAAACGGGTTATTACAAATCTATTGTTTTCGTGAATTGTTTCAACAGTCACTCTGTGGTTATATGTACCCATTTGAAAATAATATATATTTATTTTTTACTTAGTAAACATCACTTTTTCTTAAAATCTATTGTGACAATTAAAAAAGGATGGATATTTACCACAAAGTGTCTGTCGAATCAATTAATAAAATATTTTACGTATTAAATCGATTTCTAAAAATGTATTGCGACACGTATTTTGATACATTCAGCATAGCATTATTATCAAATATCCGTGCTTGACAATGACGCTTAATGCAAACGCGTGTTTGAAGTAGAATTTAAACAGAATAACTCTTTTTAATTTTACTCAAGGTGTTATTTACTTTTTGTACGTTTTTAGACTGGCCTGAATATTGTTATATCAAACGCACTTGCTGCAAGACATTAATTGCATCAAATTCAAGAGCGATTTAGATCAAATGTAGTGAACCTTGGCAGACACCCAAGTTCAATGCATGCGAGTTGACATCTGCAAATGTCCGTTTACTCGGTGAACACGATACTTTTGGGACATTTATGAAGCGAAAACTGCCAACAGTCCTGCTTACTTGATGACATATTATTATTAACCAGATAACTCCATTCTTTCCCCTTGACATCTGTTTGTTCGCGATCAGAAAAAAAGATTTTAACTTTCGCTCGAGTCTTGTTTTAAAAACGTTGAAGATTCCTTTGCATACTAAAAATATAAAGCCAAACTGACGCTTACTTGTGGAAAATCAACACACCTTCTAGGTAGGAAACTGGTTTAAATACACTATTGACTACAACTAAACACACGATACGCTATATGCACGTATTATCACGTACGTTGTGTTGGGTTGTGGTCCCGTGGTTAGTGTCGCGGACTATTGTTTCCGGGTTCAGACCCACTCTATCACAATTTGATACCTATTTATAATAATGAGCCGCTTACGCTCATAGAAATAATATGAAATTAAAGTATCTTTGTAAATAAAACAACACAAATATTTCTCTTCTATAAAATAATCAAAACAATCACATCAGTAGGACATTGGATCTTTGCATTTTAATGCTCCTAAAATATATCTACACGTTTTATATCGCCACGCATTTCATACTATTTAATTTGATGACTTAAGAAAATGATTTCCTTTTGTTTATTATTTAAATTATACAATTTTGAATTAATGACCATTTACTCTTTATGTAGAATTTATTTAGATAAAAAATATTTTTCTAATGCAAATCAGGATCCATTTTGTAATGGGATTTCTGGTGTTTGAAAAATGCAGAAAATATGGAAAAGAGGGAAACTACAACTCAATCTTCTTTCAGAGTAAATAAGATCACAATCCAAATAAATGGTCAAACTAGACAAACATTTACACGATTTTTTAACTTTTTGTTCTAATATTTTCTATAAGAAATAACGCATCAAATCATTTTAATCGCACTCCTATTCTAGACAATTTAGAAAGTACTGAATGCAAATGCTTAGATGGTCAGCTGGATTGACTTTTAGAGACAAAATAAAGAATTTACGCATTCGTGAAAGCCTGAATGTAACAGAAATTAATAGTAAGATAGAGGAAAGGCAATTGAGATGGCATAGGCACATAGGACATTGAGAGCCAAAACATATTGTAAACCAGGCGATTGTTATGGATCTTCTTCGAAAGATATACAGAGGGAGACCAAAAAATTAATGGATGCTGTAGAAAGATAGCATTATTCGAAGGCATGGCCTAGGTGATGTTGTCCATGGTAGAAGGACCTACAAACTAAGGACGAGCAGAGTTGACCCCAACAGTAAACAAATACGATAAGTTAGGATGGAGCCAGAAAGAGGAACACTTATTTCACTATCAAGATAGAGGTCTCAAATATCCGATTTAAACTCGGCCTCAATTTCACAAACTTAATTTCTCTACCTAATTAATGTTTTGTTTGTATAATGCCAAAGCTCTGTTACTAAGCTTCGGTAATATTTCATAGGTTGTGACTCATCTGAAAGTTTGATCGTTTTTCTCGGATGATGTCATAGCGTGTATGGAGTAAGAACTAGGGATGTGCTAAGCACCGTTTAGTTGTTGATTTCGCCCAGTAAAATAGTAGCACGCAAAGGTTGTTTTTATTTGCACAAATTGAGTTAGAATCGTTTTACAACAGCTTGATATTCATAGCTAAAAACTATTGTAAGTCTAAGCTCAAAGTTTACATTAAAAATGGCCCTAAATTTTTCACAGTAGTAAAATGAATAATTTTAATAAAAACATCAATATTATACATTTAAAAAAAAATCCCTTCAACCTTTATTTATGTTTGTGTTTTTCTCGTTTACTATTGTGACAATGGCAAAAAAATGTCAAATATGGTGTTTTTTTTTACGTATACAATTAACATCAAAATGCATTTTTAGCATTGTACGTATCACAAGTGAGTGCTATAGACACTGCATACAATATCCGCCAATACATTAAATTCTCAAAAAATAAATAAAACTGCTGTAATTATTGAAAATGAATGATATTAAAATTATTAGTGTCCATATGAATTTTTCGCAGAAATAATTATTTGAAAAGGTACTTTGTCTGCCTCTGAAGAGTAGTGGTTAGCGCGTTTAGTTACTATGCTGCAGGACTCGGATTTAAATAGTAGGGAGGTGTAAATAAATATTTTTTCTTTCGAATATTTGTTTTTATAACACTGTTATCTAAAGTAGAATAATGATCACCTTTCGTGTAATTAAAGATCAAGAACTCATACCCAATAGTGCCTTTTGCACCATTAAGTGCAAATGAAGGTAAAAAGAATAGGGTATTTATTAGGGAAATAATAAACACAAACAAACAATTTGTATATAATACGTTTTAACACATATAGATTGTTAATTGTCATATATATAGATACATATCGCGCACTCCTTTCAAGAACGTCACAAATCAAAAAACTTGATATTTCAGGAGAACGTTTTTAAAGTTTAAAAATATTACACATTTTATTAAAAATAACTATCAAGCCACTTATTGAACTTTCTACTATGCAACACATCTTTTTAGGTAAAACCTGAAGGTTATTTCACAATTTGAAAAACATTTAATATATTTAAAAAAATAATTAAACAATACCTTTTCTTCAAAATGCAAAAACAACACTTTCTGCCCTGTAGCGGGTAAATACTATGTTAAAAATATGCCGCTTTTACTGGGATATAGTACATTTTCTGGGCATTCCGAAAACATGCTCAACTGAAAATTGATGATTTTTGATTTATGACGTTCTTGAAAGGAGTGAGCGATATGTGCACTACAATATTTTTTAATTTAAATATTATAAACACACACTGATTTCTAGGGTCTTCTTTGTTGTATAAAACTACTTTTAGTAGATTTCTCATGTCTAAGAAGACGAAACAATTGTCACGAATTTTATTTTTATGTGTTTTATCAAATAAAAATATACATCTCGGTAAACTCTAAAAATCATTTTTTGGTTTTATTATTTCAAATACAAATATTTTATCTTTCTAAGCAATAAAAAATCACTCTCCAATGTAGAAAGATTTTTTTGTTTGTTTTAATGTAACAATTTATATTTCAGGCACAAACTTTGTGATTTTCCATTTTATAACTAAAAACTAGCTTAGTCATAAAATCACTATGTAGTAATTTGGAAACGAAGTTTGTTTTTAAGTTATTAAAAATGATAATTTTCATTAATGGATGGCGTGTCCCTTACAGAAATATACAGAGTTTAGTATCGGTACACGTGTTTTCAATGTAACGAACAAAGGAGCGAGTTAAACTAATTGTATGCGTAGGTATATGAATATACTGTTTCAAATTTGACTGGAATAAAAAATAACTTTTTTGATGAACATTTTTCCTGTATAATTTCTATGAGTAAGTCAATTACTAATCCCTTAAAGAAAAAAACAAAAGAAAAAAAAAAAAAAAGAGCAATTAAGGCTTATAATATTATTATCTATTTGGCAAAAAAATATTTGGAACAAAATTATTTAAACATATAAAAGAACACTTGTCTTAGACCACTTTTAATTAAACTACAGATGTTTTCAAAACTAGTCGCGTTTACATAAATAAACTCAAATGTGGTATTATACAAGTGTTCAATTTTTATATTTATAATAAAATACATAGGATCTTTTTCGACGTTCCTTCTCGAATAATTGCAATAGCCCGCAGCAACTAATTGACTGAGTTGGGACACCTACCCGAACATACATACATGAATCTTCCAATCAGGAAACACTACCGGTCACTATCAGTTTATTTGCGTCGGATAATTAACAGATAACAGAAAATAAACGAGCTTTTTTACAACTCTGTGACTCTTCTCTAGCCTTCTGTTCTTCTCTCCTGGATATAGGCCTCTTACACATCCTTCCATTTCCTTCGGTAGGTTACTGTTTGCAGTCAGTTTCTACCCCCACAGCAATTTTGTTGTTGGACTATCTTTTTATGGTCTTCTGATGCCTGTTTTATTCTCTCAAGGTCTTCGTCTCAAAAACTTGAGGTCCATCTTGTGGGGTTCTGTCTTGCAAAATGTCCAGCCCATTGCAAGACTCAAGCAACGCGATCCATGATATCCATTTTTTGGTTTTATTCCTGATTTCTTCATTTTTTACTTTATCTCTCAGGTTTAAACCAAGAATAGATATTTCCATAGATCGCTGTGTGCTCATTTATAAATATTTAGGAAACAACACAGAGAGAAATTTAATATTATTCTTCTCCAAACCCTGGTGCATAGGGCACTGCATCATATAAACGCAGTGTTATCTTGATTGTTAACACATAAAGTAAGGGTGATCAGCCCTCCGTTTCAAAATATGATACCCTTAAATAATCGAAAATGTAGAAAAAATTTATAAATACAATTTCAAAAAATTAAATCGGATTTTCTAATTTATGATAAACCTTTTTATCAAGAGATAAACTCATTACATCAAAACAAAAATTAGATATTTATGTACAAAAAACTAACAAATCTATCAATAAATCTCTGCAATAAAGAAGGAACATAAATGTGACAAGCAAATGTCATAAACAAACCCCTTTATTAAAAAAATAGTATGTTTTTTATCATTAAGTGAAAAACGAACTATGTAATTTTCCCATTAAAACAACATTATAACGCTCCAATTGTGGAAAAACTAATAGCGACAGCTAAGGGTATTATTAAATATCGTAACACAAACACTATATATGTAATTCACGTCAGAAGGGTCTAGTAGGGGAAATATTCAACTGCACCGCCTAGAGGAAAAAGCTGAACACCGAAATTGTCACGTATGTGATTATTTCTCCAACCACCCCTTGTACCTTTCATCTACCCCGGGTACCTTACAACCACCCAAGATACTTTCCAACCCCACTTTACCCACAATTAGCGGAAGGTAGGCGCAACCAGTCGCCGACTAGAGACAATGACTCTCAACTATTTTCGCTTTTTTTTTTGTTTTATTAAGGATTTTAATGGTTATTATTTCAAAAAATTCCTTTTGTAAACCAATTATTTTTCGGAAAAAAACTTCATTAACTCACTTAAAATAGATAAAAATTTGCATAATCACGAATAAAACTCCCTTGTTAAAATACATAAAATTATAAAGCACTTTTTTGGAAAACATACCGTACGTTTATGACATTTGGTAGATAAAGCATTTCAATAATAAACAATAAAATATTTATTTATTATTAGGAGAAAAAGTTTATTTTTTAACCTACAATATTAATTATTAAGAAAAAGTAAAGGCAGCCTTTGTTATTTTAGCTGTATATAATAAATTAAAATACAGCATTTCAATAATAAACCATAAAATATTTATTTATTATTAGAAGAAAAAGTTTATTTTTAACTTACAATATTAATTATTAATCTTACTAAATGACCTTCATTATTTACAATATTTTTAATATAACAACACAAGTATTTAGCTTTTTCCACTTCATTTTATTCAACCAGTAATCAAGTTTCTTCGTTATCGACATCATTAGACTAGTGGAGGGGTGGGGGGGCTAGACAAAATTCTACATACACAACAAATCATAAGTTGAAAATTTTTCAGACCGATATTTTAACAGCTGCCAAGAAAAATGCTGTCAGCCGTGATGTACGAATACGTATTATGAAATAAATAAAACCCAAACTTTGATACAACTTTTTAAAACTATATTTTCAACCGGCTTCGACAATCACCTTGTATTTTTCAGGGGTGGATACATCCCTCCCTCAAGAAGACAAGGTGTTTGAGGCAACCGATTGGAAAAATAGCACCAAAAATAAAAGTGAGTAAAAACAAAGATTGAATTTTCATTATTTTTAATACTTTTTAGTTTTTTTTTACTATTTATTGCATATATTTCATTTTCTGGTATTCTACGAACCACAGTTGTGTGTTTCGCGTTGGGCAAGCCGGTCACTGCAGACTGTAATTGCCTTTACTGTAAATACCGTAAAACAACACTCCAGCCTGATTTCAGGCTTCTTCGGGAAATAATACCCACCGGTCTCCCCACAGCATTCACTGCAAATTAAACAATCGACCAATTTTCCATATGCTTATTAAGGTATATTACGTCAGTATTATTGCATTGTGTTTAATTAATTTGTAAAATAATACCGCGCTTGAAACTTTAACAGGTGGTCACTCTCAATACTCTAGTCAATAAGTTTATGTAACAACATTTTGAGTGTATCCAAATACTTTTCTTCATCTCAACAATAGATGTCTCTAGTGAAATTCTAGTGATTCAAGAACAAGGTTTCTAAATTGGTTCATATATATATATATAGAACCTCCAAGAATTTGAGTAGTGTGGTTGTCAATAATGGGTGGAATTGGTGAATGTTGCACCTGTAAAGTGATCACTTAAACCAGCCTGTAATGGTTGTCAGCCCCGTAAATGCCCAGACTTCCATATTCCGCTTTATCTTTGATGAGAAGTGAACAAATAATATGAAGTTTATGTAAATTTAAAGTACATTTTATTATTTCAAAACACAAATCACACATAGTCTTTAGAATAATCTATTATTGTCATTTATGAATTTGCAAACATGTTATTTTAACAGAATAATCTATTTTTGTCGTATATGAATTTGCAAACATGTTATTTTAACAGGATTTAAAATATTTTTAACCAAATACTTCAATAACCTTCCTATAGAAACAAATAAAATGAAGACATAAGTATTTTAAAAATAATTTTGTGATTCAAACTTAAATTCATACCGCCCATTTAATGATAACAATTTCTAATATGTTTCACTGCAATAATAAAATAAAACTCTTGATTATTGTAGCTTCTTAAAAGGCTAAATACGGATAATGTACTGGTTACTCCTGTACCTAGTATTTGGAGGTGTATGAAATAATTTCTAAGGAAACCTAATTTTTATGTTTACGTGAAATTAATTCCAAATTATTTCTCATACTCACTTCTAGGAAGCCTGAGAATTCAGTTTTTATAGACAATAAATATAATTCAAATAATTCTTGTTGCAAAAATATTCATTAAAAAAAACAGAGAGATATATCTAGACGTGATTAAAATATGAAATAAATAAAATTTAAAATAAATAAAGATTTAACAAAAATAATGACACTGAAAAGGAAAAATTGTTGGTAAAAACTAGCAACGATATAAAAAAAATGGTAGAAAAAACTCCGAAACTAGAAAATAAATAAATAGTATAAGCAAAATAAACATGGCCTTCAAATATCAGTTAAGTAAAGCCAATCGAAATATTATTTAACATAATTAATGTTTTACCCAACATTTAGTAAGTCAGTTTCACAGAATCACCTTTCACGTTCCTCGAGCAAGTTTCAATTATAATTTTGACACACCAATTACAAGTTTCGTTTAACGGCGTTCCTTAACTGTACCTATGTAAGACAGTTTGCCTCTCAAAAAAATAGAGAATTCCTTTATTCCCTTGAAAGCCGACATCACAGGACTGCGGCCCTTGGCTATTGAGAAATTTCGTCTATCCTAGCAAGTTCTATCGAAGCTGTAAGGGCCCTTTGATCCCGACTTGTTAAGTTTAGTGTTGGAGGTGAAGAAAGGCATATTCGTTTCACTGGAAGCAGTAATGGTGGACTCCTATTGTGCTCACTAATAGGCTACTGGCTACTGCTACCCGAGCCTTATTGAACTTAACAAAGGATGATTTTTATATAAACAAATTTAATAAGAAACTCGACAATCTAAGAATTTCGATTCACAACATTCTGAGTGTCAAATATATGTTCACAAATCTGGACTATCTCCGATTATAGGAGTCATTTATAATAAAATTATAAAAATTCTATTCCAACTAGACTTTAAGTTGTACTAGTCTATAGTGTGTCCACCTCCGTAGTGGACAGCACGTAATGGTCAGCACGCCCGGCTCGTTCTGGAACCCGGGACGGGTTCGATTCCCATGGAGGATTTAAATATATACAAGTGAAATTTTCACTCTTATATTTATTCAATATTACCCAGGACTAGTACCTGAAGCAGAGGGCTGATCACCTTTCCTTCATGTGTAAACGATCAAAATAACACTGCGTTTATATATCGCAGTGCCTTTTGCACCATTGTGGTGCGGATAAGGATTTGAAGAAGAATTCTATAGCAGGCATAAAACAAGTTACCTCAAACGTAAGTCCTCAAATATTTACTTGTTTTAAACAAAAAACCTTGAAGCAAATATTTTTACATTTCTGACATCACAACATATTATGGAAGTCTGGGTATTAACAGGGTTTATGACCTGCCATAGACTGAGTAAGTGTTCATTTTACACACGTGTGGCATTCACCAACTCCCCCAGTGTTATAAATAATATTACTGGTCAAATAATAAGCTTCACAAAAAAAACATGTTATTAATATATGATATAGTCAGAGATTCGGATCTTGCATTTAAATGAAAAAGTCTCTGCTTTATAAAATGCTTTTGTCAATCCAACATTGATGGCTATTGTGGACCATATGTACTATGTCACGAAATTTATCGATATATTTCTAGGAATTCCAAAAATTTGAGTAGTGAGGTAGTCATGGGGAGAATGATGAATATTACTCGTGTGTAAAATGATCACTTAACCTGACTATGACAAGTCTTTAAAAGCCCAGATTTTCATTTTTTTTCATATACGTGGAGATGTCAAAATTGTAAAGAAATAACTCCTCTTAAGTGGAGATAATAAAGATTTGTGAACAAGTATTTGGACACACTCGAAATTTTGTGAACATACTTTCGGATCAAAATTGATCAGCATCCAAATTTCATGAAGTATTTAATAAAGTAAGCATACGCTATTGTATAATTCAAAGGAAACTATTAGAACTGATTTCCCTTTATTAATATTAAATATTTAGCGCGCGTTAAATATTCACCCTGTTCGTAAAATCACCTCTCCAAACTCCAACCCCAAGGTACAAACATACGTGAAGTACTTCGATAGTTAATGATGTAATACAATGTAAGGATTAGAATCCCGACAGGATATTGTAATATCATAATAGGAACTTTAAATTGATAGTTTAATGGATTTAACAGTTCATTGAAACATCAAAGGACATGTAAACTTATACACGATAAGTAAATTTGTAGATGTTTTTCCTATATATTAACATCCGATGTAAAGAGCACACAAGATGTCTAAATAATAGTAATAATTCTGAATTTGCCAATCGCCTAATAGAAAATAATCACTCGTTCGATAAAAAGAAAGGTCTAAATATATCACATATGCAATAGAGGACTTAAATTAGATTACTTATAAATATTGTCCGCCTCCGTAGTGTAATAGTCAGCACGCTCGGCTACCGTTCTGGAGGTCCCGGGTTCGATTCCCAGGGGGGGTCAAATAAATATAAGTGATTTTTTCACTGTAATTTCAGTCCAGGGTAATATTTATTCAATATTACCCTGGACTGGTACCTGAAGCGGAGGGCTGATCACCTTTCCTTCATGTGTAAAACGATCAAGATAACTCTGCGTTTATATGACGCAGTGCCCTATGCACCATTGGGGTGCGGATAAGGGTTTTATTATTTATTATTATTATTATAAATATTAGTATTTTTTAATTGAAACTTTCCGTTTGCATTTTAAATTTTACGTTGTTAGTACCACTATTTAATATTCATACATGCTTCTTTACAGTCCATTTTTAACACCGTATAAATGATGCAGAATGTATTTAAAGACGTCTCCAAATGAATTTAATAGTTTTCAATAATTTTAAGATAAGGAGAGCTTAGGAGAATAAAAGAGGCGACGATAGACCCAAAAAACATGGTCAAACGATATAGTCGCTGTGGGGGGTAGAAACTGGCTGCAAGCAGCATCCGACCCGAGGAAATGGTCTATATATATATATATATATATATATATATATATATATATATATATATATATATATATATATATATTTATATATATATATATATATATATATATATATATATATATATATATATATATATATATATATATATATATATATATATATATATATATATATATATATATATATACGGAAGAGGTCTGTATCCAGCAGTGGAGGACAGAGGGCTCATAAAGAAGAAGAAGAAGAATTCATGGTTTTTAACAAATATTCGGGAATTGTACAGCTTTACATTTAAAAAAGTTTATCGTAAAAAAAAGTTACAGTAACAATAGTAAACATTACATTTCATTACAAAAATAGTAACATTAATAAAAATAAAGCCAATTAAACAATTCCACATTACTGAATTACTGAAAAATGAACGAAACTTTCACTTAAAATGAACCTAAGGAATTGAATCTTTCGACTCAAAATATTGATAAACGTCGTTTCGCATCATATCAGAAGATATTCAATTCGCTCACTCCTTTCAAGAACGTCATAAACCAAAAATCGTCGATTTTCAGTTGTGCATATTTTCGGAATGTCCAGAAAATGTACTTTATCCCAGCAAAAGAGGAATATATTCAACTTAATATTTACCCGCTACAGGGCAGAAAGTGTTGTTTTTGCATTTTGAAGAAAAGTTTAATTATTTTTTTAAATAAACTAAATATTTTTCAAATGGAGAAAAAACCTTCAGGTTTTACCTAAAAAGATCGGTTGCACAATAAAAAGTCAATTAGTGGCTTGATATTTATTTTTAAAACATTGCATTATATTTTTAAACATTAAAAACGTTCTTCTGAAAAATCAAGTTTTTTTATTTATGACGTTCTTGAAAGGAGTGGGCTAATTGTCTCGATATCAAAAATGCCTTGGAAACCTTCCAACTCGATTCTTAAAATGCTTAAATAATTTACTTAATAATACAACGGAATAATTTCATTTTGTAAACTTTGATCTCCCAAAAAGCTCCAAACGTTCACGATTCACCCTTTGGCCGACCTTGTCATCTGCTCGATGGGGCTGCGGGGGTGAGATTAGCGGTGAGGGGTGCCGAACGTAATTTGACGACTTGAAACTTAAACTTATATCAGTCGAGAGATAGCTCGACTCATCCTGAAGATGCTGAATGTATTCTCTCAAGTGTCAATGCAAATGTAGCATTACGTCGATGACTGAACGTAAAGAGGGACTAGCTTACACTCAAAATTACAAAAAAGGAGTCTCTCAACATTACGAATGTGTTATGTCCAAATCTGGGTTTCTACAATCACAAATACAGGTTTCTGCAATCACAAATCTGGATTTCTGCAATCACATATCTGCGTTTTTTGCAATCACAAATCTGGGTTTCTCAAATCACAAATCTGGGTTTCTCCACTAAGGAGTTATTTCACATTTTAAACATCTCAACAAAGATGAAGAAAATGAATCTTAAATAATGAAAGAGTTTCTGCTAAGTAAAAGCTTTCTAAATCCAATCATAGATGGCTGGTGTGAACTGAATCATGGAACGTCATAAAATTGATCATATTTATGACTTCCAAAAATCTGAGTAGTGTGGTTTTCAACCATGGGTAGAATGGTGAATGTTACACGTGTGATTACTTAAGCAGCCTATGACAGGCCGTAAGCGCTGTAAATCCCCAGACCTCCAGTTGAGTTGAGATGTCAAAAATTTAAACTAACTAATCATTACGCCGCTTTCTCGAAGGGGTAGGCAGAGAATATATAACGCCACACCAATCTGTCTTTGTAAACAATATTTGCCTCTTTCACATTCATGGATCTCATCATACATACACGCCTTTCTTAACTTTATCGATAATGCTCATCTCATTCTTGTATTATTTTCTCATATCACCATTCGAACATCTATCATACGTCCCTTTGCAGCACATTTTTTTGAGAGATCGCATATCGACTGCATTCAGTCTACTTTCATCCTTCTTTTGCCGACTCCATGCTTCACTTCCATACAGTAGGGTTAGAACCAGTTCTCTTTTGTGTACTACCAGTTTAGATTTCACTGAAAGTTTTTTTTTTGCTTTAATTGATTTCAATAAACCATTTATCCCAATAGTTGTACTAGACTAAGAGCTGAAACGCATAACTGTTTTATTAATTTGTTAAACTAATTTTTACGTGGATGTTTCACGTAATTAAGATCATCAAATGCAACAAATTACATATCTTTGTCAATTTTTTGTTTAAATGTCAAATGTGTTTTCATAATTTTAAAATTCCATGTCCCTCTTTTTACGAGTTTAATTCTGAAAAAGATCAATACTCAGGAATGATTTATTTATACATTTAATTTACCATTATTAGATTAATACGAGAAAAACTTGACATAATCAAGTATATCAAATACTTGAAAGTGGTTAGGTCAGGAGTCGGAATAATCAACGTATATGTTAAAGGTGTATGATTGTAGAAGAGGCGAATATTGTATGCGAAGACAGATTAGTGTTGCGTTCTATTACGTCTGCCTCCCTTTGCGTGCAAATGACAAATATGCTCTCATTGCTAAAATATATAATATGCCACGACCTCTGCAATGAACGTCTATGTATTAAGCACAGTTCAGCTCGGTATCATCGCTATCCTCGCTCTTCTAGCGGATAAACAGCCTAGTTTACGACGCTTCAGCTATATCGTACCACAACATCGTAAGTTGGGGGGAAGAACTTAAATTGACTTACAAAGGTTTCGTTTTTTAAACGTAGTTTTAAATGTGACTTTAAAATATTCATTTAATCAAGTAATCATTTTATTTAACGAGGCCACTTCTCATCTTAATGAGTTTTACGGGTAAAAAAAAAATTTGAAAAAATTGTATTATTAGGACATGATACAATTTTAAAGTTACATATCGCTCACTCTTTTCAAGAATGTCATAAATCAAAAAAACTTGATTTTACAGAAAAATGTTTTTTAACTTGAAAAATATAATACAATGTATTTAAATATATATTAAGCCACTTATTGAAATTTTTACTGTGCAACAGATCTCTTTAGGTAAAACCTGAAGGTTTTTTCTCCACATGAAAAATATTTAGTACATTTAAAAAATTATTAAATAATACATTTTCTTGAAAATGCAAAAACAACACTTTCTGCCCTGTAGCGGGTAAATATTTAGTTTAAAATATGCCGCTTTTGCTGAGATATAGTACATTTTCTGGGCATTCCGAAAACATGCACAACTGAAAATTGTCGATTTTTTATTTATGACGTTCTTGAAAGGAGTGAGCGATATATGTATGTAGAATGATGTATTACAAGAGGAGATCGTTCGAATTACGCAAAGAAAACATGTCTCACAAATTCAGCTAGGCAAAACAACGTCAATTTCATTAATTGATTTGGAAGTAACTTTGTGATAATCTCTATCAATTTTTGATTTAAGTTTTACTTCCCAAATACCACTTTTTCTTAAAATCTATTGTGACACGTGTTTCGATGTATTCCACATCGTCATACGGTATTCAAAAATGAACTAAAATTTAAAGTAAAAGTGGTATTTACCCAGTAAAATTTAAATAAAAAATGACGTTAGTTTTGGTAAACAACATAATATTTTTAAGTAGCCTGCAATTTTAATCGAATCAAAATGAATATATCAAAAATTTTATACCGTTACTATTTTCATACAAAAAAATGATCAAAACTACGTAAATATAAAATTTGTTTTTGTCTACCTCCGCAGTGTAATGATTAGTATGTTCAGCTACCGTGCTCGAAGCCCTTGGTTCGAATCCAAGGGTGGAGAAAATATGTTTAAATTTTCGCTCTAATATTTATTATACTCTGGACTAGTGAAGCGCGGGATCGATAATATTGCCTTCACGTAAGTAACAATAATAGCACTGCGTCAATGCGATGCAGTGCCCTGTGCACCATCGGGCTGGGATAAGGGTAAGACAAAGTAAGGAGGATAAATTTTGTTTTAATATCCACAAGTAGGTTATGCTTCGTTTTATACACATGTTAAGCCCGCATTTACATTCTTGGCACGTTGATTGCCCTAGATTTTCTTCATAATTAATGATATGTTTACTTGGGAAATACAATGTCACTCAACGTAATGCAGTGACCTAATCTATGTTCCGGGTATTTCTTACACTTTCTACAATAAACAGTGAACTTTCTAGAGAAAAATATTCCATAATACTAAGATATCTAACATACCGCTCACTCCTTTAAACACATCTTTTTAGGTAAAACCTGATTGTTTTTTCTCCATTTGAAAAATAATTAAGCAATACCTTTTCTTCAAAATAAAAAAACAATAATTTCTGCCATGTAGCGGGTTAATATTAAGTTAAAATATGCCGCTTTTCTGGGATGTAGTATATTTTCTAAGCATTCCGAAAAAATGCACAACTGAAAATTGACGATTTTTGATATATGACGTTGTTGAAAGGTATGAGCGATATATGTTTATAAGAAAATAACAATATGCTTCACTTTTCACTTTAAATGATATTAATACACAAAATCGTGTATAAGGCAGAGCAACATGATTAATTACACGTGAGGGTAGCTATCAAGTAGCGTGCTGTCCACCATGAATAATCGTTAGATCACTTAAACAAGCCTATGACGGTCGTTAGCCCCGTAAATCCCTAGACTTTTTTATTGATTTGGCGTTTGATTTGTAGAACTCCATTTTAATTTATGAATATTTTTGTAAATCAAACACAGATTTTTTTAGTCTCACAAGTTGTATTTTATTAAAAAACATATAAAAATTAATATTGTGACAGTTGTTTCGCCTATATATGACATTCGCTTCAAAATGCTATAACTAGGCGGAACAACGGTCACAATATGAATTTTTATGTGTTTATAGTAAAATACAATTTAAGTGACTCAAAAAATCTGTGTTTGATTTGAAAATTAATTCATAAATTCCATATTCTTCTTCATCTGTATTTTTATGCCGATGCTAAGCGTATCCCTGAGGGAATACATATCCCTTAATGGTTGACTGTGAAGTGCGATGACTGAGCATTTTCTGCAAATGTCTTTGCACTGTTCCGTGTCTGTCTGCTGTGCTGGTCGGGGCTATGGAGGTGTCTGTGTACCGGCCAACGTAGGGTCGGAATCGGATCTAGCTGACTAACTGAACTAATTAACTGCTAATCCCTTTAATATTGATTAAATATCGGGTACCTAGAATTGCATAGCTATATAAAGACCGACAGTCCATATAATCCTCACATTCATTTGAAAATGCCATAACTAGGCGACACAAAATTGATTTATTGGTACACTTTTTCCAACCGGTTTCGACAAGAACCTTGTCATCATCAGGGTTAATGTACTAATTCTAAAACATTGAAATACTCATATTTAGGTTATAGTTAATTACCCTTCCCTTACGATGCCAAAAACTTCCACGCACTATGTACACCATATGAAAATGTGATTTTAAAAAAAAGAAGAAGAAGAAGAAGATTTTTAAAAAAACAAGGGAAAACTCTTAAATGTTCCTTTTATTGAGCATTGCGCAGTGAATACGTTCTTGTCGAAACCGGTTGGAAAAGTGTGCTAATATAAAAAGGTTAAAAACAAAGTTTTTTTTATTTTATAAAGTTTATAAAATGTACTACAAAGTATCTGCGAAAAACATTCAAGAAATGATTTTTATGTGTTTTTAAACAATAAAATACAACTTAATAGACTCAAATAATCAGTATATGATTTAACATTTGATTCATTAAATATCGGCATGATAAAGCGTCAGCACTGAAACGAGGCCAAGCCATTTCTCTCGGTAACATATTTTGTGGGCCGCGGCTGGGTGCGGGGGGCGGTGCGTAGACAATACCTTCCTTCCTCCGCATGAGATCGTTCTTCCTGCTTCCTGTTTCCCTCCGCGCCCCGCAGTCCGCCCCGCCAGGAGATTCCCTCGCAGATACCGTAGTTTAACAACACAATTACGCCTTGAGACTTAATAGATAAGTGTACACACATATCTCCCTTGTTTATGCCCGTGACTTGGAGCCTGATGTCTGATATAGTGTTATGTCAGATGTTTGTTCTACTCATTAACAATGTTATTGTTTTTAAACTTTATAAAATAAGATTACTTTGTTTTTGAGCCGAGAGCCAAGGTTGCCTCTTTTACTAGGCATCGGGTTCGCGCCGCCCAGGACGACTACTGCTGACAATTCGTCGACGGTTCTCGTCAGTACTTCGGGACGCGGATCTGACTTGGAAGGATGCGAAGGAGCTGGCAACTGATAGAAAAGCCTGAAGACAGTTTGTGGACTGCATTTGTTCCACTAAGGTAGCAGATTTGTTTTTTGTTTTTGTTTTTTCTTTTACTTTTAACCATTAAACAATAAGTTATTTTATTCTATAAAGTTTAAAAAATGTGCCACAAAGTATCTGCGAAAAACATTCAAGAAATTATTATTTTTAATTAAATTATATTTTCTAAAATTTGTTTTACTCATTTGCAAAGTTATTAATAATGTCTTCTTCTTTCAAACCCTCATCCACATCCGATGGTGCATAGGGCACTGCATCATATAAACGCAATGTTATATTGATCGTTAACGCAAGGAAAAATTATCAGCCCTCCACTTCGGGTACCAGTTCAGGGTAACATTGAATAAATATTAGAGTGAAAAAATCACTTTTATTTATTTGCCCTCCCATCCCCCCCTGGAATCGAATTCAGGACCTCCAGAACGGCAACCGAGCATGCTGACCTTTTCACTACAGAGGCGGACTTAATTACTTAAATTTTGCTAAGTAAATACTACTTTTTATTTAAACCTTTCTCTTAACTCGTTTTTCGATGCATTAACCATTATTTTCAAACACCGTATGTGAAGATTAATCTAAATTTAAGAGTTGTGCCTTACGTTGGAAGATGGAAGATGAAGAGATTGTAAAACCAGCCTATGACGGTCGTCAGCCCCGTAAATGCCCAGACCTCAATATTCTTCTTCATCTTTGATTAATTATAATAAATAAAAATTAAACGTATAAAATTTGGCCGAAATGTATGTAATACACTGATGCCCCTACTTAGATCACCGAGAGTTACGTATGTTTATTCGCACTTAATATATCTGGTTTGATTCAAACCATATCCTGTCGAGTGTCACTGTGCATGCCAAATATAAAATTTTCGACAACTGTGGTATGGATAAAAAATTCATTTATTGATTTTGCAGTCACTTGTGGTAATATCTTTACTATTTTTTATTTCATTTCACGTCGTAAGATATGATACAATGAATAAAGCCTCATCCCCATTGTCAATATTTCCACTGATAAAAATATTTAAAAAACAGCTCTTACCTGGCCATCATACTTCACCGTCTCAAGGACACAACTCTAAAATTTAAGACTTAGACACACATACAGAATTTTAAAATGATGCGGAATGCATCGAAACACGTGTCACGATAGGTTTTAAAAAATAAGTAGTGGTATTAGCCAAGTAACATTTAAATTAAATATATTTTTTACTAAAACGAGTAAGCGATATATCGATCGTCGTGACCGGCTTTTCGCCGGAAAATAGACGTCCTTTTTCCATATCAAACAGCCCATGCATCTATTTATAGATACTGTCAACCTGTTTCCTGATTCCTGAATCCTTCATCACGATCGATTTTCTAGAATAAGTTATTCAATTAGCTGTGCAGGGAATTGAAGCTCAATCCCGACAAATTACTAATTTTAGTAACTCACCAAATCAATGAAAGCATCAACATTAACAAAGTCAATATTCTCTTTGCCATCACTTAGTGGAAGGGCCAAGAGGGACTTCATGACATGAGATCAGATAGTAGACTCTTCTTTAATTGTTCCCTTGTTATCTTATTATGCATAGTTGATAAGAAATATTCCAAACATACAAAAAGTTTTCCTCTTTAATATTTATGTGAAAATTTTTTCTTGATATAAATTAATTTTTGATAAATATTTCTAATACATTAATGTAAAGTTTTTTTCCGATAGTAATTACGTAGTGCTATTTTTTATGATTTCCTCTTTGAACAAGCAGTAATAAAATAAATGTTTTTCAATATATCCTAAAAAATAAAACTTTACATGCAAAAAAATTAAATTTGAGTTTATATATATATAAACACGACTAGTTTACATTAGTGAACTCAAACTACAAACGGTATTTTCACCTGTTTATGATAACATCTCTAGTTTACAAAACTAGTTGTGTTAGCATTAATATATCATTATGCTATTCCAAAAAGTCAATGCCGAAACAATAAATAATATAACTTCAAGTACAGTAATATAGGGATATTGTATTTTAGTACTTATTTTCATGATTAAAAGACATGGCAATATAATTTCTTAATGATTCACAGACATGTGATACCAAATATATTATAAATACATCAAATCTTCAGAAAAAAATAGAATTTTAATGTACAGTAAATTTATATCTACTTCTACAATCTTCTATATGCCTAAGTATATTATATAGTTTAATTTTTTTTTTCACATACTTACAATTTACAGTGTCTTCACTGGATCTTCTCGAGCCAATGGCATATTTTACAGTACTTTTTTATAAAAACGTACGACACGGTCAAATGATACGATATATTTAAAAAATTACACGTCCATTTACCAATACTAAAAAGCTTTTATGCATACATTTTTTCGTTATTCAATGACTATATGAAAGGTTGCGTAACTTGGAGCGCAAAAGTGCTTAAATTCAAGAAGCACTGGTTTATTCGTGGTAAAGCTGTAATATGATATCTAAAAATGTGTCCTTAGAGAGTAGTAAGAAACTGTCCAAGGACACATCTAGAAGGAAAATTGTTTCAAAATTAATAACGTTGGCGTGTTCGTTTTACGATCTGAACACCAAAATTAAATTTTATAGTGTCAAAAAATTATACAGAATTTTAAGTCATAGTAAAACGATAGTTTTATTTGAATTTACCAGAAGTTTATGTATCTGTAACATCTGTACATGTAAATTAATTAAACAATTATAAATGAATCGCTTGCCTGAAAATAGCATTTTCAAATCAATTACATCTATCTGGTAATTGCTTCGTCAGTCACTTTGAGGTAAAATCTATGCATTTTTAATTAGTTTTACTCAAAATATACCACTATTTCTAAAAATCCATTGTGACACGTGTTTCAGTGCTTCGTATTTCGGTATTTTGCATCATTTTCAATGCATCGAAATACGTATATTAATAGATTTTAAGAAGTAGTGTTTTTTAAAGTAAAACTAAAATATATAATAATAAAAAAACATCTATGTGTGTGTATGTAAATGATGTATGAATGCATGTATATTTATGTTTGTATATCTTTGATTGAACTTCCTTTTTATTTTTAGTATTCTGTTATTTCTTTTAATATTCTTTATTATTTTATTATATGTTTTTACTTCTAATATCAACCTTAAACGCTTGTTCACATCATCTTAAGGTTCGATATAAAGACGAAATAAATAAATATGAACAAAAAGACCATCAGAGCAATTTATTTATCCAATATTAGGAATATGCGTTTGAAAAAGGCAATAATGGTTATCCAATTATGCATCAGAATATTATTTCATTCATCACAATGATCGTAATATGATTATCCGTCCCCCAAGAGATGCGTACAGAAAGCCACCCCCACCCCCTAGCTGGCGCTCTCCAATTCCAAGTCTACCCCGCCAATGCTCAAGCACCCTAACTCCCTCGAGAGATTAACCAACAATATTTGAATCGAGCTTCCCGCCTTTTCCGCGGATGCTATGCATGATTGATCCGTTTTTTTACCGTCAGATTGCTTTTTGGTCGTACGGCATTTCCCAATAAGGAGAAGCAACGCTTCCACCGCGCAGTAATAACTTTAGACCTCGAGTATGTTACGAAGATTTATGGAAAATCACGTTTTTTCTGTGCCAGGCATTGAAATGCGTGACGCGATTTCCTGTTATCTCGGGAAACATTGACTTGTGTTATATTTATATTTGCCCGGATTTCGAATACCAAACAAATTCACATCAAGAGGAATTTATTCAAGTCGTTATAATTGTTACAATAAAGTCTTTTGATTATTATTTATTCTATCAAACACTGAATTTTTCACAACATTTTGAGTGTGTCCAAATACTTGTTCACAAAATCTGGATTATCTCCAATTACAGGAGTCATTTTCATACCATTTTTTGACATCTCATCAAAAATGAAGAAGAAAATAAACTATCTATGATACCAGATAATTTATGTTAAAAATTATCTCGTCAAATTATAAGCTTAAATAATAAAAATGAAAATGATATTTTCTGGCGTTTCTCATGTGTGTGATTACAAGAATTTGAGTAGTGTGGTTGTCAATAATGGGTAGAATTGGTGAATGTTACACGTGTGTAAAGTGATCACTTAAACCAGCCTTTGACGGTCGTCAGCCCCGTAAATGCCCAGACCTCCATATTCTTCTTAATCTTTGATGAGATATAAAAAAATAATACTGAATTATTCAACATTTTAGCATTTTATTATTTTATAACTTATAATGAAAAATACTCCTATAATTGGAGATAATCCAGATTTGTGAATAAGTATTTGGACACACTCTAAATGTTGTAATGTGATTATCCTTGGCATTTCAAAAAAATTACTGGTTTTAGTGATCACTTTATACACTATGTAACATTGACCATTCAAACTCTATGATTGACGACCACACTACTCAAATTTCGGAACTTATATTTATATTTCTATTGAAAAGATATTTCGTTTCCTACTTCTTTGGCGACATCTATGGTTAAATTAAAAAATATATATTATCAGAAATCCTCATTGAATGTATGAAATATTCTCCATATTTTTTTACACACATGAAAACGTCTGTAAACATAATTTTCAATATTTATTTAACATATTTTAGATCAGTTTTTTGTTCACAATATTCATGTCGAATTTTATTCATGATTTCTGGATTGTTAAACTTTTCTTAATTAAATAGAAATAAGTTTTACAGATCGAATTTTTATAAAACGCCATATTTAACTATTAATAAAAAAAAACATTCCTCGGCTATGACGAATTTCTTAACTTTTTACATTCTCGACATCTGTCATTTTAAATGCCCGTCGTATCTCAAATGCCACTGAATGTAACGATGAAAACATTCCAATTCGTAACCGTTCTCTGGAATTCTTCAGGCATCTCAAATTAACATTAGTGACACAAATTTTTACCCAAATTTGGTTAATTTATTGTCCCTTAATGTCTCGGGTTTATTTCACTTTTCGCGAGTTATGGAATTATGTCCCTCCAAAGTATTGTGTAATCGTTAGAGTGCTTTCAAAACTTTAAGTTATAATGGTTTTAGTGATCCGTTAAGCTAAGTCATTTGTTGTACTAATAACTTTAAAATCATACTTAAATCGGAATGACTCCATAAAACCAGAGGCGGGGATAGTAAATGACGTAATGGGTACTTATGAGTACCTGCACATACGAGTACAGAGTAAATGGAAATATATAATGTATGTAGTACAGTCAGCACCAGCGATCCTAAATAAGTAGTTTTGTGTATAAATTACATATTATTACGTAATAAAAGTATACTTCATCAATTGGTTTAGTATCTTTCCAGTAAATTTACTTCAGTCTCATTAATTGAATCGGGAGTTACTTTGTGGTTAATATCTATCAATTCATTATTTAAATTTTACTTGGTAAATACCACTATTTTTTAAAAGCATCTTTTTCAAACACTAAATTTTGTTTGAAAAAATGTGAAATACATTATAATATATGACATACTAGATTGTAAGAAAAATTGGTATTTATCCAGTAGAATTTAAATTAAAAATGGATAGATTGTCTTTGCTTTACAATATTTTGAATGTTGTTCACAAATTCTGGATTTGCTACACTTTTTTTTCTTAATTTCATTTCAATGAACATATTTCATGAATGTTTCTGGTGATAAAAATGTACTTGAACCATAGACATTGCTGAAAGAGTCGCATACAAAAGATCTTTTAATTGAAGTATAAATGTAACTTCTGAAATTTCAGTTGTGCGGTTGTCGATTATGGGTAGAATGGTGAATGTTACACAAGGTATATATTTTTGTTTAAAAAAGTCGTAAGCTCTGTAAATGCTGACATTTTATATTTTTCTTTATGTTTGTTTGAGATAACTATAAAAAAAACTTTTCTTCACTCTCTTATCATTTCGTACATAGTATTGGAATGCGTTAGTAAATAAATTAATACTTAAATTCATAGTTTAAATGAAGTTATTTTATTTAAAGTTTTATTGAATATTTTTAATTTATTGGATACTCAATCATATTTTACTGATTTTCATGACCCAGATGTTATATCTGTCTTTTTTAATTCTAGAAAGTTTTATATTTAATGTTAAAAACATACTCAGTTTGAGAATCCTCTTTTAGCATTTGCAACATTGTACAAGTACTCAAATTAGACATTACCTCGGTATAAATTGTAATAGTTCATATTGGTTTACGTATACACGGTAATGACAGCCAATAGACGATACACCGTAATTTGAATAATATAGTTATAAATCCTGTTATTGCGCACTAAAGTTTATATGTCAAAACTACAAATTACTTATAACATTGTTACTGAAGTTTACCAATGTAATAAAATACGTGAAATACTTGTCAATACGTTTTTTCCTGAACAGCTTTCAAATTTAAAAATAAAACACTTTATGAGACCACCTTTGAGATAAGTAGTGGAAACACGACTAGTTTTGAGAACAAGTGAAAATGTTCTCATCATGAAGTTAAATACGGTTTGTATTTTATTTATATATGCTTGAATGGATAAAAAATATACGTAATTATGCATATTTTACTAGGCATCAGAATAAGATGCATCAATTGTACGAATTATATATATTTATATATATATATATATATATATATATATATATATATATATATATATATATATATATATATATATATATATATATATATATATATATATATGTATATATATATATATATATATATATATATATTATATATATATATATATATATATATATATATATATATATATATATATATATATATATATATATATATATAAAGGGTCCGCCAAATAACTTTTTTTTTTTTAAAACAGGGCGCAAAACACCGAGTGTAGCTTCGGCTGTGTGGCACGTAGCGCCGTCCTGTTGAAACCAAATGTTGCCAATATCCTCTTCTTCAATTTTTGTGAACAAAAATCCGTTCAACATGGCCCGATAACGATCGCCATTGACTGTAACGGCCACTCCTTGCTCATTTTCAAAGAAAAATGGCCCAATTATGCCTCTGGACCAAAATCCGCACCAAACAGTGACTCGTTTTGGGTGTACCGGCTTTTCAATGTATGCGTGCGGGTTTTCTGTGCCCCAAATACGACAATTTTGCTTGTTTACATACCCGCCAAGATCAAAATGAGCTTCATCCGAAAAGATGATTTTTTTGGCAAAATCGGCATCTTCTGTAAGTCGATCGCAGGCCCACTCAGCGAAGCGAAAACGCATTGGATGGTCAGTTGGCTTCAACTCCTGAACCAATTGGACTTTGTATGGCGTCATACCAAGGTCTTTATGCAAAATTCGTCTCAATGATGTCTCCGAAATGTTCAATTGTTGAGAACGACGGTGAATTGATGTTGATGGCGCTTCACGCACACTTTCTGCCACAACATCGATATTCTCGGGTGTACGCACTGTTTTTGGCTTTTCACGCTTTGGTTTATCGATGAGGATGCCAGTTTCTTTCACTTTTTTCACAAGATAACGAACATACGGAGCTGACGGTGCTTCTCTTCTTCCAAAAACCGTACGCAATTTTCGCACACATTCTGCAACATTACCATGATTTTCAAAGTAATGTCGCAATATTTCCCAGCGTTGTTCAAGCGTATACACAACCATATTCGCTCAGCGGAAAGATAAAACTAATTATCTGTCAAATCAGACATGAGCTAAGTGTTACCATTCACGAAATAAGCACTAGTTGAAAAAAAAAACTTTAGATGGCGGACCCTATATATATATATATATATATATATATATATATATATATATATATATATATATAAATAAATATATATATAAATTTATATATATATACATAGATTTATATTTCAAAAAAATGACACGTGTGTTAAGTGATCACTTAAACCAGTCGTAAAACGATAGATCGTAAGACCTGTAAATATCCAGACTTCCATATTCCTCTTCATTTATGTTGAGATTTCAATATGAATTTAGCAATGTGTACCAAATTAATGAATTTATACCAAAAATATGAACTCATTTCTAAAATTGTCCTGAATTAAAAATATTTTCTTAAATATCACTTAAAACCATCCCAGTTACGAGATAATAAAGACGGTATTATTTAAGGCTATTAAAAGCAAAATAGCGTAATAAAAACCAATAATACGTAATCTCATAAACAAAAAGGCTTCCAATTCATAAGTGAACCACAAAAAAGCAAAAAGACTCTCTTTGTAAACAAAAGTTCAAATAAGATAAACGCATAAAACTTCAGAAGCTGTTAGTCTAACAAACGACTTAACTTTTATAGCTGTTGGTATGCTCTTTTTATAAGCCTGTAATATCACGCATTTTTTAACTCAAATTTTTAGTAAAATTATAACTTGGTAAGATTCCTTAATATTCCCGGTTTTAATTGCTTTTTGTGTACATTTTTACAACTTAATGTTCATTTTTAGTATAAATTATAACTCGGTAAGATGCCTTGATATTCCCAGTTCTAATTGCTTTTTATGTACATTTTTACAACTTAATATTCATTTTTAGTACATATTATAACTCGGTAAAAAACCTTAATATTCGCCCAATTTTTTTTGCTTTTTATGTACAATGTTACTACTTAATTTCAATATTTAGTAGAAATAAAAACTCGGTAAGATACTTTAATTTTCCCACTTTTAATTGCTATTATGTCCATTTTTACCACTTTATATTCAGTTGTAGTACAAATTATATCTCGGTAATATACCTTAATTTTCTTAATTTTAATCACTTTTACTTTATAATTTTATAACTTTATATTCTATTTCAGTAATTCGGTAAGATACCTTAATATCCATAGATTTATTTGTTTTTTTTTTATGTTCAATTTTACAACACAATATATTTATATTTAGAAAAAATGATAACTCGGTAAGATGCTTTGATATTCCCAGTTTTAATCGTTTTTAATATCCATTTTTCCGACTTAATATTTAAATTATGTATCGATAATATACCTTAATATTCCCAATTTTAATTGCTTATAATGTACAAATTTACAACTGAATATTCATTTTTAGTACAAGTTATGATTCGGTAAAATACCTTAATATTCCTTGTTTTGATTGGTACAATGTAAAATTTTACAACTCAATATTTGTACACTATTCGTTAAAAGGCAAAACACAAGCTAGTACAAGCACGGGTAAGCAACCTCGAGTAATATACCCATTGGTGCACGGGGCACTGTATCGTATTGAAGTAATATTATCTTAACCGTCACCTAAATAAAGGCAAGGTGATCACTCCTGTGCTTCAGACTTTCTCACCAACTATCACGCCGCTCACTGAAAAGGTAGGCAGAGAGAATAAAAAGCATCACCAATCTGTCTTTGCAAGCAATCTTTGCCACTCCACATTCATGAATTTCGTAATATATATTTGAAATACTTGATCATGTGAATTTTTTTAGTGTCCTCAGTGATACAAGGAAAGAATGCAATGCTGAGATAAGAATTATCGATAAAATAAATAAATAGGTGTATTGAAATGGTTGAGGCATGTGACTCGAATGTGTGAAGAAAGAATATTAAAACAAATTTTAGAAGCGAATGTAGTTGATAATAGAAACAGAGAAAAACTTGGTAAAATCAAATATTTAATATATGGTCAGGTCAAAAATCTGAATAATCGGCGGATATGTATGATTGAATCCATGAATATGGAAGGTGCGAAGATTGTTTGCAAAGACAGATAGGTGTGGCGTTCTATTCTCTCTGCCTACCCAGCTGGAAAGCGGCGTGATGGTTAGTTAATTTATTCTTTGACATCTCATCAAAGATGAAGAAGAATATGGAATACCAAATTATAATCCAGCATTCGGACCTCACACACTAATAAAAGAGTTTCTGCTCAATAAAAAGCTTCTTTTTATCTCACCAATAGATGTCTCTAGTGAAGCTCTAGTGATTCAAGAACAATGTTTCACAATTGGTTCATATATATAGAGCTTCCAAGAGCTTGAGTAGTGTGGTTATCAATAATGGGTAGAATTGGTGAATGTTACACGTGTGTAAAGTGATCACTTAAACCAGCCTATGACAGTCGTCAGCCCCGTAAATGCTCAGACTTCCATATTCTTCTTCATCTTTGATGAGATGTGAAAAAATAATTTGAAAAATCCTCTTATGATTGGAGATAATCTAGATTTGTGGACACACTCAAATTGTTGTTAGTTAATTTTATTATTATTTTTTTTTCTTCATAATATATCAACAGCATAACTATTTTTTCTTAATTGCAAAAAAGACGCTGAAATCGACTGTTTTAGTGCTGGCCATTGAGCCACTGGAAATCTTTCTGCGGATTCACGCCCTGCAATAATCAGCCCCAGCTTTCTCCCTTATCTCTGGAGTCCATCTCCTCCGTGGAGGGAACGACGCCGGAATTTTACACGCCGTAAATAAAAAACGGACTTATCAGATGGCCGAGATCGGCCGATACTAAAACTTTGTGCAGAATCCTTGACACACTTTTCTGAACACAATGTATAAGAATTAACCCGTCTTCATACCCACCAGCATTAACCCTTTTTGATATTCTTTTGTAAACTATGGTTTTCTATTTTACGTTGAGTATTTACTTAATTGCAATCCTGCTTTTACCCGACCAAGCTTTTTTGAAGTTCAGTCTGGTAAAAAGAATGATTTTTTTAAAACATGAATTTCTCCAAAATGTTTGACTTCACTATGTTTGTGAAGAAATTTAAAAAATGTTGTTTGAAATCTATGAGACAATAATGCAACCGAAAGCAATAAAATCTTAAGTGACAGCAGCTGTAAAGAAGCACGCTGTTCACCATGAGGCCGATAGATAGTATTGCGTCTTTTGCTATTACGTTCAACAGATGGTGTTGCCATTACGGTCAAAACTCTTTTTTTTATTAAATATCATAATATTATCCGTCCCAGGCATAAACAATATTTGTGATTTATTTATATATCGTAGTTGTACAGGAGAAAGTGACCAACTAATAATACGTGAAATGTTCAGGAGGGCCATTTAAGTCACTTTTGATTGGCGAGAAAATAAACATCAATGCAGTTAGTCATTTTTAACAATTCAGTATATTATACTTCCATGTTTAAAATCGCTTTGAGATTTTTTCAGGACAATATTAAGCTAGTAAGATATCAAATTTTCAATGATCACGTTTTTGTAAAAAAAAATGCACTTGGTCACTTTCTCCTGTATGACTACGAAATGTATATAAATATATATATATATATATATATATATATATATATATATATATATATATATATATATATATATATATATATATATATATATATATATATATATATATATATATATATATATATATATATATATATATATATATATATATATATATATATATTTATATATATATATATATATTTATTATATATATATATATATATATATATATATATATATATATATATATATATATATATATATATATATATATATATATAAATATATATATATATATATATATATATATATATATATATATATATATATATATATATAAATATATATATATATATATATATATATATATATATATATATATATATATATATATATATATATATATATATATATATATATATATATATATATGACCGTGAAGATTGGAAATTTACCTTGAGCTTCACACACGGTATTTAAAAATGATGCTGAATACGTGTCGAATCGAAACACGTGTCACAGTAGATTTGAAGAAATGAGTATTTACCGCGTAAATTCAAATAGGTATATAAAATAACCCCAGTTCCTTAGTGCGCGGTATCTCGATCAAAAGCAAATCTGTTACTTTTAGTGCCATTTTACAACACATCAGAATAAGGGCAATTTATTTTACCTCGTGAATTCTTAGTGAGAGTAGGAGAGATCCCCACCCCCTCTCCTCGCCCCGTCGTCTATTATTCCTATTCGTCCCTCTCCCACCCTCTTGGTCCCCGAGGCGCATTTTTCCATTTCACATGTTGCTAAGTACAAACTAGCCCTCATCGGATTTTTACGACCTTTTTGAGTTGTGATGAAATCCACCCAAGGATGGAAAAAAGGTTCTTTTCTCAGATTTCCTTTTTTACTTAAAGTCTCGTTTCCGTTTATTTACCGTTTTCACTTGCGTTATTCTCGAGATATTCTTTTATTCCGAAGAAACTCGATGTAAGCGTCCCGTAAATACATCCTTTCTTTTATAAACGACTAATACTTGAAGGTTTAACTTATACAGCGTACGAGCTCGCAGTGCCCATCCCTGAGGCAGGATTCATAAATGCACGAAAGTAATTTCTAAATCCAAACATTATTTCAAAGACGACGCGAAATTGAATTCTATATAAAAAAACAAGGCTTCGTAATGTAAAATTCTTTGATATTTTCCGATACAATGTCGATAATGCGTTTTTCCCAACAATAAAATTTATAAAAAAGCCATTCGTCGGTATGCTTTAAAAGCACTCAAGAACATACTCAAGATAGCAGCGTTTTCTTAATGGAAAGTGTATCTGAACAAGGGAATAACTCGCTAAATTAGTTAAGCCGCAGTAACGCTCTGTTCTGTCTAATATTTCTTGTTAAAATTGTCTTAAAATCACACTTTGAAGAAACAAGTCAGTGATTGAATAAGAAAATGTCATTTGATGCATTGTTATCTTTGTAGAGCTCGATTCATGCATTTTTTTGATAACTCTATCACTTCGATATTATAATTCGATAATTTTATACTTGGTAACGTAATGATTTCAAATAATATAAATAAATTAACAATTTATCTATCAAGAATTGGTTGTGAATCGAAGAAGTAGTTGTGAATCAAGGGTAGAATTGTTAAATGTTACACGTATGTAAAGTGATCACTTATCTAAGCCTATGACGGTTATAAGCCCTGTAAACGCCCAGACTTCCACATTCGTCTTCATCTATGTCGAAATGTCAAAAAATAATGTAAAAAATAATCCGTAATTGGAGATAATCCAGATTTGTGAACAAGTATTTGAACACACTCAAAATGTTGTAAATAAATTAACTATTCGAATATAAGCGTATCTTATTAACCTAATAACCTTATTATCAGTAATAGTCCATACCCTTAAAATTATGAAAATCAACTGTTGAAATGTTTAGGAAGTGCGCAACTTTTATGACGTTTATTGCACCATAATTATTCGCCTACAGCTTGCAACAAGCTTTTAGGCATATCAAATATTTTTTTAAACATTGAGATTTTTAACGTTTTAACCCCGTCTAGCAATTGATTTAAAAGTCACCCGAATTCTAAATACAATCACACTTATTGATATTATGAAAACTTCTACTTTACGCATAATTTGCGAAAATAAATATTTTCGTAGAAAAGTGCACAACTTATGTGGTACATTTCGTATTTTACGTTATTCAATTCCAAATAACAACCAAAACTTCAAAAATGACATGGGCTGACCTAAGTTATGTCGTCTTATGTTAGACAAATAAACAAGTATTGTAAAATATGTCGTCGGCACCTTAAACCCCAGTGTAGACACATTATTGTAAATTTTAAATTTTAAATGATGAAAATATATATTTTTAAATGCAATCAATTCTAATATTGTTGAACAAATGGGAGATTTTGTATTTTTTAATGTATATTTACCAGCATAATTCTTCAAATATTTGCCATTAGATTTAATAGGACAACATTTCAAGAAAATACTTACTCTCGAACAATGTATGCCAGATTTTGTGATTTTCTTAGCGCTCCCCCCCAACCCCAAACAAATAGGAAACGTTCTGATGTTTTATTTCCTCTCATTTACCCTTAAGTACTCGTTCGATATTTTACTTAGAGGGATGTGAAGATAGGTACCTACTTTTTCCGCCTACTTACATTTCATAGCGCTGGTTATTATTAATTTCCCCTCCAGTTGGCGCATCGGCGCCATCTAGATGTTCTGACATTATTTATATTTCCATTTTTTCTTCCGCCAACCACCTCTTTGTCCTCTTTCTGATTTACTCTTTACAACTCATTCCTACTGCGCGAAATCGTTAATTTATTTTGCGTTGAATTCCTTTGAAAACAATTTTGAGTAGATAGATACCAGCTATCACTAATTTTAGATTCAAAACGCTATTACCAACATATCTACCAGTACTTCTTCGACATTTGAATGCCATTTTGATGTTAGTATAACGTAAAATGAAAATATTTTTTACGCGTTCAGTTTTCGCTTATTCGCCCCAAGTGTATTATTTATAATAATTTATCGCTTATACCGATGAACTTTCTAAGCGAAACGCTTATCGCTTAACCGTAAAAAAGAATAGGTATATACATATTTTATTCGCCTCAAAATATCATCTAACTACTAAATTATTCAAAGAAGGTAAAGAAAAACAAACAATATCCAGACGTAACTCGTTTAAAATTCATTCATTTGTTTCGCAATATCGAGATTGCCCGAAATTGGGGAAGATAAAAAACATGAAAACTAAAATAGAGCCGTTTTGCGCGTCAAACAAATATTTTAGCAGAGAAAATAAGATAAGGATTTTTCCAGACAAATATTATTTCGTTAAATTATTTCATTTTCCGATACAGCCTGAAATGTAGGCTCGGTTTTATCTGGAGCGTTTCCTCGATTAAGTGAAACTTTATACTTAAGAAAAACAAAATAAAGAATCGGGAAAATGGACGAACACACTCCACTTTCGTTCTGTTTAAATAAATACAATGTGGGTTGAAGTAATACTCGGAATTATTTCCCTAAGTAATATTGAAGGCACACTAAAGATTTCACTCGGAAGTTCCTAAATTCTAAAAACACAAATATATTTTTCTTCTAAATGAAGATATTTACTCTGATTGTATTTCGCAACGAATTTACAGCTTTATGTTTTACCATTTATGTAACTGCCTTACGTTAAAATGATACATCGAAACTTGCCTATTCTACCGTACCACCAATTTGCGAAGACTAATTCCCACTTAACATAATAAATTTCATAAACATTTATGCCATTTACTATGAGTGTCCTGCTAAGGAAGCGAAGTTGATGTAATTTTTTACAACAAAATCCTATCCGTGGTATAATAATTATATTAAGCATAGATACCTAGATATTTCTTTTTTACAATTAAAATAGCAACAAAAAAGTATTTTCTTCACTTATTTTAATTAATAGTGTAAACAGAGTAATAAGTTATTAATTTCGTCCAAAAAATTAACAATAAATATGGGAGTAGAACACTTAAATATGTAGTTCCAAACATTTTTAATTTGTTGCCGATAGAGGTAAGAGGTCAAAATAAAATATGGAACAATGGCAAAATAAAGGAATGGGTAAATGATCCAAAGAGTTAATTCTATGAAAGTTGTCAAATAGTTATTTGTGTGTATGTTAGGTTAAAATAGATTAAAATAATTTTTTTAAAAAACGTTTGTAAAAAGAACTCCACCGACAAGACACACAAAGTGGCTTGATGGGTCTCTGCAAAAATGTTTAAAATATGTTTTTAATTTTTCTTTTAAATAAATGTATACAGTTTACGTAAAAAAAATAACAAAAATAAAAATAATACAGTCATATTGGGCATCTTTAACATATATGGATTTCGACAGTATCGGCTTTGAGAAGTATCGAAGTGGTCCAATGATTGAAGACGTCAAGTCAAATGGGTTACCATGGCAGCCCAAGGCATTTTACATGAAACTGGAAGCGAGAAATAAAAAATATTTCTTAAAATCTGAAAATAGAGCGCTAATTCTCTCCCTTTCCCCGCTAACGAGAATTTTATGAATCCTGGAAGATCGGAAAACAATTTCGAAAAATGAAAACATCTAATGTGTGCGAGAAATGTGATTTTTTGATGAATCTTGACAAATCCAAAGTAATGGTTTTTAAAATAAATGAATGGTGTAAAATAATAGTAAGTCGAGAAATTACGGAACGGGTAGATTTCGTATTTTTGGGAAGGATGTTTTCTAGGGATGGAAAGATTTATCAACGAGAGTAAAAATTGGGAAGACAGTGAATGGTATACTAAAATCAGTTAGAGCAAATAAAATTCTAACAGCAAAGTCCTGGTACTAACCGTATTGTACGGATATGAAACATAGAGTTTGCAAAAGAATAATGAAATAGACTGAATGCAGTCAAAATGTAATTTCTCAGATTCGAATGGTAATATAAGGATAAAATAAAAGGCTGAGACAAGTATTGAAGTAAGGAAAGAACAGCAAAACAAATATTTGAAACGAATTTAGTTGCAAATAGGAAAAGAGAGAAGAAGAGAAGAAAAAGACCGAAAAAACTTGCATAACCAAATTTTTTAATGTCGGAATAATCGGCGGGTATGTATGAGGAGATGCATGAATATTTAAGAGGTGAAATTTCCAAAAACAGAGTTATGTTGCGTTCTATGTTCTCTGACTACCTCTGCAAGGAAGCAACACACAAATAAATAAATAAATAAATATTTATTAAGTCGTTAACAAAAAAAAACATAATAAAAAAGCATATCTTGAAAACCTGGAAAACAATTAAAGTAGAACTCCTGAAAACTTCATACAAAAGCTCCTAAGATACAACGAACGACAATTACCTTCATGTTCATATCAAGTATTAAATTTTAATCATATGTAAACAAATATTAATGCGTTATGGTAACGCATTAAGCATATACGTTTTCTGGTTTCGTTTGGTTCCGAAATACCACACTAGATCGCATCTAGCTCCTCTTCCTTCATCTCTCAGCCGCAACCATGTCAAGAACCCTCACTTACGCATAGATTATTTAGAGAGCGTGCTGATTATAAGAAGCTGTATGTAAACTCCTTGATATTATTTACATGAAGCGCCCCACCCTCCCCTACTAATCTTGTTGACGCACCTGTCCGTGTCGCCAGCCTTCCCCTTTCTTAATCAGCTTTCTGCGCTTCTAATACCCATTTTCTCGTCGGCATTACATCACGGTACATATTTTTAAATAAATTTCAAGACTTAAACCCTAGTACCTTAGAATTGTATCTGATCTACCTATGTAAGATTATTTTTCAAATTATTTCTAATGTTCTCGAAATATTATTATTATGATTCTTGTGTTTCCAATGCTCGACGTCTCTTTGTTCAATCTACCATTGAATTAAAATTCAACAAAAACTCGAATATGATTTAATCGATAATCCATGAAGGTAATATAAAAAAATACGATGGAAAACAATATTATTTTGCACTGCATACGTGCATTCTTTCAAAAATAAAGTAGTTCGGTTTGGTAAAAAATTGCGAATAGAGACGGGAAATATTTAAAATACATAACTCATAAGATCATGTCAACTGACATTCAAATCCCCAAAATGAAAAATGAACATGTCAAAAGCAATTACTGTGGAATTCCTGTATTAATTGGTTTACGTTTATTTTTTTCACGGCAAATTTCATTATTCGCCGAGTATTTAATTTATTTCAGGACAAATTGTCTTCGTTGTACATAGGTAAATACCAGAGGTCGACAACATTTGGGCCAAAAGAGCCAAACTTGAGTCACAAAATGGTTTGAAAATTTTTACGGAACCAATTTTTAATTTACAATAATTTATCATTTATATTTGAAGCACTAACTCAGTAATTTTCCATTTTATAATTAAAACGTAACTTTGTATTCAAATTACTATACATATTTTATTAATACTGAGTATTAATCAGTCTTGATAAAGAAGCGGTCAGCTTCGAAACCGGTAGACATTATAATTAAGTTATAAAATATTTATAGTGATATTAACACAAAGTTACGTTTTAATTATACAATAATTTAATTTAATTTATTGAGTGTTAAATGTAACCTACAAGTATTTTTTTACGTTACAGATTTTTAATCAGAGATACTTTTTTGCGCAGATTTAAACTTCCATCAAAGATTTAAAAATCAGTACTAGAAAGATTTTGATAACGCCCTTTTCTATTAAAATAAACAGTTTTTATAAGTATCTCTGAAATGCTAAAAAAATTCTAAGATATTTTTTAACATTGAACGATTTATTTATTTCACTATGCATTTTGAATTCATTAAGTAAAGAAGATAAAATAAAACTACAGTTGAGGCATATGAAAAGTTCTTATTTTATTATTTCGAAATTTCAAATGCAGAAGAGGATCTTGATATAACTAACCGATGCGGGTAAGAGGGTGTCTGTTTAAGCCGGATATCGTTTTTATTATGAGAATAAATGGCCTGCGAAGTTTCCATAAATAGATTACAAACATCAATTATTTGATACAATGATGATTACAAAAGTAAAATTAACATTTTGAATTTGACGAAAAAAGAGCCAAACAAATTGCTTGAAGAGCCACATGTGGCTCGCGAGCCACATGTATTACAAACATTTACCATATCTATTTGCAATTTTTTACTGAATTAAACTACTTTATTTTATTTTAAAATGTATTCCAGATAAACCTTATCGTAAATTTGATGAAGAAAAAGCTGTTTATGTTTTAAATCAGGATACAAAAAAAAAACAACTTTATTAAATGAAAAGCACGTTTGAGAATATAAGTATGTGCATAATAGGGTACTGTATAGTAATGTTCTAAATATTTGTAACGTTTTACATACATGAAAATGTAAACATTTGTATATTTAAAATCTTAAATTTCCTTAAGTTATGTCTTTGAAATTTTTAAGTTTGCTTTGAAATTTTGAACACCGTTGTATCTGAAAAAATAAGGCGATTTTGATCGCGGTAGTGCCATCTGTTAAAAGTAATAGAGATAAACGCAATACTAAACAATGTTTATGGCGGACTTCTTGACAGCTGCTTTACTTTTGATTGATTTTGATCGCGTTGCCGACCCCTGGTATATACTATTTAGTAAATAAGTAAAAGAAATATGGCGCAGTCCCTTAAAATGTTGTGATTCCTGTCAAGAAAACGGACGGAAAACCACGCCTCTGCCTCCATACTACAGCTATCTGTCACATTTGGGTGTAAGGGAAGAAATAAAAATAAACACAGATGTCACCAGCAGATGCCTCCTTCAATTAGACACAATTACTCCGGCACTCTCAAGAAACCTTCTAAATATAACAAATAAAAAACAAACATAAAAAATAACGCGACCCCTTGAAGTTAAAAAAAAACAATTATTAAACCTTATAAAATAAAACAATTTTGTTTTTAACCATTTTTTGGTACATTTTTTCTCCAACCAGTTTCGACAAGAACCTTGTCATTGTCAGGGTTAAACAAGTACATGTTTAACCCTGATGATGACAAGGTTCTTGTCGAAACCGGTAGGAGAAAAATTGTACCAATAAAAAGTCGTAAACAACAAACGTTGTTTCATTTTATAAAATTTATTTAATGTGCCACAAAGTGGTTGCGAAAGACAATTATTTTTTATCTAAGTTTTACTTGCTAAATACTATTTTGTCTTAAAATATATCGAATCACGTATTTTAATGCATTCCGCATAAATTTCAAACACGGTAATATACGGTCTTTAAAAAATTATGAGGATGCATTGATACAAGTGTCATAATAGATTTAAATAATGGTACATATTCACCAAGTGAAACATTATTTAAAAATGAATAGATATTACCACAAAGTGACTGCTGAATCAATTAATGAAAACAATTATACTGCTCTTTTTAAAAACTCTTTCAAGTTTATAACTCAATGGAAAAAACCACAATAACTAACTAACTCACCATCACGCCACTTCCCGCAGGGGAGGCAGAGAATATAGAACACCACATTACCATGTCTTTGCAAACGTTCTTCGTCTCTTCCGCATTTATGCATGTCCTCATACATACCCGTCGATTATTTCGACTCCTGACCTGAACACATTTAAGTATTTGATACACCTGATCATGCCAAGTTTTTCTCGGTCTTGACGTATTCAAAAAATATGTATGAAGGTTTGATATTCCCACAAAAAGATTTTTAAAAATAATGATATTTAAGGAGATAAAAAGTCGCATGCATTTCTTCGCACAAAATTACGAACATAAAAATGTAAAAGATTTCGTGCGCGATATTTCCGCAAAAAATATTATTATCAAAATCCTCTAATTATAAAAACTTAGTTAAAGTACAATATAACGCAATTTGCAAGGTTACAGAAATAGTTATTTTACAAACATTTTTGTTTTAAATATTTATTCACAACATTTTTGCGTGTGTTCAAATACTTATTCACTTTGTCTCTGCTAAGTAAAACCTTCCTCAAACATACCATAGATGGCTCCAGTGAAATCAAACACAAAGCGTCATGAGATTTACGATGTATGTATAAGTTTCAAAAAAATTGACAATGGTTTGAAGAGTTATGAAAATCTTTTGATTCAAAATGCCGCCTACAGCCTTTTCGATTTTCAGCGTCGATGTGATGTTTATTTAATCATAATTTCAATATTCAGTTACCGTTTCATTAGCGAAATGATTTTTCCCGCTTCATTTGCTAGTTCCGGTTTTAATTCTGGACCGTTGAATTTCCGTTCGGTGAATTGACATTCCGATCGAGAACATCAATATGCCAGAACGCATCCTAAAGCTATGTATTTTCGAAATGATGAATATTTCGACAAATTTTTAAATGTTTATTTGTGACACCGTTATTTATTCAAACATGTTATTACAGTAAAATAACAGAATCATTTCATTTTAAAATTGACCCGATTATTGCGATTAATATGAGTAATCATCGGGGAATATAATAACGAAATCTGGATAAATTATTAATAATAATTTGTTATTCAGTTCGTTTCATAAATTCTCTTTAAAAACATCAATCAAAATTATTTATTGACTTTGCATTGATATTGTGGAATAATATGATGATTTCAATATTTAAAAAAAAAACACTTACATTAATAAAGTTTTAAAAAAGTGGTGGTACAAGTGTTTTATATTTTTATATTTAAGTTAACACGTCTTTTCAGAAAGTTATGGCCAAATCAATAATCGTATTGTTTTATATATACAATATATATATTTCCCTCCCAGATCTAAAAATCTGGAGCATAGGACTGATGACCGCCAAGTCCTACGATATTCGTTAAAATACAAAACTACGTTTATAAAATAAGTATAGTAAATATGAACACTGAAAATATAACTGCTGAAACTTTAAATAATGTTATATTTTGACATCTCAACAAAGATGAAGAAGAATATTAATGTATGCGTATTTACAGGGCTTCCGATCTGTCATAGACTGGTTAAATCATTTTATACACGTTTAACATTCACCATTCTAACCATATTTGATAACCACACTACTAAAAATCTTAGAACTCGTACAAATGTCATATATTTCTCACGTCGCTTCATGTGTCAGTTTGCGACAGCATATATAGTTAATTTGAGTAAGCTTTTATTTAGCAGAGACGCTTTTAATCTAAATATATGCAACAGCCTTAATCAATTATTTTACAAACCGGGAAATGCCCGAAAACATGATTTTTTACTTAAAAGACTCTTAGAATATAACTAGTTATTTTAACCACAACATTTTGTTGCATTAACATATTTTTAAATATTGATTTAATATAAACGTTACATTATAATTGCTTTCAATCTTACTTAAAATTAAACGTTAGTACTTTGAGGCCATTTTATTATCTAGTTTCTTAATACTTCTTAATACATTCTCGAAAATAAAGTTTCCGAGAGGCGATATTAAATTTGACGATCACAAAATTAATACTTACTCCAAATATTGATTCCATAATAATGACTGATATTAATTAAAGCGAAAATTTAACTTAAGTACTGTAAGGTCATTTTATAATCAAGTTTCTTATTTCCGTCTCGAAAACAGAGTTTCTCAGAGCCAAATTCAAGTCCATTAAAATACTAAGCCCAAAATTTCGACTCGACTCTGAACTCTCTCGGAATTCTTCGTCGTACTGCAAGAACTCTCCTTATTTTCCGTGGCGTTTACCGCCATCAAATCTGTTTTTACGCCGAGCGAAGTGAGAAAAGTTCCCTTTAAGTTTTCAATAGGAAAACTATCGGAAAATCATTTGGAGTTTTCATTACCTCTACCGATCGCTCAGTCCGCGGGCTTGGCGGTCAAATTCTACTTGTAGTTTTATCTAGGTAACGTTTGAAAGTTTATCGTATTTTACAATATAATAACCGTATTAATGTTATTAAGTGGGGAATATTTCCCGTTAAACGTATTCAGGTCAACCATGTACTAACCTGTGTTTATATTTCGTACCATAATCTCTTTATAGGTCAATGGAGAATTTCCAACGTGAAAATTCATGAAATAAATATTTTTCAATAGTTCACATGATAGGGATTCACCATGCAGAATTTTGTGAAATCAAAAATATAAAACATTTATCAACAAAAAAATAAATACTATTTTGGTTTTCCCTCATTCTAGTTGTGATTTTAACATGATCTCAAATCATGCAATTTTTACGTTATTCAAACATTTTTCACTGTTTAATCGTTAATATAATAAAATGTTAATAAAACGTAATACTAATGTAAAGATTTCTATTATTTATTGATTTGGCATGATCTGCAGATTTTGTATGGAGGATAACGGAACACCCGTCCACATTCTCCATAACTGTGACGCACTTGCTCGCAGCCAAAGTCACATCCTTGGAGGACCACTACTAGACTCCGAGAAGGTCTCGTGAGCTACATGACTTACGTAGGTCTTGAGGTTGTAATAGCGCTGATACGGTCGAAGTGACATAAGGGATGTAAGATCCCTTGAACTATAATAATAATAAAAAAAATAATAAATACTTATGTAAAGATTAAATTATTTTTTGTATTAACTTTGTCAAAAATATATTAACACGTGTCTCAATAGATTTAAAGAAAGTGGTATTCACCAAGTATTTTTTTTTATGGATAGATATTGATGAACATTACATAACTAGATTTCTAGAATCTCTTTATTTTTTTTTATAAAATAATTGATTTATAATGAATATTCTAAGGATAATGAAGAACGAACTAACTTTATTCAACTCTTCAATTCGCGGTCGGAAAACAATCAGGATTAAGAAAAAATGCGGAGTATCAAAACTTCCCTAGAACACTTGAAACTTTTTGCACTCGGATAAAAGATTCTTAAGGATAAAAGATTCTAACGGAGATCTTAAGAAAACTCTTTCTGATGGCGATATCCTAGAGAAGATGAGAGCGTCTTGCGCCATAATCGCCTCTGATGCAGTCGGATGCAATTTCTTGATTGCACTAAACATTCCTACTTGCATTTTACCAGAGCAACTACATTTGGGACCACTCCCCTTAACCTCTTGAGCACTAATGATATCTCAATATACGCTTTTAATTTTATCTTTATAAATATTCTTGTTAAAAAAAAATCGACGCTCGATTCCAAAAATATCTATTAGTTTTCTTAAGCGCGTTTTGCCTGACGATACGATATTAGCAGAATCACTCAGAATCTAAAAAAACACAAACAATATATTGAGTAACTTAGTAAAATCTGTGTTTGATTTAAAATTAATTCATAAATATTTTGAGTGTCCAAATTATTGTTCACAAATTCGAGATTTCGCTCCTTTTAGGAGTTTTTGTATATCAAGATTTTTATTGATATCTCTACATGGATGTAGAAGAAAATCTTTATTCCATATTCCTCTTCATCTTTGTTGGGGTGTCAATAAAAAAAATCTTCATTTAAGTAACTCCTAAGTAGATCAAATATGGAATTTGTAAATATGTTTTTTCACAGCTTTTTATACCGCAATGGCAGTGCCATCTGTTGAAACTAATAGCAACATATGCAAAACTAAATATTGATCATGACAGATAGAGTACTTTTTGACAGCTGCTGTCATTTAGCATTTTCAATGTTTTCGATTGCATTGTTTGATATATTTTGAACATTTTACATTACTTTACAAGCATTGTGAAATTAAACATACACGTACTCGAAATAATATGTCGTTTAAACATGCTTCTTTCCTTATTTTCAATGCCTATTTACAATACCCGTTTACTGTTTTATATTCTTACATTTTACCTTGCGTTAGTTATTTTGAATTTTTTATCATTTATATCATTTCTCATTTGTGGTTCAGTATTGTTTATTTTTTACATATCTTATTTACTTTGTTTGTAAAATAAGTATTTTTTGTTGATATTTTGTTTACCATAACCCTAAAATGAGTAATGAAAATTTCTCATCGTGAATATTATATATGTTACTCTTATATACGTAATGTGTTTTCAAAATAATTAATAAAAATAATAAATAATTCATAAAAATAATACACGCTTTTGTATTTTATTATTGATTAGACTGAGCCGCAGCAATGCGTGGTCGGGTAAAGCTAGTAAACATGTAAAAAATATATCGTAGGATTTTTTGAAAACTAAAACTGATATCAAAGTTCGCACGTAAAAGGTTAAATGCTTATTCTAGTCCCAAGAGGAAAGTATCCGAATATTGGGAGTTGGAAGATCCCAGATATATGGCAAATTGGGGAACCACTTCACTTTGAATAGCGCTCTCAAAATATGTTCCTCATCTTTGAGATTTCTAAATCCTTTTATCTCGGCTTAATGTAACATACTGATTCTATTTTGTTTCCTCTCACGGTGATATTATTGTAAAAATTGCTTTATTTTCATACCGTTGTCAACTTAAACAAAAACACGAGTCACTATTTGAAAGGAGAAATGTGTATTTATTTCATATTTGATGTTGGAAAAAAAATTGATAGAATATAAATCAAATTGACGATAGTGAAATACGTAAACAGCTTTACTTTCGGGATTCTTATTAAATAATACTTTCTTTTTATAGAAAATTCAAATCCCAAAATGTTTACAAGAAAAAATATTTCATCAATTATACAATTTGAGATGAAAGTATAATAAAAAGATAGAAGTGATTAAATTATATCACAAGTAGTATTTTTATATCATTTTGAGTGTGCTCAAACATTTGTTCACAAATCTGGGCTTTCTTTATAGTTAGGGAGTTATTTTTGTATGTTTTTTGACATCTCGATATGAATGAAGAAAAATGTGAAAATCTGGATTTTCACAGAGCTTTTGACTACTTAGGAGTTATTGTTTACATTTTTTGACATCTTAATAAATATGAACAATATGGAAATTTGGGTATTTACAGGGCACTTTTAGGTACTTATGACCTATCATATGCTAGTTAAATTATCACTTTAATTACGTGCAACATTCATCATTCTACCCACAATTGACAAGCACATTTCTCAAAGGTACAAAACCTTTGAAAAAAACATACTAAAATAACAATAAATTTAAAATGTTATTAAAAAACATGTTATTAAACCAATTTTATGTCTCTTTTATACTTTCATTCAAAAACAGAATTAATGTAACAGGTAATTAATTGCAAAATTAAACATGTGAGTAGTTTTGATAAGAATCTTTTTTTATCGCAAAATAGCCAAACTTTACATGGTAAAAAAAAAAACCTTTTTTTTTTCAAAATTTCCAACCGTTTGGTATTTGGTTTTAAATGCAGAATTTATAAAACAGGTAATTAATTGCAAAATTAAATATGTAAGTATTTTTATAGGAATCTTTTAATATCGCAAAACAGCCAAACTTTACATGGTATAACAAATTCCCGGATTTTATTTTCAAAATTTCCAACCGTTTGGTGGTTGGTTTTGGCAAAAATTTCCGTTAGCCACACAGCATCCCGCATAGCCGAGCACTAATTTACATTAATTAAAAGTTCTCGGCCGTGTGGGTCCCGCCAAACAATGGCGGGGGCTAGACTGATGTTGTACTTGTTTGCACTTGTAGCCCAACGGTAGGCTCCCAATTGGTAGCACCCTAATATAAGATACCCATAATTAACTCTTTAATAACCAGTGTCCTTTGAAAGGGTAGAAATTTAACGATATTTTTATAAGGTGAAGGTAATTTTAAGTACCGATTTTGAGGTAGAAAACCCCAAAACGATCGGTGTAATTAGTATTCTAGCTTCCTTTACTATCATTTATCGATAAAACATTGAAATATTATCATATTTTCGGTTTAATATATACCAATATAATTCATCACTTTTCATGTGTTTATGTGTGTGTGTATGTGTGTAAGGTAGAGAAAAGGCAATTGAGATGGTATGGGCACATAGGACGCAGAGAACCTGATTTTACTGTGAACCAGGCACTCGTCATGGATTTTCCTCAAAAGGGATCTAAAGGAAGACCAAAGAATTCGTGGATGCAACAGAAAGATAAAATGATTCAAAGGCGTCTCCTAGATGACTTGCCCATGACAGAAGGACCTACAACCTGAGGACAAGGAGAGCTGACCCCAACAGTCTATAAAGACTGTTAATGGAGGCAGGAAGAAGAACTTATCCAAAATATTATTTCATACTTATATTTCACCAGATTCTAATAACCTTCCAAATACCTAAATGACTGAATAATATTCACTAATGAAAACACTTTTTTTTAACACAATTTTTAAAAGAAAATCTTAACCGTGAGTTTTATTTTGAATATTTTCACGTAGATCCGTTCTCATTCCCAGAACGAGCTTATTCACAGAGACCACAAAACAGCTAGACACTTTCGGAGAGCAATTTGTGAAAATTCGTTATGTTTTATTCATCAGAAGCAAAGAGAAATTGTGAGAAATTTTCCAAATAACTGTGAAATAAACCACACCGAGAAATAATAATAATGTTTTGGCATCCGTGTTTATAAGCAACTGAGCGCACCAACATAAAACTCTTTTAGTTTCATGCAATTTCCCAAATTTGTTTACACGCATTTGTCGGCGTTGCATTAAATAATGTATGAATTATTTGTGTCATGTTTACAACTTGCACAAGTTATTTATTGCACTTACATAACTAGCTTGATATTTGATGGATGGTCTTGCAAGATTTATTAAAATGACCCTTATTACCTACTGAAAATTATTAGAGCGACTTTTCCTTCAGATTTGATGATGGGAAATTATATTTTTCTAAATGAGTTAGTTTGTGGTCTCGTGGTTATTGCTAGGGTAGTCCAGATTCGACCCCCGCTTTACCTCAAGTTAATTCCTATTTTCAAACATAAGCAGCTGAGACTTACTTGAAAATACATTTTTAATGGAATATTGGTATCATAAAAACACACAAAAATAAAATACCTATATAGTATAGATAATTTGTAAATTATGTACAAAAAATACGTTATAGTAAAAAAATACAAAAAAAATACATTCGCACGTTTAACCTCGGCTCGTAATGCATGTCTGTATTGAAAACTATAGTGCATGTTGGTCTTCCGGTCGACTAAAAATCCCATGTGTTAGACATTTTGTGTAGTTTTGAGTGTGTGAATGGTGCTATGGTGGTGAAGGGTAGTATTGTTTGCATGCTGTATTAGTGATTGTCCTGACGAAGAGACGGGTACGTCTCGAAACCGGTAGACATAAAAATCTCGGTGAGTGGTTATATACTAATTTTATCAACATTTTTGTAAAAAAAATAAATAAGTAAAAATGACTAACCACAAAGTACATGCTTAAAATATTTATAATATTGAGAATATTAAAAAAATACATTTCAATTCCTTTATGTACAATATTGATTATGTTGATAGAAAGAATTTCCAAATTAAATTATCTAAAATAACACTTATTGAATAAAAATTGTACGAAACAAAGAGAAAAATACACTTTTTTAAGTTCTTTAAAAAAACTGCGTTAATACTGTAGGAAATCTAAGCGTTAACTAGCTCAATCCGCGTTTAAAAAGATAATAAATATCGTTTACATATATTAGGGGTGATTAATTTTATTTTATATTTTAAACGATAGTCTCAAACAATGAATTATTTATTTTTTAACTCAAATATAAGCTATGTGTGCTTAATTACTCATATGTTTATGCATATAATAAGAGGTTTGTATTTTATCTGGGAATATATTTTATATAAATAACTGTTTTGTAATGTAATAATATTTTGCTTCTTTTAATATTATAAATTATATTAAAAACATAAGAATTACATATACATATGATATTCCCGATGAATAATTTCCATTACTCATTTAAGGATTAAGGTTAACGGTATCTACTAATGTAACAAATTTTTAAAACAAAAAGTAAATAACATACGTAAAAAAACAAAAACAAAAACTGGAATACAGTAAAAATAATAAAATTAAATTAAAAAAACAAAACATACTCAAAAATATATTGAAAATAAACAAGACTAAAACACAAATAAGAATTTATAAAAAAATTATAAAAAAAAGTATTTATAAAAAAATTAACAAATATAACACAGGGCAAAATCTAAAATATAAAATAATAAACGATATAGAGCTTTATTAACAAAACTACGTCTCAAGAGCGCATAACATATTTTATTATTATTTACTGTATCTTATACGACACTTAGTACTAATTATAATCACAATAATAATACTTAAGCGTTTGCCGAAACGTTGTTTTAAATTTCTGCGCAATATCGGGAAGCTATTCTGTATTTAAATTGATCCTTGAATAAGGTCGCGCTGTCCTCCTTACAAAGCCAAATGCAATTTTATTCAATCACATAACGCATTCAAAAGTGGAAAAGGAGCCTTTCCTATGGCTGAATGTAAAATTCAATCGAAACTTGTCCCCAGAATAGAGTGGTAGGAATCCCACTCTCACCCCGAGTAGGGGGACCAGCTATTCCAACTTTTGCAAACAACTCACTCTTTTATAGCGTTTTCCAATTATCATTTCAATAACGCTCACACTGAATGTCTCTCTCTATTTTATGAGGATGTTATCAGAATTAAATATTGGAATGTGTGTTGATAATTTAGTCGTGATATTAGATTTGTAATATAATTGTAACAAGATATATTAATTATTCTTCTTCTCCTTCCTTTTATAGTTCTTCAGGATCTGTCTGTGCCGCCGCCTGTCGCTCTTGGGATGTTGACTGTCAGCTATCTCTCCACCTTTTTGGAGGTCTGCCTAGGGGTCTGCGTCCATCAGAGTTTCCTTGAAGGGCGATACGTTGAAGTCTGTCTTCTGACATTCTGTTTACATGTTCATTCCAGTACCGCATTTGTTGTCGTCCCCACTTTACGATATCTTCCGTCTTACACATGCTCCGGATATCAATGTTTCTTACGCGGTCTCGCAACTGTTTCCGGTTATAGATCGGAGAGTTTTCATCTCAGAGAATCGAAGTACGTTTATATATTAATATTATATTAATTCATTAATATTTTATTTTGTATTTTAAAAACATTATTTCCTTACTGGAATGGTATTTAAATACTCTCCTTATCATTTATCGTTCATTTTGTGTAATACCACTCAAAAACTCCAGTTTTGTAACATTTTGTCATTATTTTTACCATGTTTATATGTCAAATTGCAACTTAATTTTCTTTAAACCCAGGAAACATTTGACGAACTTATATTTTTTTCTCATAACACTGTTTTTATATTGAAAAAAAGTTATTCTTTGAGATACATAGATTTATGGTTTTGAAAAGAAAATAGTTATTAAAAGGTAACGAGTAAAAAAATACATGAAAATATTTCTTTTACATATTTTCTAGAAAAAAAGTCAAATTCCGATATATATTCTAAAAAAAACTGAGCGTGAACATATGTCAGCCCTTCATTTATTTTATATTGAACCTGTTACATAATACTTTTAGTAATTCTAACTATTTCGTGTAGGTTACTTTCTTAAATAAAGTTGAATAATTGATTTAGATTCATTTTAAAAGTAAGCATTATTTTTTAACTTAGATTAAAGCTAATTATTGAATAATTTAAATAACGGATTATCGCTTAGTGACAATAATAAAAAAAAAACACAGACACCCTGTTTGAACATAAAACACAATGAAACAAAAAAAGTTTAAAAAAAAACAGGAAGTTTAGGAATGTATTTGCACAAAGGGTGAATTTCTTTCTGGTGTGATTGATACGAAATCGACCTAGTTATGCATATTTTTGATGACTTTTCACTCAGTAACACGTTAAGAATGATTAGTTGAGAGAACGAGACGATACTTGGCATTTGGGACATACAGATCTCAAACTAAGAAAGGGTATCCATTCAGTTCGCACTTTTCCTTGAGCCTGAATTGGGGGCGGTGAAAATAAATTCACTTTTATGATGATTGACTCTTCATGAGAGATTCCACTACGAACGGGAAATATTGTCTGATTAGAGTGTGTAAACTTGAAGGAAATTTCTCCAGTAATCCAGAATCTATAGCTCAAAGTAAATATGCGAAGTAAAAGCTTGGTCCTAAAATATTTATGAAAATTCCTAACTGAAGTAAGTTTACGAGAAAATATGCAATGTTAGACGATATTTTTCATCGCTTTGGAGAATATTATACGAGTTTTAAATTTCGCTGGCATTTTTAAAAAATATTCCTAACGGTATCTTCATTTTTTTTTCAAATAAACCAATTTGCTGACTACAGAAATGTTTTTTTTAGCTCTAGTATACACGAAATGAGTACTCAAAACATTTTGTTTTTCTAAAACATACCAAGTCATATTTACCACTCACAAATTAAGTTTTTACTTTTACGTATTGATTTCATTTATTTATCCAATTGGGCATTGATATAATAAACCAATTATGTGTGTGTGTGTCTGTTTGTGTGTGTGTGTATGTGTGTGTATTTGTATGTTTGTGTGTGTGTTTGTATATGTATACATACTTCTCATACAACCTATCTCAATAAATATTTTGAATAATTAGGAATAGCCAATGAAAAGTTGAGACAAAAAACAAAAAGTTTGAGACTGTTAAATTTTATTGTTATGATCTAATTCCTTGACCTTCACTCATTTAGATTACTATAAAGAATAACGGCGGGAATAACAAAATGCCACCTCGCGGCTGATGAGATTTCCATTTACATATTTAAGCAATAAAATTGTGGCGTTTTGTCTGTTTTTACGTTGTTTTTACATCTTTTTCTCCGCGGTCTTTTATCACAATAAGACAAAAGAAGCCGCGGCGGACCCTTGATTACACGTCCACCCTTTCGCGACCCCCCCGGCCTCTACAAGTCGACACATTTTTAATTCAGCCCTCTCATCCGGGTCGCTTATTAATTTAGCTCGCGAGAAGCGGCATTTATTAATTTACCTCCCGACCCACGCCCGACTAAATGAATGTTTACGAGCCGTCGGGCCGCCAGCGCTGGTTGGACACCCCTGCATCCTCTCGCCTTATTTTTACCATTAATTCTAAGTGTATTTAAGAAGGCCATATTTCAACCCTTTGCGAAGCGGAGTTACGCAGTAATAAGTGCTAACCCATTGAACATTTCTGGCCGGAGCGCCGTGATGCCACATAAAAACGCAAACTCTCCTGATTTCTTAATTTCGCATTTTATTTTACGGCATTAAAACAGCGCCATTAAGATATTAAAGAAAACACTCAAAAATATAAGCGAAATCTCTTTTAGCCATTATAATCTCGGAGATGTTTTTGATGCGCTCCGATACGAATTCTACGAACTAAAAATGGAAATTAAAATTATGAATATAATTTTTTCTCACAATATTTAAGTGTAAAAATTTGTTCGCAAATTCTGGATTTGCTCGAAAGGCTTAATGGGTATTTTTCAAAGCTCCAAAACTGTATAATTCATTCTGCAAAGACTATATGTTAGACATTAATTACCTAAGTTTGTTTCAATTTAATATTTTTCTTATTTTTTTTAAAAAAACAGATCTAAGTACCTTCTTCTTTTGAACATATGACTCATTTAGTACATATTTAAAAACTTTTTTCATTTTCATCTTTTTGATTTTTTTTGTTTTCTGTTGAAATCAAAGATTTTTAGTTTGTATTAGCACTTTTAAACTTATTTCTTTTCTGATAATTTCTATTGTATTCCTACCAGTGCCCTTTACTATAACCTAAAATATAATGAGTACCCACGCACAGGCCATGCCTTTGTGGGATATTTTTTGTATTAATATTTTATATTTTTTGTACTTTTAATTATAGTTTATTTTGAAATGCAAAAGAATAAAAATAAAAAAAGCATTTTGAGTGTCTTTATTATAACCTAAAATATTATATATTGTATACCCACACATGAGCCATGCCTTTATGGGATCTTTTTTGTATTAATATTTTATATTTTTTTGTACTTGTAATTATAATATATTGTAAAATGTAAAAGACTTAAAAATAAAGAAAAAAATATCTTAATATAAACAACAACAAAAAAACAAATTGTGATGGAAATATGGAAGTATTAATATTCACATGACTTGCTACTTATCCTTGGCTAGTTTAAGTGAGCATTTTATACGACTGCAACGTGCTTCCCTTGCGATTCCAGTTCTTCTACTCCCAAATATATATGATAAATTTATTTTCATCTTTGAATCTCTTGAAGAGATCTTGTATAATTACAGTATCTAGGACTATCTAGGACAGCGTATGCCAATTTTCTATTATACTCTTTGTCAGAGTTCAGTCATTTCAATCTCATTATAAGTATTATCGGCCATAATAACTCTTAAAACAATATATAGCATAATAACCCATTAAAATTTTAAGAAATTATTCAATTTCACCTTAATTCTAATATCCAAAACTTCATTTGAGGTACTCGTTTAATAATCGTTTAGTCCTAACAAAGTATTTTTTTAAACTCGGTTATTAAAGTTATGATTAAAACTATTCATTTACCGGAAAATGCCTAGCGGGCTCTTTACGGAAAAAAACAAGGTCTTTCAGGTATCAGAATTTATATTCCACTTCTTCTATCAGTGAAATTAATCTATTAACAATACCTAAAAGTAATTTTATTAAAATATTCAGTTCAAGCGACCTTTTCTCTGATGTTGAAATTAGAATTGAATTTTCTCAAAGTTGATAAATTATTCTTAATATTCTCTCTGTGGACTTGGGAAAAACTTTTGTTAATTACTATCGGGCACGCACATCAATTTTCTACCGAGCCCATTTTCCTAGAGCAGCCCTTCCATCGCGCAGTATCAAATTTGAATCCAGTCAACTTTAAACAATTATTTTTTCTAAGAGAAAACTTTGGTCAAATTAAATTCGGTCGACTTAACTCGTTCCGATGAAAAGAAATTAAAACCTAAATAAGGAATTCATTTATATTTTTTTGCTGACTGTACCCGGCCATGGGTTGTCGCGGCTCAGTCTGGTTAAATGGAAAGAAATAAAATAGAAAGCACAAGTTTCTAATATGTTTCATTGCACAATGCATGTGAGGCAATGAAAATATTTCAAATCTATGAATCAACAACACAATCGAAAACATTGAAAATGCTGAATGACAGCAGCTGTTAATGTTTAGTTTTGCATGTATAAGTGTTAACTTTAACAGATGGCGCTGCAATTGCAGTAAATAAACCTGTTCTTTAAAAAATATATATTTTTACCTTTCACATACATATATAAAACACGTGTCTATTTAAATACAACATTGTGTTTAAATTTCAAAACATTCGGTGAATAACTTTAGGAGACATAAGGTTTTGAACAAACAAACATTTAAATTTTTAGTTAAATAGATTTTCAATTTACCTGGAGGAAGTCGTAGAGCCTATCTTTCTTACAAAAACTAATACGAGTACGGGTATGCAAACCCGTATGTCCTAGACATTTCTGTTTCTTGTATTTTAAATAATATATATTTTATTATTTATATAAGTATTCGATTAAATAATGGATCTTTAATCCTACGCATGATATATCAAGATATATATGATATCGAAAGTGTCTCAACTCTTTCAAAATTTAAAGCTAAATTGTTCGAAATCTTATAAACCTAAAAAGGTAATTCCCTGTCCTTTCCTTTTCTTCTTTTCCTATCACTGCCATCTCCTTTTCTCTTTATTCCATCCTTGTCTCATGTCTCTTCCTATATATTATAGACTTCTCTTATGCATAGTTGTGAAGAACTATAATTGGTACTTATGATTTTATTTTTTGTATTCTGATGTATCATATATTGTAACTGTTGTTCTTCCTTTCAATAAAATAAAATAAAATATATGGAAAAAGTTATTGTTTTTTTTATTTCCGGCCTTTTCTTTTGTTTTTATAATTTTAAAATTGCTATTTTTAGTTATTTGCGTATTTTTTCATTTATTTAACTTATATTGTTAAGCCTAGAATTGATTTCACTACACCTTTTTCTTAAATTCAAAATTACCCTTTTTTAAACAGACAAGTACCTACCGACCTCGTTTAGATGTATGGAACATTGGATTAGTCTTGCTGCATTGGACATAGTAATTAATTCACCTAATTTAAGCATTCTTTCACACCACGCTTTTTAAGAAAAAAGGGAAAGACAGTTTTAATTGATAGACTACAATCAGCCGCAGAGCTGTGTCTGGGACGAGAAAAAATATGTATAATAGGGTAGTTTTTAAGGGGTTGTTAATTGTGGAAATTAAGTTTATTTGTCTACATCAGGAGCAAGTCTGCTGTTATTTAAATTTGTAAAGAAAAATGGTTGTCAGATAAATTATATTTTTAATCCATTTACCTTAAGGTTTTTTTCGCATTTTACCTAAAGGTAAAGACAACGCATTTTATTTTTATATTTTTAATTACAAAACGTTACTAATATTAGTATATAACCACTCACTGGGAGTGGTTATATACTAATATTACTAACATTTTTACCAAAAATTCAATGCTTAAAATATTAATAATATTGAGAATTCTTTTTACTTAGCTGTTTTTCAAAAATAAAAAATATATATATTTTATTGGGTTTGTCATGTTTAGTTACAATGAATATGGTCCCGGGTTCGTTAGGAGGGTAAATTAATGTCTGGTTTTTTCATTGTTTTCATTTATAGCATGTTTTATTATTATCAATCATTGGATAATTCACCTTATGGATGATATATTGATTGATACCTATAATGTTGAATAAATAATAAATAAAATTTTAATTAAAACAGCCAAACGCCAAATCATAAGCCTTGAGTAAATCAATTTACTTTCCATAATTTGATCGACATCAAGTTAACACAGCGTTAAACAAATGTAGTCTCTGTTAAAATAACCAAAATAATATACTTCAATAATATGTTATTATCTGTGTTCGTATTATTTTAAAAGGGTATGATGATATTTTTTGTAGAATAACTTCATCAAATCAAAATTTATATTTCAAATTATATAAAAGGACATTAAACAACATTAAAGTATGCATGTGTGATCGAACAAATAATAAATTAAGCTAGAAGCTCCCTGCCTTTGTACAGCTGTATCAGAGACGTAATTTAAAATTGACTGCACTGAGCAATAAGTCTTCTTTTTGCGATAAAAAGGTGCAGCGTGATGTATGGGTCCTTGCATTCTACCTGAACTGCGCCATTCTATAGGTACCGGGTACACATTCAGAGGCGAGCTGTCCCCAAGTCAGCTACTGCAGCTCGCAGCGCTAAATCAATCTTCGTTATAACCCGCTATCGCCAAACTTCTTGCGGGAATCCGCTCCCAAAGCCGGACTATACGAGTACAGAACACTACTTGCATTACGCTAATTACCAGACTGCGCAGGGTAGAAGTTGTTTATCAATGTCCCTATTGAAAAGTGATTTATCAAAGTGATGCAGCGGACGGACTATAGCTTCATAGAGTAACTTTCCTTGTTCCCGAACCAAAACACGATATTAAGCTGTTACTTATGTGAATTAAAGTTGTGTTTAAAACGAGCTTCTCCTTCTTGTTCAAAACGTAATTTAACTTGTACAAATTAAATACAGGGCCATTTTAACCCTTTACCGACAAGACCCCGTAACAGTAAACTATTTTCTCGATGAACCTAACCACAGTCAGTCAAAATAGAGTTGAAGATAATTAAGGGCGCTATGCTGCAGTGAAAAGATAATTCTTTAACTACGTACTATGGATATCTTTAACGCTACTTCTTTTTACAACATTTTGGATGTGTCCAAATCCTTGTTTATAAATCTTGGTTTTCCACTCAGGAGTCTACTAAGTGCTATTCCTCATTCATAATGGGTGAACATAGGGGTCGGAATTCGTTAAAAGTGAATAGCGAAGCATATTAATATTTATTTTTAAAAAATTTAACATTTGTGTAATACCACTTATTGAGTTTTATTTCATTACACACAACTAAATACCCCCCTCTATTTATTACCCTACCAACCTCTATATAAACCTGATTTTTTTTTGCTCGTAAGTTTTAATAATCACCTGTTGATAGAAACTAATGTAGTTTTGGAAACTAGTCGTGTGTAATGAAATAAAACTCATTGAGTGGTATTATATAAGTGTTTTTTTTATTATCAACTTGTCATTCCACAAAGTTAATGCCGAGCCAATAAATAATACTCGTCTAAGCAAATCTTAATTTATCATCAGTATTATGAGGCATTTTTTCATAGTGTTTACACTAATGAAATAAAAAAAGTGGTGCTAGGCAAGTGCATTTTTTTATATATTTAAATCTATCGATATAGTCAAAATAAATATTTTTAATTAGAGTTCTCTAAACAGAAGTCATGTTTCACGATATTCATTAAAATACAAAACCACGCATGAAGAAATGAGAAAAGTAAATAACCGTGCTAAAACATTAAATATTGATACATTTTGACATCTAAACATAGATGAAGATATATATGGAAGTCCGGGTATTTACGAGGCTTACAACCCGTCGTAGGTTGATTTAAGTGATCACTTTATATACGTGTAATATCCACCATTGTACCTACGATTGACAACCACATTACTCATACCAAAAATTTGTCAATTATGGGTGGTAACGTACATAATTTTTACAGATATCATATACTTATTGTTTTACTCGAATTTTTTCCCTAGTATAAATGAAATTATATCTCGGGCAACGTCAATATTTGTCCTTGAAATGTTGACTGTATAAAACTAATATAAACCTGGTATAAAACTAATATAAATACGTCAAATTATGCTTACTATTAACGACACTCTTTACGTACACATTAGATACTTTTTTCCTATTACAACATATGTGAAACAAGAGAATTAACAACACACAAGAAAATTTTGTTTAGCTACAAAAATAGTATCATTCCAAACAATAAACTTTCCAGGACTTTCCTTAGCTGGCATTGTCTGACAGGACCGAACTAACTACCAATAAAGCTTTTTTTTTAAATAATCACTACTTAGGGGCTGTTTGGCTATAAATAATCATTACACCATTAAAACTATAAAATAAAGCGTAAAATATATTTATTTAATAAAAATATGGTATAATGTATTCACAATATTTATATATGTATTGATCTTTATTCCGAAGCTGAAGTAAAGTATGCAAACCTCTAGGTTTCAAATGGCATATCCATACATTATATAACATACAGAAACAAAAATAGAAGCATAACTTTAAAAATATTCAGTTTATTTCAAAATTAAATATTATAAATTAAATATTATATTTATTAAGTATTCAGTATGTTTCTTAAAATATGTATTGGATTTCTCTAAAAGTATTGACGGTATTAATTTACTTTTTAAAATCACGTTAAAAATCAGAAATGTTATATATTTTACAATTACACTGTTTAACCGGGAATATAGAAGTCGGCACTGACGCGACAGCGCTGTACTGACGTGACAATCAAAGTATACGATAGCAGTATCGAGTCAGCACTGACATGTGTTTGAAGTCAATTAGGTACTGACTCAATGAAAAATCTGACCTTTAAAAAATATAGGTAGCACTGAATTTGTAAATTATCGCATTAAATTCAAGGATGTAATATTATGAATTCAAATTTACATTAAAGCCACCGAATTTGTCCTTTGAGTTAAAAGCAATTAATTACAAGTATAAATAAATACCTGCATCCAGTTCTGTTCGTCCTTAGCCCCGTATTTCCCGCTTAAAGTTGTCCTACTTCCTGGCGAAGACATTTATAATATTTGTTTCTCTGAGCCATTACGCTAGTGGAACTTTCCTGTAGTGTTCAGTAGCTAAACTTGGCTGTATTCCGAATAATAATACTTAGTATACGAATTTGCATAATTCTAATAAGCTATTGTCGTAAGTAACTAGACTAGAATGTACAATATACTGTGCATGTGTAAAATAATTCACCTATGAGTCGATTCCGTAGGGTAGATAACCCATTAAGGTCCAATTTACGATAAATCGCAAGTAATTTTTCTTTAAACGCAAGTAACATTGGACGTAATTGATTTTTTTTATTAAAATGCCGTTTTTGTATTGAAATTGTAATTTTTTTCGAAATAATAGTGTAATGGCAAAGGGGTGTATCTGTAAAATTTTTCATTTTCTTAGTTTGTTCCACAAAATGACTAAAATAGTGTATTCCATAATCTGACAAAAGCATTTAGCTGTAGTTGCAATACTTATTTAGTTTTATTAAGATATGTGCATATAAAAATACATAAAACAAATGAGTTATTTAATTTCACAAGTTTGTTTTTGCTCTCCTGTAAAATTTGGTCTGAGACAAATATACCCCCTTGCCTTTACACTACCGATATACGGCTTTGAAAACAAAAGAGTTATTGAAAGGTAAGGAGTTTAAAAATATATATATAAAAATATTTTTCCAATACTTATATGTTTATTAAAAAAAACTAATTCCAATGATTATACATTTTTTTAATTCCACACGGAAGCACAACCGACCTCTAGTCTAGAGATAAGTTAAACTATACTTTTATTCAATTATATATTAATTTGGCATTCACTTTGTGGAATATTAGGATTAGAATAATAATAATAATAATAATACTTGTTTAAGACCTCTTTTTGAGTTTATGAATGTAAACACAACCAGTTTTGACAACTACAGATGTACTCATCAACAGATGAAAATACAAACGTTTGTATCTTCACCTGTTGATGATAACATTTATAGTTCCCGAAACTAGTGCTATGGTAGTGATGTGCAATATTGTTTCCATGCTGTTGTTGTTCCATGTATTGTTTCCAATATTGTTTCCATGCGTCAGTGATTGTCCTGATGAAGAGACGGGTACGTCTCGAAATCGGTAGATTAAAATCTCGGTGAGTGATTATACACTAACATTACATTTTTTTAAATAAAAATTAAAAATGATTAACCACAAAGAAAATGATTTAAATATTAATAATATAACACTTATATTTCATGTGACCATCCTGAAGATCAAATACGATAGCATATTAATTATTGATTCGGCATTAACTTATTGGTATGACACGTTGATTTTGTTTAAATAAACACTTGTTTAATACCACTTATTGAGTTTTATTTCATTACACACGACTGGTTTCAAAAACTACAGTGGTTTTCATCGAGATGTGATTAGTAAAACTCAGTAATGAAATAAAGTCAAGAAGTGGTATTATGCACGTGTTAATTTTATTTATATACGATAACCAATTACACTATGGAGGTGGACTACGGCACACCACGGCATAATAACCAAGAAAATCGTAATAAGAACCCGAACGGTTGTGAAAATTTAAGGAATTCAAAAGAACTCTCAAATGGATCGACATAAAAAATCAAGGACATTTCGAGCCTTGGCAGACTAAAAAAATGGTGTGAGCGCCTTTTCACCAATAGCCCGAGGGAATCGCGTAGCAGGGGAACAGGAGGAGTGGGAGTGATAAATCTCGGTGGCTGCGAAGATAATTTGTGGCGCCGACCACAGATTTGTTGCCGCGTGGCCGAGGTTCGATATAAATCACCCGCAAAGGGAGGGGGACTCGAAATAAAAAGACTTCGATGGGTGCATTTAATCTAGTCCGATGCACCGACACTTAATCTCTTGAACGAACCGGGTACGGAGATCCCCCTTCATAAATAATACACGGTGACCTTATGATATTTCAAATACCCAGTAAATCAACGTCCAGAACACTTTCATACATATCCAAGATCACTCATCGTAATTCAATTATTTATATACTGGTTAAATTATTGGCTAAAATAATATAATTTAGAGTATTTTCTAGCGTTTCTCGCGTATATGTTTATAATCCAGGATTCGGATCTCACATACAAATTAATGAGTTTCTACTCAATAAAAAGCTTCTTTCATCTCACCAATAGATGTCTTTAGTGAAATTCTAGTGATTCAAGCACTATGTTTCGAAATCAAATCATATATATTTAGAAGTTCCAAGTATTTTAGTAGTGTGGTTGTCAATCATGGGTAGAATTGGTGAATGTTACACCACGTGTGTAAAGTGATCACTTTAACCAGCCTTTGACGGTCGTGGGCCCCGAAAATGCCCAGACTTCCATATTCTTCTTCATCTATGTTGAGATGTCAAAAAATAAAGAAACAATTATTTATCATCGATTCGGCATTAACTTTGTTGAATGACATGTTAATTGTTTTTAATAAAATCCTGTATAATACACTTAATTAAGTTTTATTTCATTACACACGACTAGTTTCGAGAACTACAGCTGTTTTCATCTACAGGTGAATAGTAAAACTATTTTAACACAAGTGTTATTTTTTATGAATTATTTGTCGGTGTTATTTTTTTTTAATTAAATTAAAATACCGCACTTGAACCACTTTTTGAAAAATATATTTTTTAACATAAATAATGAAATTCCTAAAAAATGCAACTTATGATAGTCAACTATATAGTTTAAATTAAAATTTACTCGGTAAATACCATTATTTACCGAATAGTGATATTCGCCAGGGAAAAATTAAATAAAAAGTGGATATAATATTTCACAAGAAAGTGACTACCGGATCAATTATGAAATCATATTCATTACGATGGAAATATGGAAGTCTGGATATTTACAGGGTTTAAGACAGTCCTTGGCTGGATTAATTGATTGATTGGTTGCTTTATCCATTGTGTAACACTTGCTATTCGACCCATGATTGACAACCACAAAAGGCAAATTTATAATATTGTATATATGTATGTATGTATATGCATATGATTTTTAAAAAATATAATTTCACAATGTCGACATTTATAGTTGAAATTGGCAAATTGGCAGTAAGCTTACGATATAGGTAATATATTGGGCCTTATATTTTAGGTTCGTAATAATTTAGTACCTATTTAAAATTACTTTTGTAGTGAGCTAATTCTGTAAAAATATGATATTTCTAAGAATATATGTATGTAGCGAAAATTAGTAATACGTAATCCAGATCTCCACGATATGTTATTTGTATTATGTTATGACAATATTATCTTTCAAAACACGCACGAAAAAAATATTATATCGATTTATAAAACAATACTTTGAGTATGTCGTAAAACAATGATTGTTAAACATTCAAGTCCGATCATGCTGATTCAAGGAAAATGTTAGAAACTCACTCACCCAATATCCACTGCAAGCTTCTCCAATTGGAGTCTAAAGAAGACGATCTTTTCCAGGTGGATTTTCCATACACACACAGAAAAATAGTCTGACTTATCGCGGCGAATTCGCGGGTTCAAACACTGATTGGGATAATAATTATAGGAATTCACAAAACAACACGTGGGGATAAAAAAAAAACGAGCGCGGTAAAAACAGCGTTTCCATCACAGTCGCGATTTTTCAACTGATTTGAGAGGGCTACGTAATTGTATTTTAACAATACTTTTTGCGAGGTAGATATAAATTTTCAAAAACAAACTAAAAAAAACAATTTCTAATATTTGGCGCGACCAGACGACTCCTACTCTGGCTTACCAAGCACATTTGGAAAAGGGTATCTATTGTACCTAACTACGTAGCAATTTTTGCTACTTAGTTACCTTTTTAAAAATTAGTTTGCATGAGTAGTTTGGCTGGAAGCCTAGAGCTTCTATATCAGATACGGAAATGTGGAGACAAATTTTCTACATAGTTTCTTCTTCTTCTAACAGGACGTGATTTGTTTGAGAATTAACAGATATTAATCATCCATTGATCAATGTATATTGATTGAGTGAGAATCTAGTTCACTTATGTTGACCCTTTCACTGGCTTACTGATTCATAGATTTACTGATTTTGGTATTAAAAAAATTGAAAAAAAAAATTTTCTTAAAAAAATTCATCTGAGGAAAACTTGGCGTAATCAAGCATGTCAAATGCTTGGAAGGTCAGTGTCAGAAATGGTGAGGTCAAGAGTTGGAATAATCGGCGCATATCGCTCACTCCTTTCAAGAACGTCATAAATAAAAAAATCGACAATTTTCAGTTGTACATGTTTTCGGAATGCTCAGAAAATATACTATATCCCAGGAAAAGCAGCATATTTTTAACATAATATTTACCCGCTACACGGTAGAAAGTGTTGAATTTGCATTTTGAAGAAAAGGTATTGTTTAATTATTTTTTTTAATTTACTTAATATTTTTCAAATGGAGAAAAAACCTTCAGGTTTTACCTAAAAAGATCTGTTGTACAGTAAAAAGTTTAATAAGTGGTGTAATATTTATTTTTAATACATTGTATTATATTTTTAAACTTTAAAAACGTTCTCAAGTTTTTTGATTTGTGAAGTTCTTGAAAGGAGTGAGCGATATATGTATATGAGGAGTTGCATGAATGTGTAAAAGGCGAAGATTGTTTGCAGACAGAGTGGTATGGCGTCCTATTCTCTCTGACTACCCCGGCGGTGAGCAGCGCGATGATTACTTATTTTTAAAATCACCTACATTTATTTTGACTTTCCCAATTGGACCCAGGGCATCATGGACAGTAACGTTGGAAGCCTTACTAACACTGACCCTGATCCGGGCCAGAATAAAAATAATAATATAAAATATTGGGAGACAAAGAATATAAAATAAAAATAAAAAATTTAAAATGTAGGAATATAGTTTATTTACAAAAGTTTATTCATAACAAAACAATTATTTTAAGAAAAAGAAATGGATAGGGCGTTTGTGCACTACACGGAATTACACGGAATTTTACCATCCGGCACGTCAGTTAGCGTTTTAAAACGATGATTGGCTTGTACTTTTGTCCATTTTTCTTCGGATTGGTGCTCTTGATCAGTGCATGAACACGTTGTGCGTAAATTCGATCACGCTAAACTGCCGTAGTCGCTTTCATTTTTCAAAACTGGACTGCCGGATGTTAAATTACGGGTAGTGCACAAACGCCCATAGTGTTATAATAATAACTGTATAAAAAAGCAATGTTAATTTCATTTTTATACGGTTATTACGTCATATGTCGTTTGGACTTCTCTAATATTTCAGACTGCATTGCAAGATCCATCATTCAACTGACGTTTGAATGCACGCATGGCGTAATAACTGGAAAAATGCTATCAGTATCTGAAGAAGAGTAAAATGCCAAGAGAATGATCAATTATATTATTAATGTATCCATGAATATCGCTAACTCATATAAAAAATTTATCATTACTGCAATGGAAGTTATTTTTAATTTTTCATTAGTGGAAAATTAAAAAATCTCAGTAGTTCTTAAAAAAAATTGTTGATAATCAAGAATTCTTCAAATTTCGCAGTTAACATGTTGAATATTGTGACGGTCTTATGAGATATAACGGAAACACAAAATCTTGATCACAAAAACATCACAAAAACTTTACCACTGAATGTGATTCTATTCAGCCTCTCATTCGATTAAATTACAAATTTCTAGAGTTACTCTGTGATCATGCATCAATCAAATCTGACAATTACGCAAATGCATTGAACCAGGCCTTATAATATCAAATAATTTTGGAATACATACATCAATGTGGTGTAATATATTTTTACAAGAATAACAGTGGTAAACTCTATATTGTATGCACACAAATCGTGATAGATTTTATTTCTTTTTTTACTAGTACAACATAGGTAACCGTCATAAAATATTAAACAAAGTACCTGATTGCAGAGTACAGTCAAACCTGGATATAAGAGATCTGGACATCCTTTAAAGAGACGGCTTAAGTTTTAGCCATTTATAAAACAAATAAACTCAAATTTATGAGTTTATCGAGTTTCAACTCTTTATAAAACAAATTATCCGGAGCATTGGTCTGTATGATCCCGGTAGTTACCTAAGACAGCGTCGGCATAGATTGTTTCACATTCCTATACACAGGACCAACCTGCCGATGGTTATGCCTGTAGGAAGAGCTACCACTATGTTGAACAATATCTCATTGGATATTGATCTGTCCCATTCTCAAGGAGTTTTCCGAAGCGGGATTCTTCTACACCTTTAGCAATAGTATTCTTGCATATTTTCGATTTTAATGTATATGCTTTAAATTTTAAGTTTGTAATGTGTATGTTAATTATAAATAAATAAATTGAATTGAATTGAAAGCATGGATATTAGTACTCTCTTATATCCAGATTCGACTGTATTTCATTTATAATTTAGATAATTAGATGATAGATATCCACATACCCTACGCTCATTTTATACCTGATGTCTTTATTAAAGAACACCATTTAGTTTCTGGAAACATTCCAATGAAATATTTGGCGAGTTTGCTGACGTTGAAAAGGTTCAATAATTCACAAGCTTTAATGGTCACTTTATTTAAATCATTTGCAGTGACGCACGTCACCAAACGATAAAATTATGTAATATAAATAATAAGTTTATTTTATATGCCTTGTAATTGAATACAATAAATCACAAGAATTAATTTGTTTTCATTGTCATTGCCAGCAGATTCATTCGAAAATATTAAAAGCAAAGCTAGCCATCTCCAAATTCATAATATTGAATATACGTACTTCAGTAATAATAAATTAAATAATAATGATCCAAAATAAAGATTTATTATCGATATCTCAACATAGATGAAGAAGAATATGGAAGTCTGGGCATTTAAAAACTTACTAATTTCAATCATAGATGTTTCCGACAAAGTAACTTACAATTGAAGCATTAATATAACTTTCAAAATTGGAGTGAGCACTTAATCCAGCCTTGACAATTATAAACATACCAAAGTACAAAATAGTACAAACGCAGTGTCAAAAGCTACTAATTTTCACAATATATAATAATAAAATCTATGTTTGAATTAACTGTCTGCGTATTGTCTGTAGTAATTTCAAGTGCTCATCGCTGAAGCAAGTTGTATGCCTAAACGAAGGTTTAGTTTCTAACCTATTGCTTCATTTAGCTTAAAGGGTCTTGAGTGAATTTCTCACATTCCTGTCACATGAAGGTTTTATTTAATCCGCAGTGCCTGCTAGTGCCACGGAACCTGGCCAGGGTTAGTGATGATGCCCAGCTTGTAGTACCGGGCAGCTGACGATGGAGCGGGAGGAGGGGGGTTGGATCCTGAAGGAATAGATGCCGGCTCTCCTTGTAATACGCCAGCACAAACCCACTGCTGTTGATATTGCACTAAAATTTAAAAGAAAAAACAATGCAATTAGTATGTATTGTGAAACAGAAAAATGTCTTTGAGATGTCTGAAATTTATACCTATTTAACTGCTATTTATTCAACGGAGCATTATAAAATATAAATTCTAAGTGTAAATATTAAAATAAATTCATAAATAATAATAGTACCCTGTTATTGTAACGAAAGGAGAAATCCCCTCCTTTAAAGTATGTCCCTCTAATATAAAAATATGTAAAAAAAAAAAAATTCATTATTTCATATGAATTTATATTACGAACATTAAAAAAAACCAAAAGTCCAGATAGTACTTTATATTCAGCACTAAATATAAGAGCAATGGAAAAAATATTTGCCCAATTCGTGAAGTGTACGGTGGCCGATTCTAATGGCAGGGCATAATAGAGCCCCAAACAAACTGAATAAGTAAGAGCCTTTATAAAAAAAATCAAATCCAATTGTTTTCAGACTCTTATTTCGAAGGCACGCTTTTCAAAATTTGTCAGAAAAACCAGACAAAATTAACACATTTTTTGCAGGAAAAACTAGAAATCATCTTTTACATGCTGTTGGTAGAAAGTGGGAGACGCTTAAAAGCATTATATTTGCTTACTTTTGATAGGGCGCGAGAGATGTTAAAAAACATTGTACAGATCGGAATTGGGTTTGCGGTTACTTGTGATTAGTATACTGATGGTCAGGCGGCAGACTGTCAGAGTATAATTAGGGTCGGGGTTGATGAAAAAACCGCCCAACAACAATGTGTTAATAATCTTATAATTGGGGACGTTTGTAGCGGCAATACAAAGTGTGTGCTTTCCGGGCCTTACTAAATAAAAAGACAATATGTTTGCATTAGCCAATACTAAATGTACATTTATAATTACTTTTCCACAGTCTGACGGTAGCGTCATCTCCTGACGAAGCCAGCAGAGTCCCAGTTACGTTCCAGCAAACCCTCCACGCTGGTGCTCCGTGCTGATCAAGGGCCGCAGCCACTTCAGCATTGAATCTTCCATTACCCTCGCTGCAACATCAAATTCATCATTTACAGTTATTAGTTTCAAGAATCCTTTTTGTTTAACAAATGACAAAATGCAACTTAATTGAATATTGTGTAAAGAAAACACAATAGTGATACAAATCAATGAATCGTAAATACATTTGTAGCTACATAATAAGGTAAAATAACATATGAACATCGACTGGTAAAAATCACTTTTTGTAATTATGCACTGTGAAATTTGTTTTCCAGGGCAGTATAATATTCCCTGTGTATATATGAGGGTAATGTTCCTAGAAAAAGTTGAGAATAGAGAAACTGACAATATTGAGACTATGTTGAAGTATGATTTAGTAAGTATGAAGAATGGATGATATGGAAGTTTTTCTTTTAGCATAAACATAATTAACATTTTAGCAAAACCTGTATTAACTAATAAGTCTTTATCTGGATTATCTTCACTTTAATAAATAAAAAAAATATATGCAAATACACACATACTTCAATTTGGTTAGGAGTATATCTTGAAAAATTATAAACTTGTTTTCAAACTCAAATAATGTTTAAAAAGTTATGTAATCTTAATGCTCATTTATTTATTGTAAAATCAATAGTCACCCTGTAAAATATCTACATGCAGATAAGGAAATTGATATGCAGATAAATTATGTCATCACTATAGGAGAATCATGTGCTATAGTATAACAGGAGGGACATATTTACAAATAAATCTGACAAATTAAAACTAATATGTAATTTGTTTATCCAGTATTATACGGAAGGCATTTGTTTATCAGCTTAACCTTAGTATTTTCAAATGAGAAAATATTGTATATGGACTCATAACATAAAATAAAGGTCATAGCATTAATGGGGACCCCGCTTGGGAATAAATTTCCGGTAGATTCCCAATCATCCAACTCTAATTTAGACTATGAAAACTTAAAATAAAAATACTTGCATCGGTTTCAGGGCCAATATTCTGACATCAGATGTAGCTACAGCCAGCAAATGGTACGACCTCCCGAGGTTGGGAGCGAATGCCAAATCGTTAACAGGTTCAGTCAAGGAGGGCCACGACCCTTGGGGTTCCACTCTGGCCCAGCGTCGTGTGGTCTCGCTGTATTCTAGTAACACTATCCTCCCGCCTTCTGAACTCCCGGCAGCTACCATCGGAGGATGGGCTCTAAAAACAATTGCAAACATTTACATTTAGTGAGTGATTAGAATTTGAACACCAAAATAAGTTCACAACATTTTGAGTGTGTCCAAATACTTGTTCACAAAATCTGGATTATCTCCAATTACAGGAGTTATTTGCATATTATTTTTTGACATCTCATCAAAGATGAAGAAGAATATGGAAGTCTGGGCATTTACGTAAATAGTAAATGCCCAGACTTCCATATTCTTCTTCATCTTTGATGAGATGTCAAAAAATAATAACTAAAATCAGTTTTTATTATATGTTATGTACATAACCAATGTAACGTCTTCTAACCCTTATTCAAAAGTAAATAAGATACAGTACAGTCAGTCTACAGTAACATGAGTAAGTAAGGTAGGTAAAGACAAACCTGGAAAGTGACGGATTCCATGTAAGGCAACTCAAGGATACTTTAGTTGGTATTTCGTGCTGCAGGGTCCATTGTGCTAAGTTCATTACATCTGGGGCCTCGTATATTCTGCAATGTACAATGCATGAAACCAAATTTAGTGAGTTCAATAATATTAAATTTTAATTCAACTGGTAGCATGAACAGAATGATAAAAATATATTATAAAAATCACATAAATAATGGCATCACAATCATTCTATGCGATTGGGCAGCGTATTTATTGGAGTTGTAAAGCACAGCTTCCCTCACATGACCATTTTTTGGCACAAAATTCAACATTATCAAGATAGAAACAAAACTACTTTGCTATATGTTGTTGATGTTAATATGCACTGATTATTGTGGACAGATGACAAACCTACAGAAAATCTGAAATAATTTTTTTCAAAAATGGCTCCGTTTGCATGTTACATCACCTATGAGCAAACGGTAATTCTGCGATTACAGACCTGGTATTTTAAAGAAATTTCATATTCAGATAAGATATTTAAAAGCATTTTTACTCCCATCAGTCAACAGGCTGACAGTTCATAAAACCCGTGTTTAGGCATTATGTCAATTAATTATTAATTTGCCTATTGAACTAAGTAACAAAACATTGGATATTAAAATTAATACATACCTAATTATTCCATCTAAGGAACATGTTGCTATGAGAAGGCCGAGTGTTTTGGGACCAAACTTTATATCAGTAACGGATGTTCGAGAGTCTCCGAGACTTGTTCTTCGCGACCACAGGCGCTTCCCTCTCTCTCCTGTTCCATTAACTTCTCCTAAAATATGAGTATGCATATTTCGTCATATTAAAACTCTCAAATCCATGAATCAGAAAAAATAAAGTATTTAGTTTTATCTTTTTTTTCAAATGTCAGTAGTTATTAATAGATTGCAATTAAAATGTTTTAGATTACAGCTAAATATTAGTTGATTCACTTTAAAATATTAACTCAGCTAAGCAATAAATAAACAAAACAAATTTAATTTACAATGATTAAAGAAAACACTTCGTTTTTTACCACTTGAGTTTTATTATAGACTACATGTTTCAGAAGTTAAACTTCCATCATTCAGGTCTGTATAATAACTGTTATTATACAGACCTGAATAATGGAAGTTTAACTTCTGAAACATGTAGTCTATAATAAAACTCAAGTGGTAAAAAACGAAGTGTTTTCTTTAATCATTGTAACATGTCTTACCACAAAGTTAATGCCGAAACAATAAATAAAATTTAATTTAATTTAACAAAGTCGCAGTACACTCACAAGCCGTTTTTCAATTCGTTGATATACTTAATTAATTTACAATGATCTAAATGGATATGAAAACAAATAATCACAGTTTTTTCATCGATTTTCTATCAGGGTTTGCATTGTAATTATTGTTTTTGGAAATACTTTATTATGTTGCCAAATCTTAAAAGTCAAATTTTAAAAATAGATGCAAACAGCCCTTATTTTTACATGGTCGCCTAGGTGCTTTATTGGAGCAAGGAAAAACATAATATCTGCAGAAAACAAGCTATTGCTCAAATTATTAAATTATAATCGGTTGGTAATTTTACTTTCACATATGTGTAGTTCATATTTTTCACTCAATCATCGAACCAATTGTATTTTTTTATTCACTTAAAAATAATGCATTAAATGCCAACAAAGTAAGAAATCTAAAAGGGGAATTCGGAGAAAGATAATATTTCTAGGTCATACATATAATAATAAGTAAATAGTTAAAAAGAATTTTATCAATATTATTCAATGCGAGAATTTTTATCTTTATTTACATCACTAACAAAATATGTCATTGAAACTGATAAAAAAAGTAATTGAATAAAGGATAAGCAATGATCGGACCAAAAGAATTTCAGGATTTAGCAAGGTTAATCTTACCGCTTTCTTCCCAGACGGCAGCAGTTCTATCAAAAGAACATGTGGCTAGCACTTGACCAAATTCAGGATGTGCCCAGGTTACCTTCCAAACGGAGCCACTATGTGCTTTCCAACTAGCTGACAGCTGCCAATTACCTTTCGAATCTTGATCCCAAACCTAAATGAATATTAAATTATATTCTCTTTAATATTCATTATGCATGAACTATGTTATAAGGACTCATTCCAATACTAACCTTAACAAATTGATCGCTTGAACATGTCGCCATTCGTTCGCCGTAAAAGTCGTAAGCCACATCATGAATTAAGTCTTTGTGGTCCGCATTTATTGAACAAGATTCAAACATTTTGAATTATTTTTTATAGAATCTAATTATGACAATCACACAACAAAACGTTGCACCGCCAAGATGTTAAAATGACAGTTGAATCCAGAGAAAATGTATTTAATTGTTTGTGTTACCCGCCTACTGGCTGTTAAATAAATTAATATCCAACCATGGACCGTTGTTAAGTCAAGAACTTAAAATCTTTTCTACACATTTATCTGTAGACCGATTTTCGTCGGAATAATAAAAAAATCAATCATTGTCAATTTTAGGATGGTCAAAATATTTTTTTGAAATTGCAAAGTGACGCTTCGCAAAAATTCTTCTTACATAAAAAATTGTTAAATAGTAGACATGCGTTCGTAAATAAAATTCCTCAAGTTTCAAGTGCACTTCAACAAATACGAATTTTTGGGAGCCCACTATTTATTTTTTATTCATGACTGATTTCAATAATCCAAAATTTACAAAATTATAGCATTCTTCCAATGCCAGTGATATTTGTTCTACGGATAGTATGTGGAATTGTAAGCCAATCCAACAATGGATATTCTCTGTTTTCATATTTAATAAAAAAAAGGGTACTTATATCAGTAATGAATATGCAACAAATAGAACTAATTATTGTGCACCGATTTAGATATTTATAATTGATTTACATTGTAGATCTATTTTGTTTACTTACGGATGTATGACGAGTATTACCAATCTATTTTATACCCCAACATAAATTTACAAACCTAAATATTTCAGTTTGTTTCAACTTACTTCAAATCTTGTTTACTGCCTTGGAACAGGCGAAATCCATTCAGAGCATGTAATAGGTGTTTAGGAAAGTACACAGTACTTTTTTTATTTCATTAAAAAAAGTTAATAGATATCAACTGGTGCAGATCTTCTGAATAACCAGATCTCGCTCACCTCTATCACAGATAAGTGTGAAACGGGTTTAAGACTCAAACCAAAATTTACCAGAACTGATTATTCAGATTGTAATTCATGTTCGCTAAAATGTATTTACTAAAACATCCCTTATGCTCAACTAAAGACAATAGTCATTCTGTACCAGCCATGAGAAAATAAGCTTGTTTTTTTTTTCAATGGTTTTAAGGCAGGCCTATCAAGGGTTTCTTTATAGCCCACATATAAAAGTTTTTAATATTTTATGCTGTTAAAGTAATAATGTAATGAAACTCTTATTTTTCCTAAATAGACTTCATAGAATGCATTTTTGATACAGTTTTCAGACTGTTATTCTTCTGACCCATATTGGGTGCACCAATAGTGCATAGGGCACTGGAAAAACGCTTTTCTCATTCAAAATTATTTAAATGTAATGGGAATCACAGGAATTTCATAAAAACAGTGTATTTAGTTAAATATTTTTTATTTAAAAATAAAAAAAACATACAAAGGTAAAATATTTCACCCACAGCATAAACAGCACTTCCAGAAATAGTTATTATAATGTGTGCCACACCAATACTCACTATCAATGAAGTTTCACTTTCAATTCGCCATATTTACTGGGATGAAAAAACAAACCTTGCAAAACACCAACATTAGTGGCATCTACTCCAAGCCAAGTTGCATCCAGTGTAGTTGGTCCAATGAAGAAAAAAAACTAATACCAGTATCACAGTTCATAAGTTATCTTAAAAAGTTCTTACCTTTTATTTTATAAAAGCCCTTCCAAAAACTATTTAGAATAAGACACATTACTAAACTCATTTAAACAACACTATGGCACATTAGATGTCGTCTTCTTCATCTAAGGCACAATACGGTTGCTTTCCAAAAATTATTTTGGAAACCATCAATTTGTCCTATTCAATGTCTCATTAAATTTCCCACATTGTACAAATACCAGTAACACTAGAAGACTCAGATGCTGATGTATGCCTATGAAGACCGTAACCGTCATCTTGCTATTTGATTACATATACAATATGTACATGACAATGTAAAATAAATATGTTAATAATCACATGTATTTGGCTGTCTTGAGAATCGAGCCAGGATCTATGTATATCACAGTAGCCAACCATGCTGACTACCACACTATAGGTGATATAAGAAAATAAGAATAGCAGTGAAGGCTTGAACACTTGAGTTGCATACCCACACTAACTTGTGTAAGTTGTACACTGCCAATATTATGAGTCTCTTTAATAGAAAAACATTGCATTTCACATGTTCTCACAGCAACCGTATATCCTTATCCAAACAGACCCCATTAGCAAAAACCAAAGAAATCCATTCAACTCATGAGAGAAATGCTTCATTATTCACATGCCAGCATGCCAGCGACCTTTCAAAAGATCATGATTAAGTATTCTGAGAAGTATTAAGTTAAGGGAAAAAAAATGCTAACTTCAAAAGAAAAATTTTCTGGTCACTCGCCAGTTATTTTTTTTTGCAATTGACCGTGTAGGGCATTCTATAGTTGTAAATAAATATATTTTAAGTATGAGGAAAAAATGTTTTGGCCGTAAGAGTATAATCGTTGAATCACAAAACCAATCCACAAGGCATACTGTTAACCTTCCAGCGGGCGCATTGCAATTTATGATAAATCCACCTCATCGCTTACCACTTAATTGCAAGCATCAAGCTCCGAGCTAGGGGGTCAGTGTCTCTCTAAACTACAGACATACCTAGTGTGCTAAGAAGTTTTTGTTTTTCATTGAAAAATTTGGAAATTTCCTTTAAGCGTAAATTTTAAAAATCGCTCCTAAAGTGCAAGTATATGGAAATAAACTAATTTTTTATTTAAATCGTTTTTTTATAACTTAATGTATTTTTATTTATTTTAGACATGTTTTAACAAGAAAACATGTCAGATCAACTGAAGAGAGGAAACAAAGGAAGAATTTGTATTGGAAAAAATAAATTTACATGATGGTGAAAGACAACGTACCATATTTCTGCAAAAAGCAAGGGAATTTTTGTACATTTATCATTTATTACATTACAGCAATTTCATAACATTTATATAAAGAAAACCCAATTTACATACAGAAAACTTGATAACATAAAATTTATGACACGCGCCCGCTCAAGGGAAATTTCTCAACGCGCCCACTGGAAGGTTAACCAGTCTCAAAACATCCAAAATGACAGTTCCGGTCTTCGTGTTATATTTTTAATCAATATTTTTTTTCTGACATTAGCTTGGATTACAATGAAGAATGTGGTATTTATTGGGAATTGATCAGGAATCGAACCTAGGACTTCACACATGGTAACCAATAAACCAAAAGTACACCACTTGGTATTTTTAAATACTTACCATTCTTAATTTCAACAAGCATGTTTGACCGCAGTATCCTCCATTATAAAAATACTTCTTAAACAAGAAAAAAAAACTTCAACCTGTTTTAATTTTGTTTATCCAACACCCTTTGGAACATTTTTGCATAATCGTCTTCCTTAGATATAATCTGCCAGCAGAGACGAAACCTTGAAGTAGATGATGAAAGACCAGTCCTATTATAAATTATATGAAGGAAAAAATTGTTTTTTATTAAATTTAATCACACAAAAGATGAATGAGGAATCTATTTTGTAAATAATACTTACCTAAGGTCAAAAATACAATGCACTTACAAATCTTCTCACTTGTCACTTATGCCCCTCTCAAAACTTCAACTTTTATAACATATTATGGTTGAAGAACTTGAAGATTAACTTTACTGTTTGAACTGATTTAACTAGTACATTTCTTACAGAGATCTTTTATCACATTTTAATAAACTTTAAAAATATGGAAAGTAATTAGTCACTATTTCGCCATTGCTTTTTTCAAGACCAGGCAATTTAAACAAAAAAAATATTCTGCATGATCACTAACGCTCATTTCTGAACTTGCAATAAAACTGAACTGCTTTTGAATTTACATAGAAGTTTGAAAGATCATTGAAATACACATCACAACACTAAGGAACGAGTGAAGATAGCGACAACACAAATACACATTTCTTATTGAACAGTTTGTTTTCCTCTTTTTATACTCCACTTAACTTTTTGATTGGAAGAAGGCAAGAGGAGAAGGGATACAGAATGGGAACACTCGGAACAAATAATAACACAGTATATAATATAATATTCTATTCAGATACACTCTCAGCACTAACACTACACATCACCTAAAAGAAGTACACTCGTTTCATTTTACACGAGATTAGAACAATAAGCACTGAACAGTCACGGGCACGAGTTAATACATTTTTTTGCCACAGAAAACTTTTTTCAGTGCAGAGACTCTTGATTGCCTAACTTCATGTTTAAAAGGTTACATCTGATACTAGCACTGCAGAGAAAATTATACAAATTCACATTAGAACTGATTTACAAAAGAATAGGTGTAGATTTATAGCAATCTGTGAACTGTTCAGTCAGTAAGATTTGCGTCACTGTAGTATTGGGAATAACTATGTAGAGAACCTACATACAGAACATACTTGAAGCGGAATGCTTCCCACTCGCACTTATAATGGCCAAATTCTTAACCGGATATTACTCACTTAAACTATACTTCTTAGCACATCACATGAATACAAAATTTGCAGAACAATAAAATTCTACCACTGCAACTAAATTACAATCACAATCACATTATTTTAACAATGGACTCGTGGTTAATTCCCCAATACCTAGAAAATAAAAGCAAATTAATAATAACCGTGTATAGATATATATATTTATGTATAATAGATAAGTCTAAATAAGAGGACATAACTCCGAACGAGTGTCTCTTTTAGCAATAGGGGGCCAAACTAAAATTCTATTTCGCTCTGTATAAAGAACGAGAAGCTTAATAATATTACCAATTCAAAGCTTAAATAATCATCGAATGTGTTCTTAAGATTAGTAAGAAAAATAAATTAATTCAGGCGGTGCCACCACGAACCACCACGATGACCAAGTGATCCTCCTTCAGGCTCTCTTCTGTCAGGTTGTGGCAAGTCCGCTTCAGCAGCTCCGTGGAGAAGTCGCAGGGCGGGAAGGAGTACAGCACGCCCGTGGCCTCCGTCTCCTTGTTCAGCAGCGAGATCACTCCCGCCGCCTCCTTCTGCTTCAGGTAGGACACGAGGTTCCTCAGGGGCCGCGTCTGCACCCCCGCCTCGTCGCTGCTCACCGACGCGGTGGACCCTGCCAGCCCCAGGAATATGCTGTGCGAACTGCACGTGGCGATGCGCTTCTGTACGTCGTCCAGCTTGGGCTGGTCTAGCCTCAGCCTTTGGGTGATCCTCAACTGGTGTTTGCCATCCTCGTCTTTCATCAGCCCGTCCACTATATCCGGGTCACCGTCAGTGAGGTGGAATTTGGCCGGGAATAAGGAATTCTTCAAAATGAGCGCCCCATTCCAAGTGGTAGTAGATTTACGAGCGACTTCTGGGAGCGTACGTGCGGAAGCGAGGGCGCCACCGGCACGCCTCAGTGAACTATCCGAGTCACTGTCCGCACTTCCGCGCCTACGGGGCGAGCGAGACCCGCTGCGACGGCCGTACTCTTCGCGACGCCACTCCTCGTCCCCTCGGAACTCAGAGCCGCGCCCTCCTCCGCGCCCCCTCCCGCGGTAGCCGCCTCGGCCGCGGTACCCGGCGGCGCCGAAACTGGCGTAACTCGCGTCCCACGAAGGGCATTCGTAGCCTTCCTGGTACTCGGGAGCGTCGGGCCCGCTCGTGGGATATCCCGGCTTTGGTCGATAGCCGCTCCCATTTCCGGCATCGGCAAAATCGATCCGCAATCTCTTTTCCGCTCCGCCGAGTGGGAATCCGCGCATTTCCTTGACAGCGGCCTGAGCCGCATCGATGGAATCGTACAGAATAAAGCCGCTAGTGTCGCCCTTAGTGTATTCGATTTTCTTGATGGCGCCGAAGCGATCGAACTCCCTCTCGAGCTGCGGCACGGAGGTCCACGGGCCGAGTCCGCCCACCCAGATGCGCGTGGTCGGCGTGGCCTTCCCGTAACCAATCTTACACTGGAATTTGCCGATGTACTGTCCGGAAAGCTCGACTTTGGCTCGGTGAGCCATATCGAGCGTCTGATACCGGACAAAGGCGAACGCGTTTCCGGTTCCGGGAGGCGGGCGCTTAATATCGATGTCCTCGACTATGCCATATCTACCGAAAATCCTGCGCAATTCTTCGTCGGAAATGTTAATCTCCAAGTTGCCGGCGAACAGAGTGCGCGTGGCCAGAGGATCGTCTTCGGGCTGGACGTGGTGGAGGTAGTTGGGGAACTTGTCCTTCTTGTTCTCCACCTTCTCGAAGGGAGGGTGGTGGGGGCGGGGCATGTAGGGGCGCGGCATGTAGTGCGGGTGTGGGTGCGCGGGGTGGTGCATGGGCGGGCGGTGGTGCATGGGCGGGCCGTGGGGGCCGGCCAGCGGGTACTCGTGGTGCAGCGGCGGCCGGAAGTCCCGGTGGTGCGGCACGGTGGGCGGGATACCGTACGCCCTGTCGTGCTCGGGGAGCATGCGCCGCCTCTCGGGCACCGGCGACCAGGCGTAGGAGTAGGGCCTCTCATACTCGGGAGGGGTGATACTGCGAGGACGGCTCCGGTAGGACTCCGAGCGGATGGGTTCGTACATGGGATCCACTATCGCCACCTTGTCGTACAATATGATTCTAGGTTTCCCGTGCTTAGCATCCCTCGCATCCTCCGAACTGCGGAAGCACACATAAGCTACCCTCTCATCCGGCTCGTGGGATATCTTGATACTCAAATCTCCGTATTTCTTATATTCTCGGTACAGGGTGTCTTTGATGACCTCGTCGGACGCTTTAGGGTGCAATGCGCTGACACAAAGAACCTTGTAGGAGTATGACCTCTCCGGAACGTCGCGTATCTCCCGGGGCCGCAGGTACTCCTCTCGATGAGGAGACACGTATCTGCCTCGAGGACTGGGAGACCTGACGCGCCGCCTTATCCGCTCGGGGGTGATTCTCTCGTCGGAGCTGTCATCGTAACGGCCGATGCTGCTCCTGCTCCGTTTCACCCGGTGCAGACTGTCCCTGGAAGAGCTCCTCTTCATGTTGCGTATTTTGACGGTAATTCGGTCTCTGTCGCTTCGCGGTAATCCAATCATTAAAGTTGTCGCACTCGAAACAGCCGTCTGAAAAATACAATGGCGTCACTACAACTAAAATAAACCTGCCACACCTTAATTTCAGAATAAGACATTAATTTAAACATCATTCACAGCAAAACTTTGAATACACACTCACAGGTTGAACTAAATAATATTCAATATTTTTTCCGTACAAAAGTACGAGAAAAACATAATATCGAAGGAATACGTGTCGAGATCATTCACCGCGTTCCCAAAGACAAAATTAAAGTAAAGACGGCGGAAGTGCGTAATTATGTGGCAAAGGATGATTCCATACAAATTTGTTACTTTTTATTGTCTATGAAAAATTTTTGATCAGTAAGTACTAAAAATGATTACATGGTTAGATATTTATGCTTTTTTAGCAACGCACCAATGACAATCAGAATTCTTTCAAATTCTCGTTTGTCATACGCCGAGTGGCTGAGCTTCGTTCATTTTTGAGTTTATTTAGAAAGAAGTTGCACCATGTTTTCTCAAATGGAACGTTTGCCGGATTACGATGTTCCTGGGCTGAAACAGGTATCGTTTAGCCCCTACGCCGATAATGGTGGAAGTGTTGTGGCCATAGCCGGAGACGATTATGTTGTGGTCGGCGCGGACACTCGTTTGAGTACAGGATTCTCTATCTACACGCGAGGTCAGAAGAAACTCTTCAAGCTCTCAGATACTACCGTCCTAGGGGCGACTGGATGCTGGTGCGACACCCTGACTTTGACAAGGTTATTGCAAGCCCGCATGCAGATGTACCTGCACGATCACCATAAGCCGATGACCACTCCTGCTGTTGCGCAGATGCTCTCCACGATGCTGTACTATAAGAGGTTCTTTCCTTACTACATTTCCAATGTTCTGGCAGGATTAGATAATGAAGGAAAGGGTTGCGTATACAGCTACGATCCCATAGGCCATTGCGAGAGGTCGAACTTCCGCGCTGGCGGAACTGCTGGAGCTCTCTTGCAACCTTTGTTGGATAATCAAATTGGATTTAAGAACATGCCCGGGGTGACGCCAGAAGCTATCGGAAAGGACAAGGCCCTCAAGATTCTCAAGGATGTGTTTATATCAGCCGCTGAGCGTGATATCTACACCGGTGATAGTATATTCATCAACATTATAACTAAGGATGGAATTATCGAAGAACTCTTTGAACTAAGAAAAGATTAACTTTCAATTTATTTAATTTTTGCATCAACTAATAATCTTTTATATTAATAAATAAAATAAATAATGTTTTTTCACGAATTGTCTTTTTTATAAATATTATTGAAGATGTGAGAGTACAAAAAAAACATACATCAGTCTAAGATTATTATAACTGGTGAATGTATTATAAGAAATCATCTTCTTCTTGATTTAGGACTATGTCCTGTTATTCTCCGATCCACTCCAAGAAATCTTGATATTATAAAGTAAAATTTGATAAATTTCACCTTAATGGTTCGTTGACCTTCGCGGTACCTTTCCTTGCTTATACGGATATGCAACCTCAAGTTCCCTGACCATTGCTGCTGTTCCCCTGTACCTATCTTTTCCTCCTCTATTTCCTTACACATTTAGCGTTTATCTGTTATTTCATCAAATTTGTTCCACTCCTAGATGTCAGAAGTAGAAAATGCAGTAGAGCAATGAGAGCATGCAGTCTCGTATGCCTATTTTTTTATTATTAAGTTATAGGCAGGCAGCCTTGGCTAGTGTACCTAGCTAACTAACAATCATGCCACTTCCCGCAGGTAACTGGAGGTCCCAAATTCGATCCTCAGGGGGGTCAAATAAAACTAAGTGATTTTTTCACTCTAATATTTATTCAATATTACCCTGGACTGGTAACCAAAGCGGACGAATGATCACTTTTCCTTCATGAGTTAACGATCAAGATAACACTGTGTTTATATGATACAGTGCCCTATTCACCATCGGGTGTGGATGAGGGTTTGAAAAAATATATATAATAAATGAGTAAGTGTATGCAACTCCGAGTGCTCTAGCTGTTGCTGCTATTCTGCTGATTACTTTGCCTCCAAATGATAATGCAATGCACTGTGGACCATTTGGGTATGGATATAAGCTAAATAACTTGTTACATTGGGTCATTTCCTAGTTATGACTTCTAACTGCTGTCTGCATCTGATGGGGCGTAGGGTACTGCATCTCATTGACACTTTTTTAAATGTTGGTTGTTAATAACATGAATGCAAGAACGCCTACGCCTTAGGTACCAGTCTAAATCATGGCTACAAGAGTTAAATTAATATTTTCACGATAGACTTCATGGAAACAGTATTTCTGTCTGATTTCTAAGAAACTTATCTCAAATATTCTTTTGAATGTATCAGATAAAAGTCTATTAACAAGACTTGATCCCTATATTTTTTGGCAATTATAAGTTTGTTAAATAATTTTTAACTTAAGGTGATGTCGAGTGCAATGCATAGGCCATAATATGAGACACCCAGGCCTGCTACGTACGATTGCGGAGGACATGTGCCAAGGCACAAACTACAAAGGACGACTGCTTAAACTCTCTTCTTTTTTCTATGTTCACTCAGGTGGAGCATATGGCCAACACGAGACGTCACTGTCACGCGCCATCTACTTGGCTTCATTCCAGATCAGTCTGGTATCCCGAAGTAGTGCTGAGTATAGTCGGTGAATGGTCGTCAGCGGTCTTTCGGGGCACCAGAACCCTCAGGGTTGGAAGAAGAGACATGAGGGGTTGATGGTCTCAGATGGCATTCTAAGGACATATCCCAACCATGTCCATCTTCTCTTTAGGACTTCCAGTATGAGGGGCTGTTGAGTTCTTCTTCTCACGTCTTCATTCCTGACAAAGTCATACCAATTTACACCCTGTATTCGCCTCAGGCACCTATTTTCAAAACTTTCCAGTTTCTTGCTCATAGTTTTGGTAAGGTCCTATAACTCACACCCGTACAGCAGTAGTGTTAGAGAGGTGACACTTGGTTTTTTGTCGAGTAAAGCAGCGAGTCCCAGACATTGCACATATTATTGAATATGGCTCCTGCCATTCCGAGCTGTATGTTCAGTTCCTTCTGGACACTACCACACCATGTGTGTTCCAAGATATCTGAAGGTGTCGACTCGAACGAGCGCTCGTCCCTCACAAGTAAGATGTTGATCTCGGTCCAGACAGGCTGAGTTACACATGATATTGGTCTTTTTGGCATTCACGCTTAAACTACATGTACCCAATTATCTCCCACATACGTTGCAGCGGGTACGCCGAGGTAAAGTCGAGCAAAGGATAGAGACGGGGGGGACTGACCATGAAAGAACCAAACCAATTATCACATGAATTGTGACGAAAGGACTACAATAATGCCTTAACTAGTTAAAAATTACCCTGCCTATGAATGTAAGCTATGGTTTTTACTGTGGGTTTGGTCAACTAATCCCACGGCAATAAGCAATGAATAAATGTTGCATAAACAGAGGTGATCTCCTAAATTCCACCGAAATGGAAATATTTTACTAAAATCTTGATTTGGCTAACAAATAAAGCGCATTCTGAATAACCACACAACAAATTAAATAAATAAATTCATTAACCAAAGTACAGGCATTTCCATTAAAGTTGGCCTATGAAACACATAATTGGGTGTTTTAATTGTATATCCATATAGACCTAAGGTATAACAACAGTACACAAGCCTAGTAAATTTTACATTCCATGTTCAAGCAATACATTTGTGATAGTGGTTTGTTTCGATAAAATCGATTTTACCAAACTGGAAACCGCAAAAATTGGTGGGTTAAGAGATGTAATTTCAGTCCTGTACTACAAACAGAACTGAGCGTACTTTACTTTACTTTAGCGTAGGACTGACCACCGTGCATTCATATAATGAGCGACTAGTTTACACCAAACCAATCAGACTTTCTGGTTAAAATATAGACTCCTGATGCATCACTTCATAACACTCACAGCTGGATCTGCCAATTACAATAATCTCCCAACTCCCGCATGCCGTCTTACGCTAACTAGTTATAATTACATAGTATAGGATCAGTTATTTTTGAGTTAGTTATACTTATTATATAAGTAATTTCATAATACATAGAAACTCATTAGTAATATCATATCTAAAATCATTATTCTAAATAACTTCATTACAGACTTATGTAGTGAGTGTTTTGCTTGTTTTTTTTTTTGATTACACGAAATTATAGTAATTTTGATCACAGAGATTAAACCCATTCGCATTTCAAAATAGGCTATGAATCGTAAAATATTGCAAGCCTACGTAAAAACATGAAAAGCGCTGTCGCATAAACCGTAGATAGAATTCAGTCACTTAGAGGTAATTTTAAAAATAAAGCTGTCTTGATTCTGTCTTTCGAAAGAAAAGAACATTTTAGTATTGTTTTTGTCACCACCAGAGAAAAGATCCCATTATAAATCATATTTATCAAACCCTTATCCGCACCCCAATGGTGCATAGGGCACTGCGTCATATAAACGCAGTGTTATCTTGATCGTTTACACATGAAGGAAAGGTGATCGGTCCTCCGCTTCAGGTACCAGTCCAGGGTAATATTGAATAAATATTAGAGATAAAAAAATCACTTATATTTATTTAACCCCCCTGGGAATCGAACCCGGGTCCTCCAGAACGGTAGCCGAGCGTGCTGACCATTACACTCCGGAGGCGGACAAAAATTCATATTTACGACATAAAAATATCGGTAGTTTCAATAGATTTAGCGGTAGACGCCCGTTTAGGGTTTTCAAAATTTTTATTTTTCAACCTGCCCCTGTTGCGGCTCACCATCATATACCACAGACTAAATAATACACTATGGGACGCATATTTAAGCCTTCTGATTGGTTGAAATTATAAAGCATAGACAATATAAACAAAAAATTAAAGATTTACTTTGATGTTTGACAGCGATTTAAAGTTTATGACAAGAGAAAGAATACTATAATTATTCTACTTATCATCCAAATCTGAAAATAAAATACGTAAGTCTTAGGCGATCAATACTAGATATTATTTTGATCAAAACTTAAGAGATCTTATTTTTATTATATTAATATAATCTTTATTTTAAATCTAGGTTAAGTAGCGGTATTTTGTATTTGCACTGATTTTAAAATAAGTACTTGTAATTCTGAGGTAAATTTTATACATTACCGTTATCAATTGTTTTCGTTGTTGTATCGCACTGTTATCATTTGTTCTTATCGCATATTTTTTTTATTTTCAGTCCATCAGTTCATTTCAGACTCCGCACGGTGCAAGTATAATAATGGAGTTTCTTAGTGCCGATGATCCTACTTCATATTCTAGACCAGGTTTGTACTTTTTTTACTAATCATTATTTTATAAATATCTTAAAATAAATGGATTTTTTTAACTCTTGTTTTTTTCTTGTTGCAGATTTGCATATTATCAAGAATATTGACTTTTCACTTGATGTTGATTTTAAGCGTAAAGTTTTGGCTGGAAAGGCTACCCTTTCAGTTGAGCAAGTTAAAGCTTCTAGTGATTTAGTAAGTATTTTGCTTATATTCACAATTTCTTTATTTTTTATACATAAATTGCTTTTAATAGAAATGCTTACTATGAAATCAATAATATTTAAGTGATATTTTATTTATGATCATAAAAATATACATATTTAGAACAATCGTTTCTTAGATATGTATAACTTTTTTACTGACATTTTTTGGTGGAACTGCACATTATATAATAAAACAACAGCTTTATACTGTAGTTGTTTCGACTTCTTTCTTACTTTACATTTGGTATAATAAATATATCCATAGAGCCAGCCTTCAAAGAGGAGCAGTTAGCGCGTTTGGCTGCTGTGCTGGACTTCCAGTGTTCGATTCCCAGGGGAGTCAAAACAAATATTAATATTTTTCACTCTCATATCTATTTAAGCGTGGGACTGATCACCTCGCCTTCATGCGATTAAAAATCAAGATAACACTGCATTGATACGATGCAGTGCCCAATGCACTATTTTTTCTGCGAATGAGGATAAGAAGAAAAAATGTTATACAAATAAAAAACACAAAATTGTAAATTTGTCCTATTATTTTAATTTTATTAGTTTGCTAATTTAATATGCAATTTTATTAAATTGATAAAGAATAAAGATTACTTATATTATTTGATGGATATAATATAAGAAATGTGTCTTTTTTTTTTGAATTACTTAACTTCCAAGTGACTGAAATCTAGCTACGGCTTATGCAACACCGCTTATCATGTCCCTACTCAGGCTTCAACTTTATAAGTTTCATAGCCTATGCCTACTCGTGAGTGGATTTACTCTTTATGTTTAAAGTTACTATAATTTCATGTGATTCATGAGTAAAAATTCTAGGCAAAAACACTCGGAAGAAATGTGTCCATTTACTTTACATTTGGTAATATAAATATGAGTTGGTACTCACCGACTATCGGTTTTGACAAAACCTTATCTCTTCTGTACAACCAGAAATATTATATCTTTTAATCAGAATAGATAAAACCACAAAATGAACAGTTGGTAAACATTATACATCTTTCTCAAGTTCCTCGCAACATAATGAAAGTCCATAATAATTTTGTTATTATTATCACAGATATATTTTTATCACTTTGAGATTATTCACATGCAATAACAGGATGCATGTGCATGGAAATAACTATCCGTATAAACAAAAATGTAACTGCTACTTTTTTCAACTTAAATCTCACCGATTTATCTTTAAATGAAGAATTATTTTGCGAGTCAAATAACAGCATTGAGTTTGATTACTTATAAACCTGCGATAACGCGGGATTATTCCTTAATGGTTGGATAAAATTTCCGCACCAGGGACTAATTGTTAAAGAGGAAATGGATTTTTGTAAGGAACTTTAGTTGTTGTAATAAACAGACAACATGTATGTTTACTGTATAACATTTTGAGTGTGTCCAAATACTACAAAATTTGGATTTTCTCCAATTACAGGAGTCACTTTCACATTATTTTTTGACATCTCATCGAAGATGAAGAATAATATGGTAGTCTGGGCATTTACGGGGCTAACGACCGTCATAGGCTGGTTTAAGTTATCACTTTACACATGTGTAACATTCACCAATTCTACCCATTATTGACAACCACAATACTCAAATTCTTGGAAGTTCTATGTATATGAACAGATTTTGAAACATTATTCTTGAATCACTAGAACTTCACTAAAGACATCTATTGGTGAGATGAAAAGAAGCTTTTACGTGTGTAAAGTCATCACTTAAACCAGCCTATGATGGCCGTCAGCCCCGTAAATGCCCAGACTTCCATATTCTTTTTTATCTTTGATGAGATGTCAAAAAATAATATGTTAACTGTATTATTATTTTTGCAGATTCTTGATATAAGTTACTTGGTGATTCTCAATGTTTCCCTGGTGTCTGGTCAAGCTCTGGACTTCACTATAGGAGACCACGTTGAAGAGATTGGATCTAGATTGGTCATAAAGCTTCCAAAATCAATTGATCCATGGTAATTTTCGTAAATGAATCTATTTCTTACAAAATGTGTATTTAAAAAATAATAATTTTGTTGTAGTCAATTAGCAAACATTTCTCACTTAGGTATTCAAACATTACTCACACTTACCTTACGTGAAACCAAATCGGTTAAGTGACATACAATATTTAAATGAATGATCATGTGGATCAAATCATCATAAGAATCTCATTTATTAAAATGGAATTTTAATAATCATTTACTTATAATAAACAAACTTGATATTTCCAAACCTGCGTTCTAAGTTGCTGTTAAAAATAAACACAGGCAGAAATGTAATACACTTTTTTCAATACCTATTTTCATAATTTTTACCTTATGATTATCTTTTATTGAATTTATCAAATCAGTTTATTTGAAGAGAGTAAATCAAGCTGAATCTTCAATTTTTAGTTTAAATTTTACTTGATGAATACCACTTTTTCTTAAAATCTAGTGCATAATGTGTTTTGAAGCATTCAGCATCATTATTGAACAGTTTTTGGACAGATATTAACTCAAGGTCACTACCAAATTGATGAAACATGAATTTTAACCTATTTTTCCCGTGCATTGTCCCCTACATAATAATCTAGGGTATAGTTTGCCAGAAAATAATGAAACACATTATGTACCATTTTCTCTTATTATGTTGGCAATAAATACTAGGTTTAATATATTATTGTAACGTTGTATGCATTAAATTATAGTCAACCTAAAAAATATCTCTTGTAAATATGAATATGTACAGTATAATTACCTATCATAATTTTATTTATTCAATAAATGTATTAATCTAAATCCTTTTCTTTTGTTAAAATTTCCATTATATTGATTATTTTCAATCAATATAAATCTCTGAATGATAAATTATCACAGCTGAATTGCCTTTTTCTGTTTCTATGTGGTCTGATAGATGTACCACTGATAAAAGTATTTGTATACTTTAGTTTGTTTTACACTTGGATCTATCTATCAAAATCAAGATAATTTTAAGTAGTTTTTGTTTAATTTTTTTATGAAATCAGGTAGCAAAGTACATAAATTATTTTGAATAAATATTTGGTGACAATCGCCCAGTGGATGTTTCCTATGGTGCAAAAATATTAATACTTTATTTTTTTTTACAAAAATGTTAGTAATATTAATATATAAATCAGAGATTTTTTCGTCTACCGGTTTAGAGATGTACCCGTCTCTTCATCAGGACAATCACTACAACAGCATACAAACAATACTACATGTCACCACCATAGGACTATTCACATACTTACAACTACACAATATGTTGTTACACTGGGAAAGAATTAAAGTAAAATCTCCTATAGTAATTTAGATTTTAGCTTTACTGATGTCACATCAATTCCAACACATGTTTCTCATTTGTACGTGAAATGTACCTTGTCATATGGACTATATAGAAAATTAAGATAAAATGGATGATCTTAGTTTGCATTTAACGCGCTCATTTATTTTCAGTTTTGATATATCAATCCAATATGAAACATCACCAGAAGCTAGTGCTTTGCAGTGGCTGGACCCCCCGCAGACTGCTGGAAAAAAACATCCATACTTATTCTCTCAGTGTCAGGTAAATATGCGCTTTTAATATCTTAAAAATATTTGACTTCAAAATCCCAATCAGATCCAATCTAAAGCATCACAGTTCAATGTGACAAGTTAACACGGCTTTTGTTAGGAATTCAAAAGTAAATATTTATTTAAATATTAGTAGAAATGAAAATATGTAATGTGATAAACGTCCATTTAGGTGTAAGACGTAATGAACCAGGAGATTGAGTGTGTTTAATAGTTTTTGTTGCCGAAATCAATTCGTCCATGAAGAAACATCTTTCGAAAGCAAAAGTTTTTGAAAGGGTTTCTAAGACAATCCAAAATGATTAATCGGATGCAATTAACATGTTTGTCACAAGAGAATATTGCGAAAATTTGAAGCGGAGCTATTTTATCAACATATTACATACTATTTTTTATGTGAAATGCGCTGTCGACAATTTCAGTCAATGGCCGCCTCTGAAGCTGGGTTAAGTTGCTTAAACACTTCTTATATTCACCTGACGTAGCTTCCAGTGACTACTGGCTATTTCCAAAGCTTTAAGAATATTTGCGTGTGAAGGAGTTTTTTTAATGATAATGAGGTTATGGGGTGTCAAATTAATGGTTAGCAGAGGTCAGACGAATGTTCTACCGGCAAGCTATAAAAATATTGGATCATTGCTAGAAGAAATGCCTACAAGTCCAGGTGTACCATGTTAAAAAATATGGAATAAGAACTTTTTCTCATCCATTCCAAATAGGTTAAAGATGGAGCAAATCAATAAACCCTCGTAATTGCAATGAACCCTCAAGATGACATTATTGGAAAAGCGGGATTTGCACTGTTATTCAGGCATCATACTGATTTATTCTTCCAGGCGATCCATGCTCGCTCAGTCTTCCCTTGTCAGGATACGCCGGCTGTCAAATTTACTTATAACGCCGATGTGACGGCTCCTGAGGAGTTCACTGTCTTGATGAGTGCAATCCGGAATGGTTCCAGTCCTGGACCTCACGGAGAAGGAAAGAGGCATAGGTTCTCACAACCTATACCTATTCCATCCTACCTGTTGGCCATAGCTGTAGGCGCCTTGGAATCTAGAACGCTTGGACCGAGGTAAATAGTGGTCTTCTTTATTTGGGAAGGAAAAGTATTTGATAATTAAATATGCTGAAATCTTCTGTCGGAATTTATAGCACTTAACAATAAATGTAAGAAAACAATAACTGCAGGAATTCTTAACTATTTGTATGTACATTTATCAATTTTTTTTATCGCTAGTAATCAAACACTGGATTTGAACCTGAGGGTGATACATGCAATATTACAATTAAACAAATGTGAATCAAAAGATGATTTCAACATAGTGTCCCTTGTTTCTTATTTGGCAGTCACAATTGTTAATGATTGGTGTACAAATTTTAAACTAGTCGGCATCTACAATGAGGAAACAATAGTAAACCTTTAATTTTTTTTACATACATATATGGAATATGTAATACAATAATTAATTTACAATGTATATAATTTATTCATAAGGTGTAACATGCTGCCATGATGTACGTGGCTATTTAGTTCTTTGATTGAATAGATAATTGTTTAAATGCATAATATACAATTCTTAATTGGACACAATACACAAAAAGGCTGTATAATATCTCTTACTCGCACACTACATTCCTGCCTTACAATTTCAGATCTACAATCTGGTCAGAGAAAGAGATTATTGAGAAAAGTGCTTGGGAATTTGCAGAAACAGACAAAATGTTAAAGGCTGCTGAAGAGTTATGCGGGCCTTATGTGTGGGGCATATATGATCTACTTGTGCTCCCTCCTTCATTTGCCTATGGTGGAATGGAGAACCCTTGCTTGACATTTGTTACTCCAACATGTCTGGTTGGTATATTTGTAAAACGCATTTAACTTACTACGTACATATTTACTTACTTACGTACTTTTCACAAGGCTTATCTGCAAAATGTTATTTTAGTTGTCGAAAGACTTGATAATGTAAAAAATACTAATATCATTTATACTTTCATAGTTTTTATCAACACATTCGCCACGAATGACTTGTATTTGAGTCTTTGGGATTTCTTTAAAGAAACACGGACTTGTATATGATTCTTTGCGTATGTCATACTTTGAACATAAAATTTAAGATTTTGCTCACAGATGCCATTGAAGAATATTACTAACCAGAATAAAATAACATGTGGTCCTAAGTATACAGAACACAGATTGAGAACCTCAAAAAAATATTTAAATACGTTAGGTTACTAATCAGCATTTATGTTTTTTTTTAATTCCTGCTAGTTGAAAATTCATTGCCATTTTTCAAAAAAAAAATTCAAATATGTAAAACTGCCCTATCGCAGTAGTAATTTGAATTTAATTATATCCGACCGCAAAAGTATTCAGATATTATTTATTGATTTGGCATTCAATTTGTGATTTGGAATAACATGATGATTTAAATTAAAAAATTAAACACTTGTATCATACCAATTTTTGAGTTTGTTAATATAAACACAACTAGTTTCGAGAACTACACATGTTCTCATCAACAGTTTGTATTTTCGCCTGTTGATGAGAACATCTGTAGTTTTTCATTCATGTTTACATTTAATTTATGTCAGTCATGTTTACATTAATCAACTCAAAAAGTGATCTTATGCTAGTGTTTTATATTTATATTTAAAAGTGTTAAGAAATAAACATATAGTATTATCCAATAAAGGATAACAGAACAACATATTTAAATGGTTGAGATATCAATTTTTTTCAACGGTTGTGTTCAATGAAGTACAATGAATCATCATAAAATGCTATGCAGCCTTTAATGATGATTTATTGTACTCAATTCATATCTACTTTTAAAATAAAGATTTATAACATGATGTCTTTGTCAATAAATAATGATTCTAAATTGTCAAATTTTTTAGGCGGGAGATCGTTCATTGGCTGATGTAATTGTCCATGAAATAACGCATAGTTGGACTGGAAATTTAGTTACAAATAAGAACTTTGAGCACTTTTGGTTGAATGAAGGGTTTACGGTGTTTGTTGAAAGAAAGATATCTTCCCGCCTCCACGGAGAGAGTGCTAACGATAAAAAGTACAGAGATTTCATCACTATTCTAGGACTAGCTGAATTAAAGGATACAGTAAGTAATTTATTTTCATTTATTCTAAAAGAAATGCCTTGTCTTCTGTCCATTTCTTTATAACTTGTTAATGTTTCCATGTTATTAGGAAAACATATGTAAAACTTAAAAGTAAATGTTTAAAAAAAAATTTTTTATTTAAATTGTATAAAATATTGATGAAAATTGTATACTTGATTATTTTTTCGATGAATGATAATATATAATAGATTCATCCTGTGTGGTATATTACAATATATCATTAAATTTAGTATTTATTTAATTTAAAAGAAAACACTTATTTTTTACCACTTGAGTTATATTTATTTTATTTTAACGACTAGTTTCGGAAGCTACAGATGCTTCCATCTTCGGGTCTAAATATAAAATAGTATTTATTTGTAAAATTAATAATTGAATCTTATGTTTCTGAGTTGTGAAAATAAAATTCTCTGTGTCCACTTTATGTATACATATTAATCCTAAGCACTCCTATATCGAGTGCGGCTCGACTTTATATGGCACGATTTCTAAAATAATATTAAAAAATGAAAACACTCTACAATGTTCTAATACAAAACTGATGTAAGACCCTTTTTAAAATTTATTTTGTAAATCGATTAAGTAATTGATTTACAAAATAGTAATAAAAAATAATAGTTATGAAATTAAGGAGTGCTAAGTGTTAAAATATGAAATGTGATATGGCTTTTCATAAATTTTGTATTTTTAGGTTGTCAATCATCTCGGTGTAGGAAGCCCTCTAACAAAGCTAGTAGTCAACTTGAAGGGACTTAGCCCCGACGATGCATTTTCATCTGTCCCTTATGAAAAGGGATCCACATTTTTACGATACTTGGAGAATACACTCGGAGGACCGGATGTGTTTGAACCATTCCTTCGAGCATATTTAGTTCGGTTCCAAAAACAATCTATCAAAACAGATGACTTCAAAGAATTCCTGATCGAGTATTTCAAAGACAATGCTAAGTTGAAAGAAATTGATTGGGATGGGTGGCTACACACTCCAGGAATGCCACTTATTATCCCAGAGTAAGTATTATACATCCATATTAACAAATTCAACCTGTAACATAGATATTTCGGGTTAAGGGAGTATGTATGTAGTTTTAACATAAAAAAGGAATATTCGCCATAATTGGAGAGCCTTAATTTTATTTACAAACTATTTCAAAAGTAAATCCTAATTGAATTTTTCAAACATGTGCTACTACTCTTTCTGTGTAAGAATTTGGCTTATTTTATTTTTGACGTGGAATTATGCCATTAGTCCAATGCTGGTATAATTATGTTTTTAATTTTTTCTTATGTATGTAATTTCTCTTTCAGATATGACTCTACGATGTTAGAATCTTGCTCTAACCTTGTGAATGAGTGGTTATCAGCCAATGGAGACTTCTCACGGTTTTCTAAAGGTGATATTAAGAAACTCGATTCTCTGCAGCAACGTCAGTTCTTAGCCGATCTGCTTGATAAAGAAGTTACCCTCGACCTTGTCAAAGGTTTACAAAATGCTTACGACCTGGATTCAATTTATAACTCTGAAGTGAGATGCAGGTGGCTGCGGTTGTGTATTAAGGCCAGATGGGAGGAGAAAGTCACCAATGCATTGAAGTTTGTTAATGAACAAGGAAGAATGAAGTTCGTTCGTCCGATTTACAGAGATTTGTACGCTTGGGATGCTGTCCGTAATAGAACTATTGAAAATTTCCAAGAGAATAAAAAATACATGATGCATATCGTTGTTTACTCCCTGAAGAAGGATTTAAAACTTGAATAAATGTACATATGTATTTATATTTACTTAAAATTCATACCGTACTGTATTTTTAAATTTTATAATGCTACATATTCAATAAATAATTCACGCATTAGAACATCTAAAAAAAAAGTTTTTTTCTGCAACAAATGATTACTAGATAATAAGATAAATAAATAATAAATCACTCTTCAGTAAAACCGAAAATGCGCAGGATCAATCAACGAAAAAATCCTTTCATTTACATTCAATGTACAGTGCACAATTTGATTTAAAGCAAGTTTTGCATAGTTATCTATCAGAAATATTTGAGGCTTTCTCTACACGCCATTTGTCCGCCTCCGTAGTGTAATGGTCAGCACGCTCAGCTACCGTTCTGGAGGTCCCGGGTTCGATTCCCAGGGGGGTTAAATAAATATAAGTGATTTTTTTAACTCTAATATTTATTCAATATTACCCTGGACTGGTACCTGAAGCGGAGGGCCGATCACCTTTCCTTCATGTGTTAACGATCAAGATAACACTGTGTTTGTATAATGCAGTGCCCTATGCTCCATTGGGGTGCGGATAGGGGTTTGAATGAATGAACTACACGCCATACATTATATAAATTATCTATGGGATGTATCAAATTAAAATAATGTTTTTCAATCAATTTATGTTTGAACAATTATTTGATTATTTGAAAATTAATTCCTTGAATGATTTAAAATTATGAGCAAGTCGAGTTACTAACTATGGTTTGACATGAAAGATGAACCTAAGGGTGGTGACTGACCGGAGCATATCGTCGTAATGTAACATCGCTCGAGCGAGCATCCGACAATGGCATTCAGGCAGTCAGTACAGCGAGCGCGAGGCTCGCTGTACTGACTGCCTGAATGCTCGCATCATAACATGTTACGTTACGACGAAGTGGCTCTGGCCAGTCACCACCCTTATACTTCCCAAATAGGATCAGTGACCAAAAAAATATCATTTGCTCTAAATTGTAACCTATTCGAATTCAAGGTATTCTTCTTTATATCCACGTATGCAATTTCTTAACATAATTTTTGTGAAAATCTTAGAGGTCCATATTTCAACATCAAACAATAAAATAGACTGTAAAGCGAGTTTATTGATTACAAAATACTATTCTATAATAACTAACAATAAATAAACATCTATTTCAACTTATAGTCTTTAGGATAATCCATAACTTTAGGATAGTTCTTAATCACTTCCTCTGGTATATGATCTAATCTTACAGGAACATTTCGCACTTGAGGAATTTCATTAGAAATGTTTTCCATAATGTCGGTAGGCACTTGAGATTCTGGAAATATTAAAAGTCTTTCCATGGTGTAACGCCTTTGTAGATTTCCTTTCATCGAGCGGTAAACCGCTTTCTTTATGATCTGAGAAGGATAAATAATTATCACATTAGGTGGAGAAATTGGTAATATAATTTAAAAATATATATGGAGGTAAGAAATGAATTTAAGTTAGTTAAATAACAGAAAATATTTAAGAGTAGAGGGCAGAAAAATATCTTGGGGAAAGTGAAGCTTTTTATTAAAATTTTTTACTTTTTAAAAAATTTATGAACACTTTATTGCTTTTTAATAGATTTATATTATCCACTGACACTTCGTGATGGAATTCCATTTTTAATATATTATTAGATTAAAACCAATATTTTTAGCTTTTCCACTTTATTTTTATTTGACCAGCGACCGGGTTTCGTCGTTACAGACATCATCAGACTGGTGATGTCTGTAATGACGAAACCCGGTCGCTGGTCAAATAAAAATAAAGTGGAAAAGCTAAAAATATTGGTTTTAATCTAATAATATACTTTATTGCTCTTTATTTGTGTGTATTTAACCTTTACTTTTTTATATATGTATATCCATAGTGTTCATGTTTGATTTTAAAGAAAAGTTTAAACTATACTGTATTTCATATATACTCAGACCTCGCTTTGCGTCGTTTCACTTTGCGTTGTTTCAAAGTTTTAATTTTGTTTTGTTATGTAAAGATTCTTCTTTTTTAACATTTAAGGACTGAATGACAAATACGGTAACCTATCTTTGATGTTTATATGATTTCCAATGGAAAATAGCAATTCACTTTGCGTTGTTTCAATTTTGCGCCACAATATTTTGGAACGTATCTACAACGCGAAGTGAGGTCTTAGTGTATAACATATATCGCTCACTCTTTTCAAGAACGTCATAAATAAAACATTGACAATTTTCAGTTGTGCATGTTTTTGGAATGCCCAGAAAATGTACTATATACCAGCAGAAGAGGCATATTTTTAACTTAATAATTACCCGCTACAGGGCAGAAAGTGTTGTTTTTGCATTTTGAAGAAAAGGTATTGTTTAATTATTTTTTTAAATATACAAAATATTATTCAAATGGAGAAAAATACCTTCAGGTTTTACCTAAATAGATCTGTTGCACAGTAAAAAGTTCAATAAGTGGCTTGATATTTATTTTTAATACATCTTGTTATATTTTTAAACTTTAAAAACGGTCTCCTGAAAAATCAAGTTTTTTCCTTTGTGACGTTCTTGAAAGGAGTGAGCGATATAGGTTTTCATTGTTTGTGGAACCATAAACAAATTGACTAAAAAAATATCAATCATCGCAGTCACACTTCTGCTTTTACACCCAATATACATCTGGTTCTGATTTACTGATGTAATATAGAAGTCTAAATGTATTATTATAATGCGGTATACCAACCAGAGTGAAATCTTTTTCATGCAATTCCCAAGCGAGTGTCCACGAAGCTCCTCTAGGGAATCCAGTATGGTGGAAGTATGCTCGCTTGTACCAATCAGATCCTCGCAGAGCAATGTCTCTGCTGTTAATAGCGACAACGACATCACCACAGTCGTTCATAGGATGATAAATAGGTTTGTGCATGCCCATCAAATACTTCTTAATACGTTCTGCTGACAAATATGGGTCCTGCCATTTGCAATCGTAAAGGTGCCATGTACGAGCAAAAGTGGCCCATTGCTAAAAATTGTGTGGAAAAAAACATTTACATTGAAATTATTTAACTTAGTTATTAAAATTCGGTTTAAAAACATAATATATTCTTTTAAAAACAAGAGTTGACAATGCTTTATTTTTAAAACTAAAAAAAAGTAATACTTTTTAAGTAAATAACTGACGGATAATTTTGATTATTAAACTCAATAAATGATAAAACTAACCTGAACTCTTTGAAAGGCAGACATTATCGGCTATTTCTAGCGAAATATAACGTTGTAGTATTTTATCAATAAAATAATGTAATAATTTTTCTTTTTTATTGTTAACTAATATTAAAATGATATTTAAACCTCTCCTTTCAGAGTAAAATTATCGTATTTTTGACAGTTCGGCACATATGACATAACCTCAAATTTTATTAATATTACCATAGACTCGAAAATAGACAAACTAGATTTTTTTAAAGGTTTTTTCCAAATGCTTATAAAAAACGAGTTCAAAAACGCACGTGTGCTTCTGTCATAATTTCAAAGTAACATCCAGTAAGCGCTTTGCGCCAATTTTAAGTTTGTCTCGGTCAGGGGGGGTCGACTCGTAAACGTCAGATTGTTCAAAAAACGACCAGAAATGACGAGACACGCTAATACACTAACAAAAACACCGAAACGGGAACGAAAAATACGAGATACCAACAAGTTGTTTGAGAAACCAATACGAGATACCAACAAGTTGTTTTTAGAGAATTGTACAATTGTATCTGTAATATACTTGTTTGTAAATTGTTATATATTTTTTGTTTAAAAGGGCAGAAGGAACATAAATTGTGTGTTTTTCTGGAATTTTTGTCTGAAATATAGTCATTTGAAAATTCCCTTTTTTGTTTTTATTTAAAAGCATTGTATCGATTGCGATGTATCACACATTGCGAGTGTTTTTGCCTAGAATTTTCACTCATGAATTACATGAAATTATAGTAACTTTAAACATAAAGAGTAAATCCACTCACAAGTAGGCATAGGCTATGAAACTTTTAAGTTGAAGCCTGAGTAGGGACATGATAAACGGTGTTGCATAAGCCGTAGCTAGATTTCAGAGTCACTTGGACGTTAGGTAATTAAAAAAAACGATGTATCACACAAGTTTGAGTGTGTAATATTTAGTGAATATATAAAAAAATATGTATAAATGTATATATGTTTATATAAAATATTTATATATATATATATATATATATATATATATATATATATATATATATATATATATATATATATATATATATATATATATATATATATATATATTTATATATATATATATAAATATATATATATATATATATATATATATATATATATATATATATATATATATATATATATATATATATATATATATATATATATATATATATATATATATATATATATATATATATATATATATATATATATATATATAAATATATATTATTTTACATTCAAAAAAGTTAATAAGTCTGATTATTTGAACAGAAGCCTCAATAAGAAAGACCGTAGAATAAAAAAAAAGAAAAATATTTTAGCAATTCGGCGAGTGACGAATAAGTAAAAAGGGTTCGAATGTAATTTATCATTCAGCGGCTGAGTTTAGAAACTACTAATTGCCTGAACTCTTTTCATAAATGTCGCGTTTTAGCCGTGACCTCTATATTTTTGTTTACAATGAAATAAATAAATGTTGGTTATAAAATTCCTTTTTTTAATATTGATATTATAATTATGTTAATATGTAATAAAACAAATTTTAATATAAATATCATTTGGCCTGAAAAATTAATGGTAAAAATTTCGCCGGGTGGATCCGGCCGCGCCCAGCCGGGAGCTAAGTACCTTCAGCCGGGAGCATCGATTACGGTTTTATTATGTTGCTTGCAATATTTTTTTATATTTTTACTGTTGCCATGATATTGTTAGGAAATCGATTTCGCTTTGAGATTTGCTCTATTCCTCTACATACATCTGCTTTGATTAATTTTTATTTTCTATTTTTATATGTTTTATACGTCTATTTTTATTTTCAATGCCTTAAACATCTTTATTAATCTTTTTCGGTCTGCCGGAATTCATTAGGATTTTTTAAAGATAAAATTATTGATCCGTGTCTGCATATGCTTTTATAAATTTTTAACACTACACTACACTTTTCTCTATGTATGTATTTACGTACCCACTACCTACTTACCTGTAAGTATTTATGCGATGGATTTCCTTCTACAAATAAAAATTATTGCGAAATACACAATAAAACACCTTTTTTAATTTTAAATAAAACATGTATTTAATTTTTTTTTTTCTTACTTAAAAAAATTAAAGAGATCCTTGAGCGTCATGAGATTGCGCCAATTTCGTTTTATTTGGTTAAAGTTTATCTCCTCTTCGGGTTATTTGTAATCAATTTCGCGTTTTTTTTTTTAAATATATGCATTACTGCACTAAAACCCTTCTCTTCTAAATATGAAGATAGAAAGGCTATTATAGGTAATTTCAATTCTTCCCACAGAATTAGGTATTGATGACGAAAACGTACCCAAAAATCAATATAAACACATTGATTACATATTATTTTGGTTTATTTATTGACTTGGCGTTTAATTTGTAGAACTCCATTTTAATTTATGTATTAATTTTAAATCAAACACAGATTTTTTGAGTCTACTAAGTTGTATTTTATTAATAAAAAACACATAAAAAATTATACTGTGACAATTGTTTCGCCTTGTTAGGGCATTATCAAACGAATGACCATTCGTTATCCATGAATTATCATTCGTTTGATAATGCCCTAACAAGGCGAAACAATTGTCACAGTATAATTTTTTATGTGTTTTTTATTAATAAAATACAACTTAGTAGACTCAAAAAATCTGTGTTTGATTTAAAATTAATACATAAAATATTATTTTGGCTTCACAGTCATTTTGCAGATCAATAAATTACTCTTTTAAATTTGGACTAACACTTTCTACGTCTGATAAAAATGGATTGATTAACCAAGCTGATATCAAAAGTTCCTGTTAGTCTTTGAACCGTATTATCATATCTTCGATAAGGGCATTAATGTGGCTATGATACTATATGTCTTTTTTAATGGGCCCTTGTTTTATATGAAGAACTTGATAATATTGAGTATTATGCCAAAGTTAAAGTTAAATTTTGCGTATGAAAGTGTAGTTTTTCTTTATTGACACAACGTTCCCTTGAACCTCCCGCTCCCTTCTGCAGCACCCCCCAAATGCGAAAATTTTAAAAACGCCTAGCCAGACTTCCAAAACGTCCAGAAAGGGGCGCTGGCACCCCCGATAAGAAACATAACTTCAGGAAGTGGTGGACACTCCTTCTGTCCTTTTAAAATATTGTGTTTTCTGGAATTTTATATATTGTATATTATAGTAAGTCAAAAAAATTACCATTACCATTTACCGTTGTACGGCTGAGTTGAGTAACCATTATTAAACTGAACTTTTGAACTCAACTAAACGCCTAAACTCTTTTTATAAATGTCGCGTTTTAGCCGTGACCTTTCTATTTTTGTTTACACTGAAATAAATAAATTTAGATAGTGAAATATCTTCTTTGTAATATTAATATTATAATTTTGAAAATATGTAATACAACAAATTTCAATATCAATACCATTTAACCTGAAAAATTAATGATAAATATTTCGGCGGGTGGATTCGACATTCAGCCGCGGCGAAGTCACGCCCAGCCGGGAGCTTAGTACTAGTAGCCGTTTACGTCGCTTCCGGCCGCTGGCGAATATCACTTCCAGCCATAAAAAATCGAGGTAGTTGGCGGTCTTTATATAAATAGTTAGTCTGTGGTCTCGGTACGTAACCCGGTTTATCTATTGCGTTTATCAAGTGACAGTTTTCCTCCCTCGGACTTGAAATAAATCCGACTAAAAGTAAATGTCCCATGTTTACTGAATATCCGAATTTCTTTTTTAAAGCAAAATGGGCTTGACTGATATAATAAAATCTCTAAAATTGTACAGTTCAGAACAACCCAACGACACAGAGGAGCAGGTATGTTTTTGTTTCCAACATGGTGCCTTCGTAATGTTTTTGAATTTACTGGACAAATTTAACATATTATTTTTATAGAATGTTTATATCATTACTAATATTCCGTTATTTTATGTTTATTGTTTTCTTCTGTGTTGAATAGCAATTCGTTTGTTGTACACTTTTATTTCCGGTAACTTTCAATATGTAATATTTTTATTTTATTAAAACCAGTCAAAACTTATTTGTAAGTTTTCTTTTAAAATATGTTTTTTATAGCTTATTCATCTTTCGAAAAAGCATATCTCTCTTTCAAGTTATTATATTTCACTTTGGGGGTTTTATTTACATAAAATGACATTTATACTAAATGGATAAATAATTATATTCTTCTTTTGAATATGATTTAGTTGCACTGTCGTTAACATATTAAATGTTTTGGCCAGAAACACATTATCTTTTATCGTATTAGTTATATGTTTCAAGCTATTTTAGTAATCTGTCAGATTCCCTTGCTATTTTAGTAATCTGTCATATGAATATTGACAGCTGATAAAATGTTGTCACAAATAGAGGAAAACATTGTGTATATTGAAGAAACTGATGTTAATAATATTAACATTGAAAAGTGGCAGAAGCTTAGTGTTTAACTTCAATAAAACATTCTTTAAAATACAAAATAGCCATTGGAGAAGTCTGGTAAAGTAGTAAACTTAAGTAAAACATATTGGATCTTCTTAGATGTTTATTCTTGGAGAATTGAAACATCTGACAGTTGACTGAGGGATAGCTACTCAAATGTATGGAAATTTACCGATCCATTATTATTTATTTAAAGGCAATACGGTCTATGATAGATGTTCGAATGGTGAAATAAGGAAGGATTGCAAACTGAGATAAGCATTATCGATAAAATTAAGAATGGTGTGTTGAGATGGTTTGGACACGTGGAACAAATGAGTGAGGAAAGAACGGTAAAACAAATTTATGAGGCGAATTTATTTGGAAAAGGGAGTAGAAAAAGACCGAGAAAAACTTGGCACGTACTTCAAAGTGGCCAGGTTAGGAGTCGAAACAATTGGGGGGTATATATGAGGGGATGCATGAAAGTGGAAGAGGCGAAGAATGTTTTCAAAGACAGAGTGGTGTGGCATTCTATTCTCTATGCCTACCCCTGCGGGAAGCGGCGTGATGGTTAGTTAGTTAGTTTTTTTAAAGAAATAATCCGCATAGCTTTTACTTTTAGACTCTTGTTAGCAGGTAGGTTTATTAAGGATAGGAAAGGTAAATGTGAAAAATACATCACAAACAACCAGACCAATTGAAAAATAATCTTTCTTGAATTTATTTAGCACTTGGCGGGGACCTAACCCAAAGAATGTCAAGTTCTTACAGCCATATTGAACAAACATAATATTTTATGACTTGTAAATTTCGCATACTATTATATCATGATAATAGCAGTGTGTAAACTAAGTTCAAAATAGACTAGCAAACTTTCTTGATTTTTTATCGTATCGCTGTGTTTATAAGAATTGCAGTTTTTGTATAATACTGCGGTGACTCGTTACTCAGTTATGAGTAGGTATCTAAACAAACAGCCAAGTTGCCCACACTGGTAAACCTACCAGGTTGTCAGCCCTGCATAAGGAACGCAGGAAAGTCAATAAAAGCCCGCATGCATGTGCAATATTTCTCTTCCTGCACGGTCGCCGCTTGAGGCACTTACTGCCATCGACTACGACCTTCGTGTAACGAAATTGTTGTCAACTGGACTCAGAGATTTTTATTATTGGTAAAAAATTGTTAATGAGTCCTTGTATTTTATTCTATAATTTTAACCGTTAGAGTGCCGAGGTGCGCGTTCGATCGCTTGCGCATACTATCGAAAATTGCCCGGAGTGCGACAGCGCGTCCAAAATAAGTTGCAGTTTAGCACGCAACAAGGGAGGGTCGCTCGCACGCATAAGTATTTTTGTTACTTAATTTTGTATTTTGTCTGTGTTACATAAAGTGCATATTATAATATTATTAGTATGTAATTACAATAATATTATAATATACACATTATGTAACACATATTTGTTGATGTGTTCTTTTAGAGATAAAAAGACAAAAAAAAATCGGGTTATTTTGATTTCTACACACGGCGATGCGGCAAATGTATCTGTCAAGAGAAGAAACGTAAAAAAGTAAAAAGAGAGGAAACTACGAATCTAAAAAAAATAAACCATCAATGGTACACACCTATAATCTTCATGGAGTCTGTGCGGGAAAGCACACATGTTATGTTTTTTTTACTTAGGATTCCAGTTTTTGTTAAAAAAAAATTTCACAATATGTATTTCCATAATTTTCTTTGTATTTTATTAACCCGGTAAATGTTTTTAAAAAGAAAATACCGAAAAAATTATTAGAATTGGACAATTTTTGGAAGAGATACAGTTTTTTTTTCAAAACAAGGCTAAATGACATGCAAAACAAAAATTTCCTTGGCATTTTAAGTATATATAAGTGAAAAACAATGGCACTCAAATGGTTAAATTAATAAACTGTGATCCGTGATCAAGTACGTTTTTCATTTATGAGCAGTCTTCTGATGAGTCTAAGAGAACTAGGTATTCATACTTCACATGAAGGTGGAGACTGACCGGAGCATTTCGTCGTAATATAACGTCGTAACATCGCTCGCGGCGAGCATCACCGAGCATCTGAAACTATGGATGGAGCGCTCGGCTCGCTATACTGACTGCCTGAATGCTCGCATCGTAACGTGTTACGTTACGACGAAATGCTCCGGTTAGTCTCCACCTTTACACATAGAATATTTAATAACTCAACACATTGGAACCTCTCATAACAAGCACTTCTCATAAAGAGCAATAAAAATTAAAAATTGCTCCCTTAACGGGCGACATTTCACATGAGTTACAGAGAAAGAACAAGTCCCTTTTTCACAACATTCACCTGTGAGGGGGGACTTCTAAGCCAGTCAAAACAAAAAAAATTGCTCTAGTTTGTTGAATTTTATTTATTGCTATGAAAGAACCATTTATGATGGTGAATAGGTTTAAACATGTGCTTGTGCAATATGTATTTTTTGTTGTTGCAGGTTGGTTGGGTTACCTGGAACAGCAATCAACAAAAAACTCCATTTTCCGAGGGTGTCACCATAATAAGCAATAAAACATTGGTAACAAACTTTACGTAATATCATTTTGTGATGAAACTTTATAATCCTCCATTATTTTATTTTTGTTTTTACGACTTTCATTTCATAACGAGAAAATTATAAATGGCGAAAATGTTATTTATTAAAAAAAAAAAAGTTATATCAGAAGTGGGTCACCTTTCAGTGATATATTGCGTATTTTATATTTGTAGATTTAAACACAAAGTTTTCTCGTAAAACATATTTTTTTTATATTGACAAAAAAAATTTTTTTTATCATCTGGTTGAACCTCTTAAAAGTTGAAACAATCGCGGTAAAAAGAGTCTGCTATATTTTAAAGTGTTAATAGTGACATTAATTTACTTTCAGACATCTTCCCAATATAAAGCATATGTGATATGCGTACAAGATCCCATTCATGATGATGATACAACATATCTTGAAGAAGTAAGTCAACTGAGTACTTTTGTTTGTTTATTCTTTTCCACTTGGGGTACAACTTCCGGGGGAGACATAAACTAAATAGACTTAAGTTTTTAAACATCACTGCTGGAACCATTTTTTATTATTATTGATCAAATTTACGAGGTCAGAGGGCGCTTGTCCACTACCCGGAATTCCGTGTAATTTTACCGTCAGTTAGCGTTTTAAAACGACGATTGGCTTGGATTGGCTTGTGCTTTTGTCCATCTTTTTTCGGATCGGTGCGTAAACACGTTGCGTGTAAATTCGATCACGCTAAACTGTCATAGTCGCTTTAATTTTTCAAAACCGGACTGCCGGACGGTCAAATTCCGGGTAGTGGACAATCGCCCTTACTGTATATGAATTGCCTGGCATTATACAGAAAAACCTTCGGCAGATATGAATCAATGTAAATTGAAATAAATTTTGGCTTAAATTTTTATGTGTTGTGTTAAATTTGTCCACCTCTTTCTTACCACATTTGGCTACCAAGCTGGAGGGGCTGGGTTCGATTCCAACGGGGGTCAAAATAAATATAATAATAAGTGTTTTTCACCTCAATGTTTTATTATTTTTTTACTGGGCTAGTACCTGCAATGTAAGACTGGTCTCCTTACCTTTATATAATTAAAGGACAACTTCATTATGTCAAGTTAATACAATCCCCTATGCACCATTGGGTGCGGATGAGGGATGGAAGAATGTGTTGATCGGCATGTTATTAATATTGCTCGGTTTCTGGCCTGCCAATAGATAAATAAACTGTATAATTTATTAAACATTACAGAATGACTCCAGAGATGATATCCCAATGACCCCAATGTTTTCTGATAAGAATTTAAATCTTCATGGACAAACTTGTATTCCTGAGTCACCAGAAGTAATACCAGACACGGATAGTGATGTACGTTTTTATCATGTATAGGTACAGATGTTATCTTCGGAATTGATCGATATTGAATGACATCAGTTATTTTATATTTCCAGGACGAATCCATCATCTTGTGCTCTCAAGACCCTACAGCCAAAAGGACTATTAAACCTATAAAGTTGCTTGGATCCTCTAATGCAGATACTATAGTTTGTAATTCAAGTGCAAAGTCTCCGTCACTTAAACTTTGTTTGGAAGATTCTTCTCTTAGCATAACAGAGCCTGAAAACGTTCCTCGAAAATACGTAGAAGATATTCACGAAGCTCTGACACAACCAAGTTTAGCGGGAGATTCTGATACAGGCATTGATGATGAAATCTATTTCAAAGGAGGATCCTCTAAAAAACATTCCCATTCGAAAAATAATATTCAAGATACACAATGCAATAACCCTTCTAAGAATATAAACCATATAGATACGCAGATGTACATTAAACCCCAACAAAATATAAATGACATGGACACTGAACTGATTACCACTTCTAATACTACCGATAATCACAGCATTCGGTCTGTTATACCCTGTATCAATGAACAAGATACAGAATTAACTGACCATTCGGAAAGTGTTGACACTGAAAATACTGAAGATACTCAATATACCCAGACAATTAATTCTATACATATTCAAGAAACTGAAATCATAGAAGGACATGTACAAAATATGGCAAAAAACATGAAAAATACCGACAAAACTCAAAACTTTACCCGTAATTTGGACTCTCAGAAGATCGGAGGTGTGTTAATAAATAACCAACCATTGATGACAGATTCAGAAGTGTGTGACTTTGAAATCAAAGATGATTTTGTTGCTCCCGATTCACCAGATTCGACCAGTTTACTTGTACAAGATAATGTTCTCGATAGGCCACTCAGTCAAAATGATGAGGTATCTGCAGATGATAGGCCCCTCACTCCAAATGATGAGGCATCTGCAGATGAGGAAGATCCCTTCATATGTGATACACAAGTATTGAGTCCAGTTTTACAAGGTGTTCCAAAATGTCAATCTTCTGATAGTAGAGAACCTACACCTGTTGATGTAGAGGATGATGAACTAACTCAGGTTATAGATGAAGAATCCATCACTAACCTCCAAATTAGTAAAGTTGTTCCAAATGCTAATGTTACCTTTAAAAAATTCAGATATCCCAATAATTATAAAAGATGTCCGACGGATGATTCGATATTCTTAATGCATAGTAAAAAATTGCAAAGTGTGTCAGATGGCCCAGTATCACAAAATGATAATGATATTTTAGATTGTTTAACACAGAGAATTGATACAAATTTTACTACTCAAAAAGTGAGCAACATAAAAGCTGTTTCGGTTGATGTTATAAAAGCACTGGGCATTTCTGTGTCTCAAGATGATACAGATTTTCCGACGCAAAACGTTGAATGTGACTTAAATATTTTGACTCAAAAAGTAGAGAATGCACCTAGACCTAGTAAAGTCAGTAATGTAAAAACTGTGTCAGATGGTTTTGTAAAAGCTCTGGGCATTTCGGTATCACAAGACGGTGCAGAAGTTTTGAAGGATGCTGAAAATAACTTAAATGTGTTAACGCAAAAAGTGGACAATGCGCATAGTATCAGTAAGGTCAGTAATGTAAAAGTCGTATCTGATGCTACTGTAAAAGCACTCGGAATATGTCTATCGCAAGATACACAGCTAAAAGAACAAGTTGGTAGAGTCAAAAGATTGTCTTTTAAAGATTTTAGAGACGGCTCTTCACTAAATAACAATATAGCGCCGTTTACCGATACACAAGAAGTGCTTGCGGATTTGAAGAATTCCAAAAGCTATGTCACTCCAAAAAGAAAGGTATTGGTCGAAGCGAACCAATCTACTTCTGATTTCCTTTTCAGTCCTCCGGTAATACTCGGAAAAAAGAAGAAAAATAAGGTCATTTCTAATGAATCTTTTAACGAATCTGCAATTGCAAGTACTATAAAGCAACTAAGTTCTTCTACTTGTTCACCTAGGGGTGTAATTATGGATGAAGAAAATTATTATAATAACACAAGGGAATTGGAGGAAGATTTGCTTTCACAGACCAATATTAGTGTAGATGGCAAATCACCCCTCTCCGAGTCGGTTCACAATGACTCAGCTTCAAAAGACAATGCTTATTATCAGTGTACTCAGGATATATTGTTGGACTTGCAGTCGCAAAATCTTGATGGTGCTATTACGAGGCAATCGCCAGTACAAGTTGCAGCTATAAACATTCCTGCTCCTCTTAAAAGCATGCTTCCACTAAATAGTGTTCAACGCCTCAGTGGAACAAATAAAGTGGAAGATGATAATTACTACGCTTGTACCCAAGATGTAGAGCATGACTTATTGACGCAACAAAATAGTGAAAAACCATCCGCCATCAAAGAACCGAGCTTCGAAGAGTGTTCTCGTGAGTTACTTTTAACTACCCTTCCGAGTCTCAAGAATTCTTCTCAAATATCAGACGCTTGTAGCGAGAATTTTGATATCCCCAAAACACCTCTGAAAAAGGGCTCGAAACATACCATTTCGGACAGTGACCTGGATTCTCCTTTTATAGATAATTTTGCCCGTAAATTTATGGATCAATCTTCCAGTTCTGAGATGGAAGAAGAGCACTCCGTTCATGATACCGAGGAAGGTGGCGAGAATCCTATTGTTTTCAGAAAAAATGTCCCTAAAAAGAGAGTCGCAACAAAACCTGTTTTGCCTCAGCAAATGCGATCAAGCGGCAGACGACCTAAAAGCGTTCAAAGACTTATTACAGAAGTTGATTCCGATAAAGAAAGTGGCGATCTTAAGAAATCTTCCTCGAGCCTTTCTCGTTGTCGCAAATCCCCAGTGGTTATTGTTCAAAAACTAAATCTCGATATTTCAAACAAATCATCAAAAGACAATGCGCCTGTTTCCATTTCCTCAAAAAACACAAGGTTACAAAAAAATTCTGTTAATTTAATAGATAATGTTGTTAATGAAAAACGGAAAACTAGTCCCAAACAATGTCAAACTGGCACAAAAAGTGCTACAACAAGAAGAGCTCCTTCATCAGTTTCTAAGTGTGAAAGTGAATCTGATTCTGAAATCAAACAAAATCTTCCTATTAAGAGTAGTGCTGAAAAAGAAAAGAAGACAAATGCTCGGAGTTCTAAAAGGCTCGATAAAACTAATTTGAAATCTGAAACTGTCGTTTCTGGACAAAAGGAAAGTGAATCGATTTCCACTACCAAAAAAGATCACCCGGCAATAAAACGTAGTCCTGTAGCTGAAAAAAAGAATACAAATACTAGAAGTTCCAAAAGAAATGCAAAAAATTCCATACCTGAAACTGTGGTATCTACACCGAGTGACTATGAATCGGATTCTGAAGCAAAAAAAAATCATCATCTAACAGAAAAGAGAAATACAAATACTAGGAGTTCTAAACATGCTAACAAGACAAATTTAAGATCCGAAACTCCTGCAAATCAACATGAAGATAAAGCGAGCAGTAGCAAAGTAGATAAACCCAAGAAACCAAAATTGCCGGAGAGTAATGACGGTAAAAGGAAACAGGATGAGGTACCAATACAAACCTGCGGCGCTAAAAGGTTGCGATCTAACTCCGTGTCGGTTGAAGATGTTCCTGGTACCTCTAGACAAAGAGGACGGCCACGTTCTAAATCAATCTACGCAGAAATTGCACCTCAAACCCGACCGACTATCAAAAAAGTTATGTGTACTCAAATAAAAGATCCGTTGGAATTCAATAAATCTGTCGCTAAGCTAGGTCAGTTCTCCCTTCATATTAAATACATAATATGCATATATATTTTTTTTAAATTTTTTGTTTGTTATTTTTGTAATATATTAAGTACTTAAGTTATACATATTTATATATTATTAGATTAAAACCAATATTTTTAGCTTTTCCACTTTATTTAATAAAGTAAATAAAGTGGAAAAGCTAAAAATATTGGTTTTAATCTAATAATATATTAAAATGCAATTCCATCACGAAGTGTCAGTGGATAATATCAATCTGTTATTATTGTCACTTCAATGCGGAACTATCCTAACTTTATAAAAGAACATTTTATAGGGGGGCAATAAAACTTTTGAATATGAGTTCTCTCATCAATTAATCGTATTTTCCATTGAATATAGCTAATATTGAAGCTAAAAATATTGTATGCAATAAAATCAGCATAAAGATCACAATACCATATACAAATAAAAACAAAATTATTTGTTTGCAATTTAGGATAGTTATGCGTTCGGGTGACTTTCTGTACATTACTAAATTAATTTGTACATATTTTTGTAATATATGGATATATTAAAAGAAACCCTTGTCAAAGGAGTTGGGGAATTTCTCAGAATCCCTAAGATCAAATCATCCAGGTAGCTCTTCAGACAGACAACCATCACTAGGTTAGTCCTGTACGTGTTGGGAATGTGAAGTAATCTATGCCGACACACCAATATTTCACATCATTTCATGATTATTAGTAATAACACGATAATTCCTTAGCTAACACAGCGGAATCTCTCATAACGAGTATAATTCATTCTAGAATCGTACTCGTTAAGCATGACACTTTTTGTTTTGAATAGCGCGAAAGTCCCGGTTCACAAGTGAATGTCGTGAAAAAGGGACTTGCCATTTCTCTATAACTTGTTATGCGAAACGTCGTTCGTTAAGGGAGCAACTTTTACACATTTTTTTTGCTTGCTATGCAAATTACTTGTTATGAGAGGTTCCACTGTATTTCTAACACGGTTATCTGAGGTGGTAAAAAAAATCTATTTCATGTGAATAACCGGGGTAAAAACCTCGGTTATTTTCTTTTTAAGCTGATTAATTCAGTCCGTATTGATTAAGTATCATAAACCATACATCATATTAAAAAAAATTATCGTTGTTATTGCATATGTTCAGTTCATTTTACATTATTTCTTAGTTTAAAAGGTTTTAAAAACTAAAATAAAACAAATAAAAGAAATATTATTTCTGAAATAAATTAACTTAAAATAAAAATACAAAAATTCATCAAATAAGTCCCAAAAACAAAGTACGTATGTTAACTTATTTATCAGAAACATTTATAAACAACTATTGCTATTGCATGTATTCACAACTTTAATGGGAGACAATTAACACACTCAAATATGTAACATCAGTTAATATTCACATATGAAATCAGTTGTGTCAATAACTACATACTGTGGGGTGTCAACAATGCCCCTATTTACTCTACGAATGATCCTACTGCTGAATTATTCGATTTTCAACATTTTAGTCAACATCTTTATGCTAGTTTAACTGACTAACTGGGGTGTCATTTATTATTAAACCATATCCGCTCCCTAGGTGGAGCATATGGAGTCCACAAACTATCTCCAGGCTTTTCTGTCGGCTGCCAGCTCCCTTGCATCCTCCCAAGTCAGATCCGCGTCCCGAAGTTCTGACGAGAACTGCCGACGAATTGTCAGCAGTGGTCGTCCTGGGCGGCGCGAACCTGATGCCTTGTAAAAGAGGCAAGCTTGATTAAGGCTCTCAGGAGGCATGCGGAGTACGTGGCCAAGCCAACTGAATCGCCTTTTCTTGACGACTGTTGTGACCAAGATTTGCTGCGTCCTACCCCTTATTTCTTCATTCCTCACAAAGTCAAACCACCAAAATTGTGTCAAAGGGTGTCATTTAGTCTTAAAAAATAATGATGAATAATCTAAACCATTTTCAGGAGGGTCTGTCGTGAAGCAAGGCGGGGATGTGTTAGTATCGGGAGATGGTAAGAGAACTGTGAAACTAATGATTGCTGTAGCCCTGGGATTACCTGTAGTTACTCCGGATTGGCTCACGGAAAGTGTACGCAGCAAAGAGTTTTTAGGTGAGTAATTTATATATTCTTTATCTATTTATCACGATGAAGGGGAAGGAACAGACTGACTCTGCATTCTTCGAACAGTATATATCGTCATGTTTCATGATTCTGAATCCTCTGGACTCAATTTTATTGCGTCATTCCATTTAGTAGATGTTCTTACACATCACAATGAGTCTCTCCCGGTTGTCCTTATTCTTCATGACCACTTGAATGTTTAGGAACGTTCTTCGAGTAAGACAGCTCCTATATTTTATATTTTCCTTGTACATATATACTATGAGACAGATATTCAATTTAAATTGGTATTCAATAATGACAGTCAGTCAAGTGACAACCTTTTAACATTGAAATAATTATAATTATCCACAGCCACTTCTATAAATATCCTTGGATTAAAGGTTATTCTAAATTCTTTTCAATTATAAAAATTCATATTGACCAAAAACTATCTAACTAACTATCACGCTGCTTCACCACAGGCATAGGCAGAGAGAATACCACACTAATTTTTCTTTGCAAACAATCTTCGCCTCTTCCATATTCATACATCTCCTCAATTTGATATACTTCATCATGCCAATTTCTCCTTCCTGTTTCTATTACCAACCATATTCCCCTCATAAATTTGTTTTACTGTTCTTTCTTCACTCATTCGATTCACATACCCATACCATCTTTACCCAACACACCTTTCTTAATTTAAAAAACAAAACATCTTAATATATTTCTTTCATTTCATTAATTGATTCGGCAGTCACTTTGTAGTAATATCTATCTATTTTTAATTTAAGTTTTACTTGTTAACGAAATACATCGAAACTCATGTCGCTCACTCCTTTCAAGAACATCATAAATCAAAAAACTTTTTTTTCAGGAGAACGTTTTTAAAGTTTAAAAATATAAAACAATGTATTAAAAATAAATATCAAGCCACTTATTGAACTTTTTATTGTGCAACAGATCTGTTTAGGTAAAACCTGAAGGTTTTTTCTCCATTTGAAAAATATTTAGTACGTTTAAAAAAATAATTAAACAATACCCTTTCTTCAAAATGCAAAAACAACACTTTCTGCCCTGTAGCGGGTAAATATTAAGTTAAAAATGTGCCTCTTTTGCAGTACATTTTCTGGGCATTCCGAAAACATGCACAATTGAAAATTAACAATTTTTGATTTATGACATTCTTGAAAGGAATGAGCGATGTCACAATACATTTTAAGAAATAGTGGTATTTACCAGGTTAAAAAAAACTCTTTTGTTTTAGATCCTTGGGACTTCATTTTACAGAGTGATGCTTTAGAAAGTCGTCACAACTTCAATATGAGAAAAGCTCTACAAACAGCTCACCCACACCTGAAAGGGTGGGTAGTTTACATCACCCCTAAAATAACACCAACTCCTCCAGAATTGGAAGGTTTGTATTGACATATTAATAAAAATACTGTATTTCCTTCTGTATTTGGTATAATCAGAGTTACAGTCAGTTCAACTGGATATGAACATGTCCCCCACTAACTAAAGAAAACTGTTAATCTTTTTAATTTTTGATGTTCCCAATTATCTTCCGTGTAATGTCTTGTTGTGAGAGATGCGATATTGTACGTTTTGATACAATTGTATAAATCGCTCTATACAATCAATATTATTACATATATTGCAGTGTAAATATAATTGAGCAAATCAATTTAACTTGAAATTGTCAAATTGTTTGGATGGGTGACTAATTTTAATTTGAAATGAACGAAAAGAAAGTTTATACATATAATGTTACTCAAAGGTTCTATAAGTTAATATAAGTGATTTTTTACTCTAATATTTATTTAATATTATCCTGGACTGGTACCTGAAGTAGACGGCTGATCATCCTTCCTTCGTGTATTGGCAATCAGATATCACTGTATTTATATTATGCACCATCGGGTGGGGATAAGGGTTTGAAGGATGAAGGAAGGACATACACACATCGCTCACTCCTTTCAGCAATGTCATATATCAAAAATCGAAAATTTTCAGTTGTGCATGTTTTCGGAAACGTTGTGCATGAAAATGTACTATGTATATCCTAGCAAAAGTGGCATATTTTTAACTTAATATTTACCCGCTACAGGGCAGAAAGTGTTGTTTTTGCATTTTGAAGAAAAGGTATTGTTTAATTATTTTTTTAAATATACTAAATATTTTTCAAATGGTGAAAACATCTTCAGGTGTTACCTAAAAAGATCTGTTGCACAGTAAAAAGTTCAATACATATGTGGCTTGATATTTATTTTTAATACATTTGATCATATTCTTAAACTTTAAAAACAATCTCCTGAAAAATCGTGTTTTTTTATATATGAGTGACATGTTACTAAATAGCAATTGCTCAATGCTTTTGCGCTTATAATAAGCATATCGTAGTCAAACAGGAGAAAGTGACCAAGTGTATTTTTTACAAAAACGTGGTCATTGACTATTTGATATCTTACTAGCTTAATATTGCCCTGAAAAAAATCCCAAAGGATTTTGAACTCTGAAGTGAAGTATACTATATGGACTTGTCAAAAATGACTAACTGCATTTATGTTTATTTTCTTGACAAGCAAAAGTGACTTAAATGGCCCTCCTGAACATTTTATGTTTTGGTAGTTGGTCACTTTCTCCTATACAACTACGATATGTATCTAGACCTACAGGGTTACCGATATCATGTAATCAATTTGAATTTTTGCAGAAATAATTTTGGCTTCGGGCGGGAAGGCGGAGATAGTCAGCGGTCTGGTGGGGCGGAGGAGCGGTAACCGCGGGGTCCAGGGCCAAGTGGGGACCCTGACGGTCACCTGCCTGGAGGACCGCTACCTCTGGTCCCACCTGCCGCGCCCCTTAGTAAAACCGGACGCCATCTTGTTTGGAGCCCTTCACCACAAGCTGTGCATAAACGAGTACAAAGTGATGGAGTGAGCGACTTCATTTAACCGATCATTCGTCGGTTTAATGCAGGATACTAAAGAAACGGCAATGACTAGCTCAGTTTTGCCATATTTTACAAATGCTGAAGAAGTCTAATTTCATCCAATGTATTTGGGACTAAAAAAGTTTTTTTTTATTTATTTTTATTTTTTATAAATAATTGTGCAGTAAAATTTAATCTTTACATGTATTAAAAGAAATGTACCTTGGAAAATTTGTTAGTTTGGCATTAATGTAACAACTTTTTTAACATATAACTACTTATGATTATTTTACTGTATTTAACTTAACTAATGACTATTTTTTTTAATCTATAACTTTACAAATATAAAAATAAAAACATAATGAATAAAGTTAAAACAAATTAAGTTTTTTTTTACATTTTGTTTTAGATTTTAGTTACCAAATCGGTTTTTTATTGTTAAACTTTATTTTTTTAAATTCGTAACCCTACACTGTTATTTACAACCTACTGTCGTATTATGTCTTTATTATTTAATATTGTTATTTTATTTTTAAAATGTATTTTCTGAAATAAATATGTTTTATTTGAATTTTATTTATTTTCACACACAATGTGGATTATCTGTATTTAGTAACTCCAAGAAATGAAAAAAAAAATGTACTTGTACAAACATTTGAAACTATTTAAGCGTGCAGTTTCAAATTTATTTAAATGTTCCAATAGGCAGTTTCAATGTTTTTCAATTTTACACATCTATCTATCTTCATACATATTATGAATTGTATCATATCAATTGCCTCGCGTTAGTATTGAAAACATTTAAAAATGGCTCAACCGATTTGAATATTTTTTCACCTGAGGGGCAAACAAAAAAAAATTAGTACAAACCCATAGGAACAGACAAAAAAATCTAAATCGGTAATTTTGTATAGAAATTGTCTCAATTAATCTTTCTCAATTACTTTTGAATATTTTGTGTGTGTCCAAATTATTGTTCACAAGTTTCCGGATTTGATCTATTTGGGAATTATTTTTTATGCTTGGACTACCTAACATCCAAGTAACTCTAGCTATGGCTCATGCAACACTGCTTATCGTGGCGTACTTAGGCTTCTACTTTACATTTTTATAGCCTTTACTTACTGGTGAGTAGATTTCCTCTATCTTCAAAGGTACTACTGGCTTTGATAATTTCTGCGAAGAATTTTAGAATGTGGTGGTTAGACTTCGTGAGAAAGGCATAGGACGCAGCAAATCTTGGTCACAACTGTCTTCAAGAAAAGGCGATTCAGTTGGCTTGGTCATGTACTCTGCATGCCTCCCGAGAGCCTTAATCAAACTTGCCTCTTTTACAAGGCATCAGATTCGCGCCGCCCAGGACGATCACTACTGACAATGCGTCGGCAGCTCTCATCTGAACCTCGGGACGCGGACCTGACTTGTGAGGATGCAAGGGAGCTGGCAACTGACAGAAATACCTGGAGACAGTTTGTGGACTCCATATGCTCTACATAGGGAGCGGATATAGTTTAAAAAGACAATTTCATGTAATTCTTTAGTGCAAATTCTAGGTAAAAAACACTAGCGGTGGATATAAAGGATTAAATCGCTTAGTTATGGATTAGTTTAAGTACTTACTTTATAATTTTTTTACTGGCTACATTACGATTTTGATATGTCAATTTTGACAGAACATTGTCGACGTTTTTTTTGTTGTTTTTAAAAGTGTCAACCTGAATTTGTATTATGCGTTTGATATTTCATGTTTTATAAATATGTTTTGATTAAATAAGATATCTTATCAAAACCCATATATTTGGGAAATATATTATGCTTACAACAATAGGCCTAGCGTTAAACATTTTTTTACTGGCTTTTGGTCACAAAGTCGTTATCCTAGACCTTTGAACTTACGTCGTAAATAATTTTGTGAAAACAGAAATGACACGCGTCGCCTGTAAGGCTTCTATTATACATAAAATTTTATAAATATGGAGGTTATCATAAAGCTTAATAGTCAGGCTGCTGGAAGAGATAAATTAGCAAGGTAAAAATATTATTTTACAATTGATCTTGTTGTCGTTATTAACCCTAGATCAACATATTGACATTTTAATCGTATTTGGGGGTGGACATACAGCTTCTACCGCCATTGGCCTTCATACTGCAACTGGCTGGGTCAAAACAAGTGAAAAGTAATTTAATAATTTCCAGTATATATTTGTTTTCTAACATCATGACAATTTTCAGAATCTAACAATTTTTTTGTGATCGACCAGTTGATCACAATTGATCAGTTGAGCTTCCTTGATCTAGCAGTAGCTTGGATATTGTTATTGTTAACAGTTCCCTTATATATGTATATAATAATACAACTTTGTTTTTCCTTAAACTTTGTTATTTTATTTCAATGATTCGATTACTAGAAACTGAGGTGCTAGTTTTAGGCTTTTTTAAACGACAAAATAACATTTAAAATTTAATTTAAAAAGCTGTTTTTTTTCGAAAACATTGTTTTCAGTCTTATTATAAAATATGTTATTAACATAAGACTCCACATGTAATCATGTTTAAATGAGGGTGTGTTATTTGTACTTTCTGCCTATTATTGTAATGTTTTGATTAGGGATTTGTGCAATATTGACAACTTATTTGTATTTTTAATTTCATTTTATCTTTCAGAATTGTTCAGTACACTTGCCGTTTGATTTGGGATACCTTACAAAAATCCAAAACTGATAGATATACAATTGATCAAATTAAACGTCTTGAAACAACTTGCAGTTCATTCCGAAAGTGTAAGTGCATTTACATGTATTAAGTTGCAAAATTTGTTTTATTGTTTGTAATTAAGTTGTATATTTTACATTAAAGGGATAAATTCCACATGAACAGTTATTTTAATTTGGGTAAAATAGTTTGACCGAATTGCTCTTCAATATTGAAAATATATATGCCTATTGGTGGTTTGATTTATGATGTAACAAATACCAAAAAAACATTTTAATATTAGTATTATGCCTAGTCTCTATCAAGGCATATAACACTGTTCCTTAAACTTACAGAATTAAGTCTACTGAATCTCTAATATGATAAACATAATATTTTCTAAACAATCTGTAAAATATAAACCTGTAGTTAACATCAAGGGGAAATTTTTTTAATGATTTTATCAGTGCAGTTTATGAAGTATGTGGACTGAACTTAATAATAAGTTTATGAAGTATGTGGACTGAACTTAATAATGCAGTGTTTATAATTATATTGTATGTTTCGTATTATATTGTTTTTTTCTTTTCTTTCAGTGCTCCGGTTCGGAAAGTGTGTTGATTCTCTCTATTCTACACTATCGACCATCAACTACCCTGATATTTTTGTCAGAATAACACTGACCTTGAGCAAGATATCAAATTCTTTATTTCTTTTCGCGGATCACGTTATATGGCTTGCTCGATCCGGTTTCCTGAAAAATGTTGACTCCAATAAATGGTTAGAAATTTCCAATCGCTACTGGCTTCTGACAATTATGTTGAATCTTGCTCGGGACGCGTACGAGATTCAACGGGTAATACTAGATGAAAGAGATTCCATTTTAGGGAGCAGGGCCCTCTCGCAAAATAACATATTTTTTAGTTACCTTAAAGTTTTGGAAACGGCTTTATCCGTCGTTAAGACGAGAAAAGATATTGTTACTGATACAGTAAAAAACTTTTGTGATTTGTGGATACCGTTGACCGCACTGGGTAGGGTAAAGTTACAGCCAGGTACTGTTGGTCTCTTGGGAGCTGTGTCTTCAGTGGCTGCTTTAATAGCACTTCTGCAACCTTCTTTAAAACTATTGCCAGCTTAGCATTCAAATTATTTTGATTCAAAAGTTTAGGGCATTTTAAATATAATACAAATGCATTTATTTAAATTAAACCTTGTAAGTTAATAACATTATACATAATTTTTTTTAATTGTACAATTTATTGTGGAGGGGTTATCAGCTTATATTTTTTAGTGGTGAATTGTTGCTTTATGTTTTACATTATTTTTATTACAAATAAGATACAATCTATTTCAATCTACAGGCAACAAATAAAACATTTATGTTTTTCTAATAAAATATTCTAATTTATATTTATGTCATAATGGTGTTCTAAATCTCTTTAAGCTCAAAACAAAAATTTACCATACAGTTGTCTCAAATATCTTTGGATTTCTTATTTGCATATTCGCAATGATATATTTTTCAATATTGATTCAGTCTTAATGATTTTTCAAACTTACATACACAATAAAAGAATGGAAATTTATTAAGTAATGGTATTTTCTTTTAAATATTTTAAAAATAAATATACTCTATGAATTAATTAGGTTTGTAGAAGGGTGACTTAGACTGTAGAAGGGTGAAGCTGGATGTTTTATTTGAATAGATTTTCACACTCATAGTGTACACCTTAAGGAGGTTTACCCACATGCGTTTCGGAGGCTACTGTATACATATTTATTTTTGAAAAACAGTGAAAAAACATCAGGATAATAAAATTATTCAAACATGTTGTTGCTAATTATAAGAAAAAAATGTTATTAAAAAATAGTCATCACAGATGGATCATAGCTGTAAGGTTATATTATTTCTTAATTGAATGAGTATTAAATATTATTTTTGCTTTGTCTGGTTTCATTTATAATTAGAGAATTGTTGAATATACAAATCAGGGTTTGAATTAAATACACAGTATTGGAATATATATGTTTATTTTTTAACACAAAAAATTTATTATTTTGATTTTTTAATAAAATTGAACTTTATATGAAATCATTGTCATACTTACAAAGGCTGAATGTTATACCTATTTGAATAAAATATTTTTTATTTAAACTAATCTTTTTCTTTATTGACCCGTGGTTTTTAATTATTTAAATTTAACCCTTTTAAAATTAGTATCACCAAATTTATCAATTTATTGTCAATCAATTAATAAACATCATAAATCATTGATTAAAAAGGCGTTTTTAGTAACTTAAATAAAGCATTTTTAAACTTTGTAATTGAAAGTTATCCCCAATAGGTTATTTAAATTTGGCATTCATCTATAATATGTTTATTAATCATTTTAATTTGTGATGGATTCATGATAATAAGATGTATGAAGTGACATATTAGGTACAGTCTTGCAATTGATATTGTTGTGAAAATAAAAGTATTTGAAATAAATACACGAAAAGAAGATTTATGATTTTTAATTGTCTTAAATAATAATAAATATATAAGGTTCGGGTAATTTTTTGAAACAAAATACGAAAGCTGCTTTATTGAAACATAAAAAAGTTCTTATATTTTTTACGTGGAGTTCATGAAAAAATTTCTCAGCATAATTTTTAAAGTGAAATATTTATGTTATGTAAATACACAAATATTTCAATTTCATAATATTTTTTGTTAGGCCTAAGTTGCCCTTTAAAAAAAAAGATATCAAGTAACGGTAGAGCGGGTTTGAACTCAGGAACTCTTGACTAAGAGTCTGCAACTCTGACCACGGGACCATAACCGACATTTCAATTCGACGTGTCACCGAATATTCAGGGGTAGCCGTAAAAAATATACGGAGAAGCAAAATTTTGGCATGACTATTACGGTAAAACCCCCTATAACGTTGGGATAGGTACCGCATTATCAGAAGGAATGTTATAAGTGGTGAATTTAAAAAAAATTAACATTTTAAGCAGACATAAATGAGTCATTTAAAATTCAAATACAATTTAAAAACGTCACCCCCTACAACGTCTCTATTCATAACGCGGTACCTATCTCAACGTTATAGGGGGGTTTAGTGCAATACTAGAATATAGTATAATGTAACAATAAAGTATGTAAAGTGTAGTAAGTATAATGGGGAAACTGCCGACTAAACAATATTATCACATACCTATTCATTTATCTAAAAAAAAATATTTATATGTAGGTACTTCTACTCATCAGTTATAATTGTTTTTACATGGCAATGTCATACTGTCAACCAAAGATTTTTGGTTTCTCGCTTCTTGCAACATTAAAAATCAAATCGTAAAACATGGCTGACGTAGCGGGGTCGGTACCGTCCCAGCCTGCTGAAAATATAGAAGAAATAATCGTAGAAGCAGTTAAAAATGCAACTGGAAGACCTCCATCGACACCCGAGGGAATGGCGGTTGCCTACGGGAGTTTAGTTATTATGGCTTTGATACCTATATTTTTCGGTTCTTTCAGATCTGTCAGACACCATAAGGAACAGAAGGTACGTGGACAAAAAATGCATTAAAATTGTCAGTACGTCAGAAAATTGCTAACGTGTACGTTTTCAATATTCAAAATTATCTTCTTAAAATTTTGTTTACCTATTTTATGAGTTATAATTAACAGTGCATCGTATTTCGCCGGACTCGGTTTACTCGCACTGAAATTAATATTATTATTATATGTAATAAAACCTTTTGTCGTAATGTCACCGTTTTGTTTCAGGATGCCGGTAAGAAACCCGAAGCCATGACAAGCAGAGATGCGATGGCTTTTCCATTGATAGCGTCTGCAACACTGTTTGGAATATACATTTTCTTCCAAGTATTTTCAAAGGAGTACATTAACCTCCTTCTAACAGGATACTTCTTTTTCCTCGGGGTTCTTGCCCTTAGCCATCTATTAAGGTACAAAGCAATGTATTCTTCGACACTTATAAATCTCTATAAAAGCGTCTACTAGATATTTTCCCTTCTTCTCTTCTAACTCTTATCCGTACCCAATGGTGCTTAGGGCACTGCATCGCATTGATGCAGTGTGATCTTGATCGATACTTACATGAAGGCAAGGTGATCACTCCTGCGCTTCCTGCGCAGGGTAATAATATTAAATAAATATTAGAGTGTAAAATCACTAATAATATTTTCAACCCCCCCTGGTAATCGAACCCGGGACCTCCAGTATGGTAGCTGAACACTCAAACCACTACACCACGAAGGCGGACATTTGCCCTTAGTACTTATGTATAAATTAGTACATTTTTACAAGGCTTATGACCTGTCATAAGCTAGTTAAGTGATAACCTTATACACGTTTAACATTCACCATTCTACCTATGACCAGGGCTTTTTTTTAAAAACAAATAAGGTCCCGGAAATCACTTCATGTCAAACTTTTTACTAAAAAATATATATTCAAATATCATTTAAATATTCATTACAATACCTTACTTTATAATTTTGACGAATTATATAAATAAAGATTATAATTAAGTAAGTGCAAATATAGTTTCGTGTAATTGATTTTGAAAATTAAAATAAAAAACAAACAACAACAAAAAGTGCCGGAACGCCATTCCGCCGCGTTACATGGAAAAAAGCCATGCCTATGACTAACAACCATACTACTCAAATATTTTTGAACTTATACATACATATCGCTCACTCCTTCCAAGAACGTCATAAATCAAAAATCGACAATTTTCAGTTGTACATGTTTTCGGAATGCCCAGAAAATGTACCATATCCCAGCAAAAGAGGCATATTTTTAACTTAATATTTACCCGCTACAGGGCAGAAAATGTTGTTATTGCATTTTTAAGAAAAGGTATTGTTTAATTATTTTTTTAAATATACTAAATATATTTCAAATGGAGAAAAAAACCTTCAGGTTTTACCTAAAAAGATCCGTTGCACAGTAAAAAGTTCGATAAGTGGCTTGATATTTATTTTTAATGCATCGTGTTATACTTTTAAACTTTAAAAACGTTCTCCTGAAAAAAATTTTTTTTTGATTTATGACGTTCTTGAAAGGAGTGAGCGATATATCATAAATCCAATGTTGCTTGTGATTGAGTTTGCGGCTGTATCTATGGTTTATTTTATTGAGCTTTTATTTAGCAGAGACCCCTTTATTTAAATGTATGCAAGATCTAACTGAAGTATTTGACTTGCCACAATTTAATACCTATTTTTAATAAAGGGCCGCTGAGGCTCACAGAAATATTATGAAATTGAAGTATTTTTGCAGATAGTAAAAACACAAATATTTCTCTTATTAAAAAATAATAAATACCGGAAGACATCTAAAAATGTGATTTTAAATTTTTATGCAATGATATAATAATGCCATATAATAAGTGAAGAAACCCAGATTTGTGAACAATTATTTAGACACACCCAAAATGCTGTATAAATTAGTTTTACAACATTTAGAGTGTGTCCAAATACTTGTTCACAAATCTGGATCATCTCCGATTACAGGAGTGATTTTTCATATTATTCTTTTGACATCTCAACAAATATGCAAAATATGAAAGCGTAACGCTTATTTTCGTCTCACCGACAGATGTCTCTAGTAATGTTCTAGTGATTCAAGAATAATGTTTTGAAATTGGATCATATACATCTATAGAACTTCCAATAATTTGAGTAGTGTGGTTGTTATCATGGATAGAATTTGAAAATGTTAGACGTGTGTAAAGTTATGACTTAAATTAACCCATGATGGTTGTAAGCCCCGTGAATGCCCAGACTTCTAATTCTTCTTCATCTTTGTTGAGATGTCAATTTAAAAAAATATATAAATTAGTCTAGTGATTGCAAATAAAAATATGTATATAATTGGAACTGGCAAAAGAAAGACGAAAGCAGAGTAAACGCTGTTGAAATGAGCTCCCTCAAGTGAATGTGTGGAAAATCATTGTATGACAGAATTAAAAACGAAGATATAAAAAAGGAATGTAAGGCTGAACAAAGAATAATTGAAAAGATTAGGAAGAGTTCTTTACGGTGGTACGGACATGTGAAGCGAATGGATAACGAGAGAATGACTAAGAAAATAAATGTGGCGAATGTGAGCGGGAAAACAGAACGAGGACGACCGAAAAAGACTTGGCACGATCAGATCATTCAGAACCTAAAATCTTGTGGTGTCAAAAGTCTGCGTAATCGGAGGGCATGTATGACTAGATGTATGGATGTGAAGGAGGCGAGGAGTGTATGTCAGGACAGAAGAGTGTGGCATCCTTTCTGCCTACCCCTAATATCGTAGTCGTACAGGAGAAAGTGACCAACTAACAAAACATAAAATGTTCAGGAGGGCCGTTTAAGTCACTTTTGCTTGGCAAGAAAATAAACATCAATGCAGTTTTTCATTTTTCACAAGTCAATATATTATACTTCCAAGTTTAAAATCGCCCTGGAATTTTTTCAGGGCAATATTAAAGCTAGTAAGGTATCAAATAGTCAATGATCACGTTTTTGTAAACAAATGCACTTGGTCACTTTCTCCTGCATTACTATGATATTTTCTTATCTAGTAGTTCCCTTTTCATTTGTGTGATATTTATTAGTTTAATTTATTACAGTCCCATTGTGAGCAGTGCTACGGGCATCAACAGATTGGTTCCTCACATTCCCTTCATCATACAGTTTGGGACGCCAGGGAACCTCTGCAGTTATGACTTTACCTCCCACGACATTGTGTGTCTGGCTATTTCCCTTGTAGTCGGTGTGTGGTATCTCCTGAAGAAGGTGAGCTAAATACTTCCCGTATGATTATTTTTTGACATCGCGACATGTATGAAGGCGAATGTGGAAGTCTGGGCATTTACAGGGCTAACGACCGTCATAGGCTGGTTTAAGTGATCATAAGATGTCAAAATATCATATGATAAATAACTCCTATAGTTGGAGATAATCCAGATTTGGACACACTCAAAATGTTGTTTATTTTACTTCCATTCAGTTTTAGATTAGTAGAGCTTCCTTGGACCAACAATTTTTATATATTTTTTTATATAGGAGTTGCATTTTTTTATTTACTATGTTTATTATGTACAAGGTTTATAGATCATTAAGTGGATTTTTCTTCTAACTTAAAAAAATATATTTTGTATATTAAAAGCATTGTTAACTTTGAGGTGTGGTAATATAACACTCTCCTTATTGTAGTACAATTCAAAACATTAACCCCTTATAACGTTCCCTGCGATAATGCTGTACCTATCTAGACATTACAGGGGGGTTTACTGCACTTCAATGTAGCAAAAAAAGTTTTTATGTGTTTAAAATTGACTGGTGTTGTTTGTTTCTTCCAGCATTGGATTGCAAACAACATGTTTGGAATGGCGTTTGCTATCAACGGTGTTGAATTATTTCACTTGAACAATGTAGTAACTGGCTGCATTCTGCTGTGTGGCCTGTTTGTGTATGACATCTTCTGGGTCTTTGGAACTAACGTGATGGTCACTGTCGCCAAATCTTTCGAGGCTCCAATCAAGTGTGAGTTTAGTTTTTCTAACCTTTAATTTAATTTAATTTATTTTTAAGCTGTACGTATCAAATAAGTATATTGAGCTCATCCTGGCAGAAGATCGTTAGTGTCAATTTGAAGAAAATCATTTGCGGTTTTTGTAAAATAAAGAAAATACTACTTGTTGCCGAGTTACTTAGCAATGCAGACAATAACAAAACAATTTTTCATATAAATAGAATATATTGAGGGTATGCTGGCAAAAAACCTTGACTCTAAAATCCCTTTTCATTAATTGATTCGGCAGTCACTTTGTGGTAAAATCTATCCATTTTTAATTAATGTTTTACTTAGTAAATACTACTATTTCTATGGTGTTTGAAAATGATGCGGAATGCATCAAAACACGTGCCACAGTAGATTTTAAGAAATAGTGGTATTTACTAAGTAAAACATTAATTAAAATCTAAAATTCCTGTTTGATTAATTAATCCGTTATTTAAAGCTTTTAGCCTGAATAAAATACCCTCTATGTATTAAACTTAAAGTTGAATCTACTTTTAAAACCACATATATATGACATTTCAAACTAATTAGGTAGTGTATTTTGCCAGTTTATAGAATGTTGAAAACTTTATAATATGCATCATTAAGTCAAAATTACATATTTTCGAGTTAACATTTTTTGCCAGTACACTCACAATATGTATATCGATGGCTTGTAATTTTAACTTTCTAAAAATTATGAGCCATCTCATACGAGTCAGTTAATAAAACCTAAAAAGAATATTTAAAAAAAGGTTTCTAGCTAAACATAAAACTGATATTTTTTTACTTCACAATTTGGAAAAAGATGGATTGAGAAATAAGTTTATTTTGGGACTTAGTGTAAAAGTAATTATTAATATTTCTTGAATATTTTTCTCAGATACTTCATAAAATAAAACATTTTTTTTTAAACCACTTTTTAAAGTGTACCAATAAAAAGTGGTTAAAACTAAATTGTTTTATGTTATTAAAATTATTAATATTATTGAAGGCTGAAAAAATAATAGTTTCGTTTTGTCCATTTTATTACAGTGGTATTTCCGCAAGACCTCCTTGTCAATGGATTTAACGCTTCCAACTTTGCGATGCTTGGGCTCGGCGACATTGTCGTTCCCGGGATATTCATTGCCCTGCTGCTGCGCTACGACAAGAGCCTGAAGCGCGACTCGCACGTGTACTTCTATGCCACCTTCACGGCGTACCTGATGGGCCTCCTCGCCACCATATTCGTCATGCACATGTTCAAGCATGCTCAACCGGCCCTGCTGTACCTCGTGCCTGCGTGCCTGGCCACACCATTACTGCTAGCGCTTGTCAGAGGGGATATCAATTCCATGTTCTCGTGAGTACCCACTACTGTATAAATAAAGGGGTGAAAAACATTGGATGTCGAATGATTTCAGTGTTTTTTTTAAATTACCTAACATCTAAGTGACTGAAATCTAGCTACGGGTTATGCAACACCGCTTATCGTGACCATATTTAGGCTTCAACTTTTCAAGTTTTATAGCCTATGCCTACTCATGAGTGGATTTACTCTTTATGTTTAAAGTAACCATAATTTCATGTAATTTATGAGTGAAAATTCCAGGCAAAAACTCTCTATTTGGTTCATAATTTTCTTAAAACTACAAAGATCAAATGAAAATTTAATTCTAATTTTAAATAACTTTGTAAGAATTTTTTTGGAGCATTGTTTTTCTTGACGGCACCAAAATGTCACCTGAGCCCCTGTGGTTTTCACCCATTTATTTTCCCCAATACAACAGTAGTCATTAAATAAAAAATGCTATGATCACTTTTGTCTGCTTGTAATGAAACAAAAAATATGTAAACAATGAATTTTTTTTCTTTTTATATTTTTACATATACATTTTATTAAATAATTTTTAAATTTGGTATGTATTTGCAGAAAAAGAGCATCATAGCAATTGTCCATTTTTATATTTTGCGTAAATTGGGCATGAAGAATGAATTGAAATACTTTGTCCGCTTCTACTTATTCATTTGGCAACTAGCTCTTTTAGATATTAACGAGTAATCTAGCTTGAAGATGTCTATCAATAGGCGAATAATTGAATCGGCCAGTTGAAATATACAAGTGCATACAACACTCAGGGCATTTGTCCACTACACGGGATTTCACCGTCCGGCAGTCCAGTTTTGAAAAATGAAAACGACTACGATAGTTTAGCGTGATCGAATTTACGCGCAACGTGTTCACGCACCAATCTGAAGAAATATGGAAAAAAGCACAAACCAATCGTCGTTTCAAAACGCTAACTAACGTCCTGGACGGTAAAATTACACGGAATTCCTGGTAGTGGACAAGCGCCGTCAGGATCAACCTATGCAAAATTAACCACATATGTAATTCTGTAAGACACGAAGACTTATTTTACTTTTGTTTTAGATATGAAGATCATCCACAGGATGCAGAAAATGAGAAGAAGGCAGAAGAGGAAGCAAAAAAAAAGTAAATTATGTAAATGTTGTTCGAACAATGACATTCTCAGTTGTCCTCCAGCAGTCAAGTAGACAACTTTTGTTACTTTCTGTCAAGGCACACCATGTACGATAAAATTGTTGTGAAGATTATATTTTATTTTTATATTTATGAACTGCTTTTATTTTTTAACATTTCTGGGAGTAAGTTATTTGATTGTATCCATCCTTTGTGTATGTAATTTTGTCATAGTTTACAAACATATAAATATTTTTAAATTATGACGTTACATGCAATTAGCCACAATGCCATTGCTATACATATAACATACAAATGAATATTAACGTTCCTTAACATTCATGCTCCTTTCGACAAAATATGTCAGGACGTCCATCCAGGATGTGCATCCACGCTCCCGGAAAGTTAAAAATGTTTTATTCCATAGTCTTTTAATGTTTTTTTTTATTTATTTAATGGTGGACTTTCTTTATTTTTGACATTAAATGTGCATTTATTTACACATTTTTAGTACTGCACATTATAGTCAAATTATTTACCATGTTTTTATATTTGTAGTGTTATATTTTTTGTGCAAAGTTTTTGTTGAAATAGAAAAAAGCATAGTAGATTCTTGATTTAACCTAGATGTTAAAAAAATCCAAATATACATGTTTTATCGAAGTCCAAAATGCACAAATCGATATTATATAAGTTTTTTTGTTGTTTGTCTGTCCCAAAAAATAAAAGATAACACAGCGGACAGGATTGATTTGTTAAAATAACTGAACTGCATTCTGGTGAGGGGCTAATTACCACCCTTGAGACAATGAAAATGGGGATTCGTTAATGCGTACGTCTTTGGCCATATTAATAATGTGTAGTAAAAATGTACTGAAGTATTTTGTGTATTTATAAATTTGTAGATATTTATAAAATAGTGCACTTTTTTACATATTAAAGTTTACGGGGAAATTCCATTAATTGGAATTTTTCACTGAACATTACAGTAAATCGAGAGTCTACTTTGCAAATTTCAATAGAATATATATAGACGATCTTTGATAGGAATTTGTAGATGTATTGTCGAAAAAAAAATACTTTTGTTTTTGTATACATAATTTTAAAGAAGCAAGTTGAGTATATTGATACAGTACTGATCAGTGTTTTTCTATTTGGAAGGAAAAGAAAAGTGTTTGGTATGAGCGCGATAATAATTTTAAGATTAGTATAAATTTTAAATATGTGTGTTCGAATAAACCCATTCTGATGACTTTTTAATTATTGTCTTCCATGATCTGCTTTGGATGTTACAAGCATTGTTTTTTGTTGTTCTTATTTTTAATTTACAACTAATTTACAATTTTAAAATAAATTGAAGTAAAAATTATGACACCAGGTATCTATATACACAATATGCTTCTGATTTCGACCTTGGCATTGAAATACAAAATTACTACATGTAAAATAATGAAAAATTCCAGATAGTTATAAAAAAGAAACCTTTATTCAAATATAAATGTAAATGAAATACAAATGTTTTGTTATTTATACTGCTGTTGCCATCATTTCCTTAGCTGTGATTCTGGGTAATTTGGTGATTCCTTTAGCGTCTACAACCACAACTTCAAAGTTCGGTAAGTTGATAATGAGCCGCTTGTGAATTTCTGCGACACATTTCTTCATGAGATCATAGGCTTGATCTTGATTAAGATCTGTAAAACAAAAACGGAAAAAAATAATTTAAGAAAAGAAGCATTTTATACACAAATATTTTAATTCAATAATATTTTATGGTAAGCCTATAAGCGGTGAAAATAGGAATCAAATTGTGGCAGAGTAGGATTTAACCTAGAAAGTCTTGTTGTACGTGATACTAACCATAGATAGAACTCGACTCTATTTTTTTAATTGCGTCCACTGGATGGCTCTATTACAGACAATTTGGTGATATCAAAGATTCAAAACTTAATTTGTCAGAATAGATTATTTATGCTGTAGTGAATTCTGGCGACAAATTTGACCTATTGTTTGCAATGTTGACACTAGACATCTGTCTAAATACATGATCACAAGGCAAGATATCCTATCATACAGTTAAAATTTAACTTCAAAAATTAAATGATGAATGCATCTCAGCAGCCAATTATTACGCACATATTTTATTGATTATCTAGATCAGAAATGTGATAAATTGACAAAAAAACTTGAAAAAAAAAAACTCAAAACAATTTAATTTTGGCTTTGTAAATATTTGAATTTCAACTGATTTTTTGTTGATATTTTAATCAAAAAGATATTCTATCTTTACAGGTGCATCTTTAGTCAGGTGCTGTTAACAAAAATGTATAAAAATAATAAGAAATAGGACCCGTAAATGCCCAGACTTCCATACTTCCGTAAAATTTTATGACGTATAATGACGTCCGTTTTTCGTTTCATTAAAATATCTAAAGTAATATAAAATATCTCCCTTATTTCTCTACAGATTTCAATAAGAATGTTACCTGGTCTTGTGATTTTTCATATTAATTTATTAACACATCGTGAAAGGACTTTTTAAAAGATAATACAATAAATTACAAACCTAAATGATGGTATTGATCCATGATGGAGAGAGTAAGGAATCCGCCGTAGCCGTGGGCGGCATACGGAACTTTCACACAAGACGCGAGGTAGTCGATGAAGTGAAGTGACGGACCAGTCTCACGGTCCCACCCACCCAGCAGCATATTCACGTTGTAAGGAGACTGAAATAAATAAGGAATATAGTATAAGTGCTAACTTATACAATAAATAAATTGACAATGAATGGTTGCTTGCTAAATCCTTGTTGGGTATTAAACAGGCTGACATGATTTTGAATATTTGACAATTTACCACCGATTTTTGTCACTTCTATAAGTTTTTGTGTTATCGGGTTTTGGGTATTTTCATATTATCATCAGAAATGCTTGAAATCTAAGGGTGGTGACTGACGAAGCCATTTTGCGAGCATTCGTATAGTCAGTACAGCGAGCCGAGCGCTCCGTCCATAGTTTCGGATGCTCGCCGCGAGCGATGTTACGTTACGACAAAATGCTCCAGTCAGTCATCACCCTAAGGAATTGCGGTATGGCTCCCAACACGATGAGATCGGTGTGATATAATAAGTGAAGCATGAGCCTATAATTAATGAATCACAGATCATTGCAACTATAGACTCATATTAAGTTCACTTCTTGAACAGGCTTGAGAGTTAAATTTTGCCTACTTTATATAGTTTAGTGAGACAATCACATCTTACTCAAAAACCTGATAAAAATAAGTACGACAGTATACATAGAATGGTCAATTAAAGGTATAATAATTTATTGGTACAATCTGACCAAAAATATTCTGTAAAGTTAAAATTTTTGCTGTGTAATTACAATGAAGCTACCGGGTGGGACATATCGCTCACTCCTTTCAAGAACGTCATAAATAAAAAAACTTGATTTGTCAGGAGAATGTTTTTAAAGTTTAAAAATATAATACAATGTATTAAAAATAAAATCACGCCACGTATTGAACTTTATATTGTGCAACAGATCTTTTTAGGTAAAACCTGATAGTTTTTTCTCCATTTGAAAAATATTTAGTATGTTAAAAAAATAATTAAAAAATACCTTTTCTTCAAAATGCAAACACAACACTTTCTGCCCTTTAGCGGGTAAATATTAAGTTTAAAATATACAGATTTTGCTGGGATATAGTACATTTTCTGGGCATCCCGAAAACACGCACAACTGAAAATTGACGATTTTTTATTTATAACGTTCTTGAAAGGAGTGAGCGATGTGTAGACCTGTTAAAATGTTCATAGGAATGGAATTTGCGTCGCCTCAAATTGCCCGTTTAGTCATGATCAAATAAGAGCTGTACTTTCAACTCAACAGCCATATTCAATGTGAAAACCAGAACGACCAGATATCTATCAGATTTACATTTAATTTCACATGCTAATGAAAAACAAATATTAAAAAATGAGTAAGAAATAAAAAGTACTTTAATAAATATGTTAGTAATTTATCCATTTCGTCAGCAATAACAAAAATCAGGTAGTTAGTATTATTGCGTTAAGAAAATGTATTTTTCGGATTAGTAACAAACCCTGCTTCGTAGAGCATCGGCAAGATTGCGTCTCGTGAAATGAGCTGCGGCATCTGGACCCAGTTCGTAACCATTTCTCATTTTGTAAAGCTGAATATTTTTCGCAATATACTCAGCGAATTGAGTCGTATCTCCTGATTCTCCGACCACTGCCATGACCAGGTTTTCTGATATTTTGTAGATCTTATCTTCATCTGGAATGAACAAATGTAAGAATAGTATTAATAAATAAGAATTATTTGAAAGTTGTTAATAAACAAAAAGTATCGGCTGAAAATATGTGAGTTTCCATCTTACATTGGAGGTTAGAGGACTCGCTCATTCGTCAAACTTACCTTCTTTAATAACCATTATACTGTGAGCATTTGTTTGATCTGCAGCGATCATAACAAAATCTTTGAACTGGATACCTATTAAGCACTCCATTTTGATAAATAACAAATATCCCCAAGAATGACACCGGAAAATAAAGTCAAAATTGACTACTCACGAACGTTGTATTTGTCTATGGTAATGTTTTCTTATGTTACCAGTCGAAAAAAAAATACAGGTTTGTGGTAATGTACATAGGGGGACCCGGGGCGGAATGGGATACCGGGGCGGAACGGGAAAAGGCTCTCATCTGTAGTGGGGTGGTGGGGAATGCAAAAAAAAAATAATTTTATCACTCAGTAACCGGCCGCAACTCATTACGATAAGTTAGTGTCATTGTTGCACTGCACCACATCGCAATATTCCAAACGTACTAAAATTTACGCAACATTTGTAAATCGCTGCTGTAATCTTCCAAGGCATATCGTGTCATTTTTATCTTCTATTGAAATGATATTTAGTCACGTGTTTCGTCGTGAAGTCTTGCATGTAATATAATAATATAACGTGTAATATCATTTTCTAAAATCGTGTTATTTGACATCAAATGCAAACATTCATATTGGGGTAGAATTTTTTTTTTTAATTACTTAACGTCCAAGTGAATCTGAAATCTAGCTACGGCTTATGCAACACCGTTTATCATGTCCCTACTCAGGCTTCGACTTTATAAGTTTTATAGCCTATGCCTACTTGTGAGTGGATTTACTCTTTACGTTTAAAGTTACTATAATTTCATGTAATTCATGAGTGAAAATTCTCAGCAAAAAAACTCGCAAGTGTAGAACGGGGTGGGGCGGAATGGGATATCCCATTGTGCCCCAGATTTTTTTTGCTGTACAAGATTTATGAGACTTTATTACAATTTATTCTGTTTTTATTATTTATAGATATGGTGAGGCATTATTTCAGAAAAACTGACAGACAAAAACGATCATCAGAAAATATGGAACAAGCTGTGAAAGCTGTTATTACTGGACAATTGGGTTATAAAATGGCATCTGACAAATTTTCTGTACCACATTCAATTTTAGAGAGATATGTGAAAATTTATACGCCAAAATAGACAAAACTACTGGAAAATTTCAGCCAGTCTTCACCGCAAAGCAAGAAACGATTATTTGGAATAACGATAAAAGAGCTTCGTTGTTTATCATACCAATTAGCTGAACGATATAATTGTAGACATCATTTAAATAGGGAATCGGAAATGGCAGGAAAAGATTGTGCTAAAAATTTTTCAAATCGCCATCCGGAACTTAGCTTAAGGAAACCAGAAGCTACATCAGGAGCTTGTGCGATGGGCTTCAATAAGGTGGCAGTTTCTCAGTTTTTTAATTTGTTAACTAAAGTTGATTTTACAGTTTCCCAGACACTTCAAGACGTTACAAATATGGACATTGATGTTTAATGCCTTGGTTGTGCATGGATGTCTGACACCCTCATAGACTCCTAACCATACAATCTAAGACATTTTTCGAAAGTGCTTCGCCTAGAGATTTGATACCTTTACCTAAAGTTAAATCAGCACAGAAAAGATCCGTAAGAAAAAGAGGGAAAGCAACAATTTTGACAGGATCTCCTTACAAGGCTGAATTACAAGAAGCAGTAGAAAAGAGAGAAAGTGCAACAAAAAAACTATACAGAATGAAAAAATCTGAATTAACAAAAACAAGTCAAAAGAATGGAAAACAACAAAAAAGTATGGAGAGTAAAAATAACGACGACGATAGTTCGCAAAATGAAGATCCCAGTTGTCTTTATCGCAATGAACTATAACCCAAGTCGAATGAAGGCTGGTGTTCGTGTGTCAATTGCTACAGATGGGCAAATTTACTATATGTTGACCTAGACAGTGACAATGAAGAATAACCTCATTAATAACTAATTATAAGTCATCTAATACGTGAAAATTATACTTTCATTTTTGTTTGATATTTAAAATTGCAAGTTGTAGTTTTTTAAATATTTTTCTTTCATTATATTGTCTAAAAATAACTAAATAAAGAGAATATAAAGAAAATCCAAGCACTTTTGACCAAATTCAGTGTCATACTTCACATCAAACGTTAGGTACCCCGTTCCGCCCCAGGTTCTCCTAGTAAATATTTACCAATAACAATAATCGGGGCAAATAGGACGTCATATTATCACTCAAAACTTTCTACGAAAAATGAAATGTGCAAAAAACACTACTATTTGTTTCGGTAAGCATAAATGGGATAATCTGCAACTATATGCGGTGTTATTCAAACTGTTTTGTTAAATAAAGAATCCAGAAGAAAATGATTACATGTTTACAAAAAAAAAATACACGAGAAAAAAAATTACAATCGAAATACAAATTAACGAAACATAAAATATTTTTATTTTTCAGCTATTAAATTTACTTTTCAACTTTTTGTTACTAACAAAGTCATAGAAAACTATTTTGAATATCGCATAAATTATGGAAAACTGAAAAAAATTTCAAATTCTGAGACTGTAAAAATTAGTCATTCATATGTATTTTCAAATAGTGAACTGATTATTGATCAACATCTGAGGTCCAAAACAGCACACAAAGAGCAAGGCAGAATTGAAAATTTTACAACTCAAACAACAAAAAGGATTCTCAAGTTCCTCTTCCCTTAAGGTACAAATGAGAAGTGACTAACGTACATAAGCTAGTACAATCACGAGTGCCTGAGCTATGTCCTTTTATATTTCATTTCCCACCTAATTCCATCTTCAATTTCTTACCCATATAAAGCAGCAATGTACTTCACGTTGTCTACTTCACTTCACATCTATCACATAAAATATATTATACTTTATTTATGTATATAAGAATTTGGAGTGCAGCACAAATCACATTGCTTTCAAATAATTAACGATCCAATTAATACCGTGTCATTGTGACGCAAGACTCTATGCGCCATTCAGTGCAAATGGAGGTCTGATGATGATAATTTTTAAAAAATTATTGATTAGTGCCTATTTATCTGTAAGTGTTCTACTGTTCAGAATCAAGGTGTCGCACATTTGTCGCTCGAGAACCATTTCAGAATCCAAATTATTTATAGGGAATTTCACAAATGAATGCATCAGAAGAGATGATAGCAAGCCTTGCCGTAACCATGCTGTCGGTACAGAGTGTTAAGGATACCGCACTGATGCTGATTAGTTCTGGGCTGAAATGTGTGCTTAAACCTTCAAGGGTAGAAAAAAAGTGCACAATAAAGGTCACATAAATCAAAAGAATTTATTTTTTTAGCACAATAAGTGCACTCATGGAATAAAAATTTCGGGAAACAATATTTTCCAAAATGTTAAATTACATGATTTAACTTAATTAATGAACTAATAAATTAAGTACAGAAATATTTTTTAAACTATAAAGCATTCTCATTTAATTTGAGAATTATTTTTAAAAAATTCGGGAATTTATTTACATTGAAACATTACAAAACAATTTTAAAACAAAGAGCAAAAAAAGATATGTTAAATAATGATTTAAATTTGTATAGTAATTACAACTTATATTTTTTAAAGTCTGTTTCTTGTGTTAAAGATAATTACATTATTCCAATAAATCACATTCAGTCCAAATTTTCACATTTAAATTGTTTGTAAATAATTACCAAATAAAAAATATACATACACTAAATTACATGGAACACTAACATAAATTTAATATAGGAATGTAGGAAAATAATCAAATGAATATACAATTCTACTGGATGTATTCCAAATAGTGGAAAATATGACTAAATGAATATATACATATATATGTACCAGTCTGATGATGTCGGTAATGACGAAATCAGATTGCTGGCCAAATAAATTGGAAATAAAGTGGGAAAAGTTACTTAGTAAATGTTTAATTTCTTATACAAAATGCAACTGGAACTACTTCCACCTGGAAATGTAAAAAGCTAAACATAATAAATATTTTTTAACATTGTGTATAAGTTTCTTAGTTCTAAATTGTGAACTTTATATTAAAATCATTTATAAAATTATGCAATGAGTATTATTAATATTGAATATATTTATATTTAAAAAAATATATTTTTCCAACTTATATTACATAAAACCAATGTGGTAAACTTATCTAGAGTGAATGATTATGAATAAATACAATTTCAAGATTACAAGGTAAGGGATCAGATACTACAAATCTAATTTTGACTCAGAGATCTAATTTGTTTTTTCCCTAAAACTGGGCTCCCCCCCATATGCCGTATTAATCCTCTCAACCCCCTTGCTTCCCTTATTGCACCATCTGTATTTTCAGTCGGAATAATGTAGAAATCATCCATCAGGGGTGCGGGTGCATTTAATTTTTCTGTATGCTGAGTAAGCCTGGATTGATGACCAGATGCGTTAGTTCCATTTTCAAGTGCAGCTATCCTTAATTTCAGAGCATTGTTTTCCTCTTGCAATTTTTTAAACATGGCAGCTTCCGTTTCATAGCTGGATAAGGTTGGCTGGGGTAAACATTGAAAGATTGTAGCAAGAAAGTTATGTAACGATGCAAGAAGCGTGTCTTGCCACTGTCTCGAGAAATAAACGCTGAATGCTGAATTCTCTTCTGGTTTTGGAGTATACGGCAGCACTAAAAATATAATAAAAAGAAATATTTACTGGTACACAATATATACTTTATTTTGAGATCTTTTTTATTTCATAATATATTAGGTCTACCGGAATGTTCTGTCCGATAATGCCATATCAGTTATCAATGTTAGAGCAAGATCCTTTTTTGACAACATCGGAGATTGTAGAAAAGCTTAATTCAGCTCAGCAAACCATTTCGGACCACATACGGAGAATTGGATTAGTATGGAAATATTCGAGATGGGTGCCACATGAGCTAAGTGAGAAAAATTTGAATGATTGAGTCATCATATGCACATCTCTTCTTGCTCGGAACAATATCGAACCCTTCTTGGATAGGATGATCACTGGGGATGAAAAGTGGATTACCTGCGAAAACATCGTAAAAAAAGAGCATACTGTAAACCTGGACAACCTGCCTCTTCCACCTCTAAACCGAGCTTAAGCCTGAATAAGAGAATGTTGCATATTTGGTGGGATACTCAAGGACCAGGGCATTATGAACTTTTAAAACCCAATGAAAGGCTCAATTTGGAGTATTGTCAACAATTAGACGCTTTGAGCAAAGCCCTTAAAAAAAAGAAGCTGGCGTTGTTTAAGAGGAAGAACATCATACTTCATTTTAAGTTAGCAAAATTTTTTACAAGGAAAAAATTCAAAAACGAAGTAGATATCAAACAAGCCCAAGTTGAGTTTTTCGCCTCTAAAAAAATATAATTTTTCAAAAATGGCATTTATAAGGTATAACCATCACGCTGGCAAGAGGTCATTAATAATAATGGAAATTATACTGTACACTAGTAAGTATTAAAGATATAAAACCTTTTATATTTTAGTTTTATTTTAAAAATGGACAGAACATTCCAGTAGTTTTTATTGGGATTAAGATAGCATATTTACTTTGTTTATGTATCAAAAGCATAATATTGAAATTCATTTATTTATTTTTATTTAACTAACAATTTTATATATTATATTGTTGCCTTAAATTCAGATTTTTTTCAAAGGAACAAATTAAAAAAATATATACTTACTAAACCAATCTCTCCATTCTGAGTGTCCTTGAATTTCAGAAACCATCTTAGTTAAAAATTCAGTTACTTTGTCCATCTTTCCAGCACTTACTGCAGTAACTAAGTAGAACTTAAGTAAGGCATTTTCAAATTTCTTTATAGCTGTAAATACAAAAATAATAATTTCAAATAAGCATTATGATAGAGTTAGAGCTAACCCTAGATGTTGTGACTGCTTTACGACTCTCCCAGGCTTGTTTTTCTGTGAAAAATAGGCATCATTAGCTGTGTGAAGCATTAAATTTTTTGCCAAACAAAATTTTTGTTTCTTGCATAATAAATTCACCGCAAAAAAGAGAATAAATCAATATTCTGTTTACACTGTCTTGATGCCATTTTCTAACTTAGTAATACACAAGGGCGGTTGTTACAGCTGTGATAGATAGGTAAAACTCACTTTTGTGCCTTTCATAAATAATATGTAATTTGCTTTTGGGTTTATTTAAAGGACACTGGCAAGAAAACATAGATTAAAAATACAAAAAAATACAAAATGCTTGACTATTAGAAAACAAAAGCAAAATATTTTCTTTAAAAAATTAAAAACTTAAAATCATAAAAAAGATGAAAAGTAAAAAGTTAGCAAGCATGTAGAACATGAGTGATACGTCTACAAGAAAAGGGTTGATCAAAGTGCTACCATCTGTTGCCCATGAAATCAATTAAAATATTCAAAACTTACTTATCGACGTAAATCTACAAAAGCAAGATTTAGAAACAAAAAAATTAAAATCAAAGTGTCTTTTAGTGCCTAAAATCAGAATTAAATCATTAGAACAAAAAAACCAAAAAAAAAAATTGTAGACTTGTGTTAATATTATTATTTTTTAAAAAGAGTAATATTTGTATTTTTTATATTATTTACAAAAATACTTCAATATCATACTATTTCTGTGAGCCTGAGCGGCTCATTATTAGAAATAGGTATCAAATTGTGGTAGAGTGGGTTCGAACCAAGAAACTCTGACTTAAGAGTCCGCGACACTAACCACGGGACCACAGCCAGACACATTCTTATTCTTAAAAATAGTGCATGGACCTCAACCCGACACAAATTTATTTAAAATTTCTCTACTACCAGAAATATTCACACAGTATTTACTGCACTTCAATTTATGAATATGAATATGATATTATGCGGTATGGTACCAACCTGGGACAAAATGCTGTTCTAATTTGGAGAATATTAAGGAATCCAGATGGCCCCAAAGCTCTCTTAATCCATTTAAATCATGAGCGTTTATACTTTGAAGTAAATTATCTACTATCTTGTCAACTCTAAACCCTTTGTCTTTATCATTTTTTAAATCGGAGTCAAAACTTTTTACCGAAGCCACAAAGCCTCTGAATAGGAGATATTCCCTTACAAGTTCATCCATGAATTGAACGTGAGCCATTGCTTTAAAATTTTAAAATATACACACTTTCTTTTAACGTTTTTAAACGATTAAAACAAAAGAGCAGTTAACCAGATAGAAAATATTACTTTTATTGTTGTACAAAAATGATCAACAGAGTATTTACAATGGATATACGAATGTCACATAAATGTTGTTCTAGTGTCAAACTGACATTTGAACCATAGATATTCCATAGATGTTTCGTTTTCTGTCAAATCGAGTCGAATAAAATATACGTCAGTGATAACATTTATTTTTTATAAATAAATAGTTTGTAATTTTTGCTTTATAAGTTTATTTAAAGTTATTTTAATTAAAAAAAAATAAACTTAATGTTCAATTAAATCGTTTATCTGTTTCACCGAGGTTACATTATGATTGCTCATTTTAAAGATATGTTTTAAGAAACCGACATTTTAAGGTTAAAGTTGAACAGTTTATCTAATTGATAATATTATGTGTCTCTTATGCAGCGGTATCCGTAAATATTAATATATCATTTATAAAATGGAAACTGTGCTACTATTTAAATCTCCTGAAAATTCAGTGTTATATAAAGAAATTTTGGAAGATAATGGGTACACCCCATTATTCCTACCCATATTAGAGTTTGTATTTGTAAATTTAGATAAATTACTAACAAAATTAAATAACCATAATGAGTATTCTGGTCTCATAATCACTAGTCAGAGAGCGGTGGAAAGTTTAATGAAGTGTTTAAATGGAATGAATTATGTTATTCAGAACTGGAATACCAAACCGATATTTGTTGTTGGAGAAACAACTGGTAGAAAGATGTATAATGACTTAAATCTCTCCGCATGTGATTTTCATCCAGGAAATGCAAATGCCCTCGCTGATTATATAATAGAACAAAATGACAAAAATCCTTTCGCAAAACCTCTACTCTTTCCCTGCGCAAATATCAAATCTGATATTTTACCTGGCAAATTAAAAGATGCAAGCATTGATATTGATTGCCTCGATGTCTATAATACCCAGAAACATCCCGGCATCGAAGAGAGTCTTTATAAGCTGAATAAAGAAGAAGGAATACCGCAGAAATTGATTTTCTTCAGTCCATCGGGAGTGGATTTTGCTGTACCGATTCTGCAAAATTTGGGATATAATTTTGAAAGGTCGAAGATAGTTTCAATTGGACCTTCAACAGGAAAAAAATTGAGCGAATTAGGATTTACTCAATACGCAATTGCTGACGAACCCACTCCTTTGGCAATATTCCAGAGTCTCGGAAGATTAAAAGAACATGTTGAAGGAGTCGATATAAATATATAACGAGTCACTATTTCTCTATTTACCTTTGAAATTTATGCTCAAAACTGTTGTAGATAAATTTTTATTTGATAAATTACATGTTTTATTGATACTTTAATAAATAATTATTCTTTTGTAATATTTTTTTCATATTTATTCCCTCTATATTATTATATCTTGATTTTCTCATTGATTGTGGTTTCCTTTGAATATGGTATAAATATTAATTTATCATCATTTTGTAACAGCTTATATAGTTTACAACATTTTGAGTGTGTACTTGTTCACAAAATCTGGATTATCTCCAATTACAGAAGTTATTTTCATATTATTTTTTGACATCTCATCAAAGATGAAGAAGAATATGGAAGTCTGGGCATTTACGGGGCTGACGACCGTCATAGGCTGGTTTAAGTGATCACTTTACACACGTGTAACATTCACCAATTCTACCCATTATTGACAACCACACTACTCAAATTCTTGGAAGTTCTATGAACCAATTTAGAAACTTTGTTCTTGAATCACTAGAACTTCACTAGAGACATCTATTGGTGAGATGTAAAGAAGCTTTTTTATTAAGCAGAAACTCTTATATTAGTATGTGAGATCCGAATCCTGGATTATAATCACACACATGAGAAACGCCAGAAAATACCATTTTCATTTTTATTATTATAAGCTTAATAATAAAAATGAAAATGGTATTTTCTGGCTGGTGAGATGTAAAGAAGGTTTTTTATTAAGCAGAAACTCTTATATTAGTATGTGAGATCCGAATCCTGGATTATAATCACACACATGAGAAACGCCAGAAAATACCATTTTCATTTTTATTATTAAGCTTATAATTTGACCAGATAATTTATTTATAAAAAAGCTTCTTTACATCTCACCAATAGATGTCTCTAGTGAAGTTCTAGTGATTCAAGAACAAAGTTTCTAAATTGGTTCATAGAACTTCCAAGAATTTGAGTAGTGTGGTTGTCAATAATGGGTAGAATTGGTGAATGTTACACGTGTGTAAAGTGATCACTTAAACCAGCCTATGACGGTCGTCAGCCCCGTAAATGCCCAGACTTCCATATTCTTCTACATCTTTGATGAGATGTCAAAAAATAATAGCTTATATCGTTTTACAGAAAATTTAGTACAAAGGATATTTTTGGGGAAAAAATGTTGGAAGTAGTGTTAGATATATCAGAAAATAAAAAAGTTTTTTTTTGCGTTCATTTTTGCCCTAGACAGTTTTTTTAACTCTGTCCGTTTTGTGGAAAAAATGAAGAGTGACTAGGACACATTTCGAAGGGACGAACAACCGAGAGGTAAGGACTTTTGATGGGACACATAGGATCCTAAAGAATACTTTACCAAAAATCGATTCTATTAATTTTATTCTGAAGCTTGACCCGAAGTATGCTTAATTCTCCTTGACTAGATGCTCACTAAAAACATAATAGTATGATGATGAACTTGAATTTTTTTTTAGTTCAAATGGAAATTGGGTCATCTCTGAGATGTAATATGATACGATTAAATTTAGGAAACTTACTGTGATGATAATAATTTTGGGCTACATTGAAATATTTATTTTTCATAGTTTTATTAAAACCTCCGTTGTTCTACCTGGTTAGGTTAGATTACCGTACCAGTAATTATGTGTATTTTGTTGCTTTGTACAGGTTTTCACTTCAAATTGGACGTTTGACAAACCAAAATGGACGTTTAACCAAAAAAATTGGACGTTACAATTTTTATATAAATATTTTCAAATAGACTCATGATTCAGAGTGATATTGAAAACCTTGTCAGAAAACTTCAGTGCACATCGCGCGGACAGACTATGACAGCGCGCCGTGCAGGTTTGTCAACTTGACGACTAACGCATTTGCAAGTCTTAAGAATAAAGATGTGGGCAGGTATTCACAATGACGGTATTTGTAATACTAATATGAATATATTTTAACTTATTTTTAAAATACAATAAAACGTCCAATTTATTTTCTAAAACGTCCTGTTTGGTTGTAAAACGTTCAATTTGAAGTGAAAAACTTTTATCTACTGGTACATATTCACTTTATCTACAATTCAGTGTTCCGCAAGGTGTGTGCCGCGGCACACTGGTGTACCGTGGTGATTATTTGATGTGCCGCGGAAAAAGCCACTTACCGATAAACGAGCAAAATGAATTCATAAAGCTAAAAGTTGATCGGACATTAAAACTGAAATTTTCCGAAACAGATCTAGCGCATTTTTAGGTGCATATAAAAAATTAATATCCACTGCTTTCAAAGCGTGCTATTGCAATTCTTTTACCATTTGCCACGACTTGTGCAAATTGGGATTTTCGACTCTAACTGCTTAAAAAAAGGGAACGCCCGTGGACTGCTCTTGCTCTGCATTGATCAAAATTTTGATCGCCTGTGATCAGTGAAGCAGGCTTAGATTTTGCATTAAACACAATATGTAATATATATTAATTATTATATTATCGCATGATATTAATTTGAATAATTAATCACTATTAAATAAACTTTGTTTTTATCTTTGATGTACCTCTAAAATTTCATGATTTGGCAGGTGAACCTTGAACAGAAAAAATTGCGGAACACTGATCTACATAGAATATTTCTTATTGAACGATAGATGAATAGGAAATAACGCTCTTTCATTCACATTGTGTACCGTATCATGAGGCGTTATACGATTACCGGAGCATTATGCAAAATAATTACACGAACACCTAATCGATTTGTGAATTAAGACACGAAGCCGTCCCTTTTGACATTCACCAAGGTCCTTAGTGTCAGTCATTGCGTCTTTATGAGGCTGTCAAACGGACGATTTGAAGGCATTCATTACGTTTAAAAATAATCTGTTGAAGATGTAACGATTACAGGTGAAATGAAGTCACAACATGACAGTAATGTGCAAAATGATTAAATCCTGAACCTACTGATGGATTCCGGAAATGGGCGCTGTATTTATTCGAAATGATGAAAATACGGAATATAAAAGCTGTTATGTATTTGTAATATTATCTTATGGAAACCGAGATGGAAAAATGTCTAATTTTGCGTTGCTTTAATTTTTCATGATATTTCAAATAAAATATTCCTTAACTTTTAACAATCTGTTTTTTTTTAAAGGAATAACCCGCAAAGCGTATATTTTAGATGCTTGTATGCAGGTAGGATAGTAAGGATAGGGAAGGTAAATGTAACAAATACATCACTAACATCCAGACCAATTGAAAATATTTTTTTCTTTGATTCATTTTGCAATTGGCGGGAAACGATCCCGCGACGCCAGTTTCGCAGTCGAGCGTCTACCCAACTGCGCCACGGCGCCTGTGTTCATCCCCTTACCTTATTGGTACCTAGTACTTGTTTATAAATTGGGAAAGCTGCCTGAAAAAACTTTTCGAAATCGGACAGTCTTAGCATTTATGTGCAAAAATAAAGTAGAAAGTGATTTAATGATTGAAATTGTTACACATAATCAAATCGCTAAACTGTGATTACGACACATCGCTCACTCCTTTCAAGAACGTCATAAATCAAAATACTTGATTTTTCAGGAGAACGTTTTTAACGTTTAAAAATATAATACAATGTATTAAAAATAAATATCAAGCCACTTACTGAACTTTTAACTGTGCAACAGATCTTTTTAGGTAAAACCTGAAGGTTTTTTCTCCATTTGAAAAATATTTAGTTTATTTAAAAAAATAATTAAACAATACCTTTTCTTCAAAATGCAAAAACAACACTTTCTACCCTGTAGCGGGTAAATATTAACTTAAAAATATGCCTCTTTTGCTGGGATATAGTATATTTTCTGGGCATTCCGAAAATATGCACAGGTGAAAATTTACGATTTTTGATTTATGACGTTCTTGAAAGGAGTGAGCGACATGTGGAAAGAATAACTGGGTAAAATTAGCCAGTCCAATGATCTAAGAATCCAAGAGGAATTTAGACGCTGACGTACCGAAGGAAATATTGTTTTTATAAATATTTTTTGAACACGGTTTTTTTGTTGCTACCACCCTGGATAATTGGACTGTAATTGGTTTTATGTAGATTTTTTCAATTATCCAACACCTCGTCTATAAATGTATTTACTTATCTCTTAACAATCTGAGGAAGCTTGTTGATGATTGATAAGAAACTCAATAATATATTACAGTGCATACATAAATTTACTATGTATATATTATATACAAAGTAAATTTATGTATTTATGTATATGTAGTAGGTCGGTGTACATATTAATATACATATAGCTTTAAAACAATTATTATATTGATGTGATGGCATGTTTATTTTATGTAAAATTGAAACTACATACGGATAAGAATAATCTATGTGGAGTGGATTCTGTTCGTACATACATTTCATAATCATAATCAAAAATCGTCAATTTTCAGTTGTGCATGTTTTCGAAATGCCCAGAAAATGTACTATATCCCAGTAAAAAAGGCATATTTTTAACTTAATATTTCCCCGCTAACAGGGCAGAAAGTAATGTTTTTGCATTTTGAAGAAAAGGTATTATTTAATTATTCTTTTAAATATACTGAATATTTTTCAAATGGAGAAAAAACATTCAGGTTTTACCTAAAAAGATCTGTTGCACAGTAAAAAGTTCAATAAGTGGCTTGATATTTTTTTAAATACAACACACAGAAGACAAATAATAAAACAAAAGCATTATTTTTGGTACTATTTAAAAGGTATTTGTCGATTCCTTTGATAAATTAAAAAAAAAACTTCTTCCGATTGAAATATCTTATTGCAGGAAGTTAATATAAATAAATTTATCATTGAGAAAAATTAATATTAAAAGGTGGTTAACAGCAATAAAATAATATACTTAAAGCAGTTTTCTTCTCCAGGAAAAGTATATTGATCCCTCATTAAATACAGAATTATTGACGGTATAAATTTGCCAAAAGTTCTAGTAAAATTATTTATATTGCCCAAATAAAGGCCATGGTTATAAAAAGGAGCCGACACCTAAAATTAAAATGAAAAACAAATTTATTACATCTGTACTTTGAATCACGCTCTATCATATCGTAAATCAAAGTAAGAGGGTCATCTGCAAATAGTATAATGAGTATAAATATTTAGTATATATGATTATAATATGAGTATAACTTTATTTAATAAATAAACTTGTAATTAAAAATGGTTGGTAACTTTTCAATATGCCGGTGAATATGTTTGTTGTTGTTTTTTTTGTTGATAGTTTTACCATTTAGATAACAAGTTCTAATTGGGATTAATGGGTACGAGCAAAAACGAATGATATATTATTGTAAATTAGTTTTTAAAATCGTAACGATTTTAAATACCAACAACGTGACGATAATCACTTAAAATCTGTAATGGCGTTAATCAATATTTCTGTTAAAAGTCGAACCTTATAAGGAAAAATTATATTTATAAAAAATCTTCAGACCCTTAGATTTTGTCATTATTAAAAATCATATTTTTTTAATTAAATTACCGTCGTTCTCTATCTATATATTATACTAAAACCAATATAACCGCAATCTATTTCATCAAGTTTAATAAAATTTTCAACAAAGAATAAGAGGTAATTTGGAAATAAAAGCATTATAGGAAATAAAGCATTTTGATGTATTCGATTCCTTTTACCATTTTGAACATTTTTATGGATTCACTAAGCATTGTAAAATGACAAATATTAGAAATGACGGCTTTGTATTTTCTTTATTTTGCTGCTATTTTAATCGGCCAATTTTAGCGTCTTGCGAAGTAATTCTTTAGTATTGGTTTTCCTAAGAAAACGCCATGATATATCTAAAAACTTACAAAAAAACCTTGCGGTTACTTTCAAAGCCAAAAATAATAATTATACGATATGAACATGTTTTAGCATCAATTAATTAAAATCCAAATCAATGATTGTTAATTTGCTTCCATAACTATCAATTACCACAAAACCTGCCGTAACTTAAGGGGAGGTTCAATTTAAATATTAAAGTTTATGTGATCGTTAAATTAATTTAAATCAAATATGGGGATCAGAATCCTGACGCGATGTTCGGCATAAAACTGTTTGGCCAATTAGGTAAGCTTTAAAACCATTAATTATTTAAGAGCGCCATTAAAAATGCTTTTATTATTATGTTAATAATGACATAAATACGTTCTACCGGTCAATTACCCTTCATTACTCATTTATAACTGGACTTTGTTTAACAACAATGCCTTAACCCACAGAATATGTATATATATGTATATATATATATATATATATATATATATATATATATATATATATATATATATATATATATATATATATATATATATGTATATATATATATATAAATATATATATATATATATATATATATATATATATATATATATATATATATATATATATATATATATATATATAATATATATATATATATATATATATATATATATATATATATATATATATATATATATATATATATATATATATATATATATATATATATATATATACATATATAAGTTGCAAGAATATGAGTAAACATTATAATCAAACACACAGACTTCATTTTTATATTCATATTTTTCTTCTTCTTTATTAACACTATTTATATATTTTTCATCATACACAATTTTCTAAAATTCTAACAAATTTTAATCAGTTAAACTCCCTGAGTTTTCCTGTGACGAGGGTACATTTTACAATACTTATTTATAAAACTATATGATCGAAAATTAATCTATCAATTCATTACGAAATAAATTTATGAATAGGTCTTTATACTTAGTTTAATAAAAAAAAACGTAGTAACGTAAAAAGAAGTAGGTAGTATAGCTTTATTGCATAATGATCGTTTGACTAAAAGAGGTCTTTTGACAGAGAGGGTTGTATATTGAACCACCCTGATTTTAAAGATGCATAAAGTACGTATACACTAAACTCATAAATCTTGTGCATAGAATTTTTTGCATGTAAAACAAAATACATGAAATTAACCGGTTATATGTGAGATTAATACATAATTCGCGACATGTTGCATTTCAATTAGATCGCTTAATGGCGCCTGATTTAACATAAAACAAATTGTATTTGAGCAAATATCGTGGGTGGCCATTCTAAAAATGGTGCAATTAAAATTCCCAAAGGCTTCAATTATTTTTTACCATTTAGAACTGGTTTTTGGAATCGTTTGGTTCGTTTTGATAATAAAAATACAAACTGTACCCATTTTCATGGTAGGTATATTGATAAATAGATGAAAAAAAGGCGCTACCAGATTACAATCTTTTGTAATTTAATTACGATCATTAATTAATTTTGAATTAATCTAAAGTCATATTGTTTATTAGAATGACTTTCAATTTCCATTAAAAAATATCGAATTACACATAGTAGCAGTAAGGGTTATCCATTTACCTATATTTACATACATATTGACAGTTAAATTTTAAGACGTTAATTTGGAATTCCAATTGAATTGAAATTGGTATACCCACTAATTTATACATAAAAAACAACTCATATTACAAAATAAAATTTACAATATAAAAGCTTTACGGTGATTGTTTTTAGTATTGAAGAATTCAAAAAAATCTCGCGATAGAAGTGGAACTGCTTAAATTTCTTTCTTCAAGAGAAAGAGAGAGAGAGAGTTACATAGTCTTATTCTATCGCTTCGTATCGTTGTGTTAACGTCGCTCTCTTTTGCACTCGCACGTCGTCGGAATGTACAGCTCTCTTTCTCCTTTTCTCTACGTTATCTACGTAGAGAAAAGGTTACGTATCTTTCTTCTCTCACGTAACGAAATGTGTCTGATAAACGTGACACGTCCTTGAAATTTCATTTTTGATTCTCGTCCAATTATCGATCATCGATCATCGAATCGCCGCCTAAGAAGTTCCACATCAAAATTTATTTGATATACTAAATAAATAAAAGTAAATTTTCATTCTAATACTGATTTTATATTAACCTGGAAGGGCACCTGAAGCGCAGAGCTAATCACGTTTTATGCATGTATTTAACGATCAAGATAACACTGCTTCTAAATGATGCAATTTTCTATGCACCATTGAGTACGGATAAGGTAAGAAAAATACCAAAATTCCAATCCTATAAATTTAAATGAAATTAAATTTTAATGTACAATATTTGAGTGATATTCAATAAAATTACTCAGATTTAAGCGATTCATTATTACAATAATATTTATTAAAATGTAACCACTTTTATGTGTTTTAAAAAACCGTTCTTTTGTAAGATTTTGATTATTTAATACTTTGTTTGTGTATACGACATTCAAATTTAACCCTATGCTGCCCAATGCCAACGTAGAAAAATTGTTTAAAAGTTTTTAGATTTTCATATAAAATGAACTCGTCTTTTTTAGGTTTATCTAAATTAACAGAAACTAATGTGTATTAGATATCAGTATAAAATCCGTTGCATAAATTTGATAAATAAAGGTGGAACAAATTCTAAACTCTCTTTTATTTATTGAGTATTAAAAATATATTAATTAATTTTTAACACTTATGTACCGATAAACAGTATTAACAACAGTACAGTTATTTTTTTAATAAAATAACAACTTTCCGCATAATTTTCATTTGACCAGCGATGGGGTTTCGTCATTACTGACGTCATAAAACCAGTCTGATGATGTCAGTAACGGCAAAATCCGGTCGCTGGTCAAATAAAATTTAAGCGGAAAAAACTTTATAGTTTTTATTCAATAAATAACTGTTGCTGTTAATAATGTTTTTTGGTACATAAGTGTTAAAAATAAATTAATATATTTTTGATACTCAACAAATAAAAGAGAGGTATTTGTTATTATATTCTATAAAATGCAGTTCCACCAAGAAATGTCAGTAAAAAACTTAAATCAAATACAGTTATTTATTCAACAAAACTATTGACCAGAGTTATCTTACTTTCAATTAATTAATTATCAAGTCAACGTTGTATTAGTCTGGTTCAAAGCCTTATGCACCATTAAGTACGGTTGAGAAAAGATTATTACATTAGTTTTTTGTTCCATAACAAAAATAAAATGGCGCAAAAAGGGTTAAAAATATAACATGTATCTACCCGTTACACGACCCAATTTTATTTTTATTTTATTGCTTGTTTTTAATCACAGAGAAGTGTTAAAAAAATGCCCAATGTAGCAATTAAGAATATAAAGTAAATTACCTCACTAGGTTTTATCGACTTCATTCCATAAATTTCAATCAATATTCGAATTTTGACGCTACAGAAAATTTATTGTAATGGTATAAACAAATTTATTGTAATTGTATTTTAATAAATTCATTTCTTCGTCTGAGATCGTTAAGAATGAGGATTCCTTTTATTCTCACTGCCGACAAAGTGTATTACTTTGCCTAAGTAATTTGTTGTCAACATTAGTTAATTAATGCATTTTGTTTATGACCATTAATTATTGTAAACAATTAATGCACAGAATGACTTGCGTAATGTTATGCATGGCGACCATTCTACTGAATAATGAGACTGGATTCATATTTACTTGAAAAAACGCAGTTTGAAGGACGTGACTGGTATATGGGAAAAGAAATCAAGAAGGAATAATAAATACTGTTCAGGATTTTGTTAAGATTTGCAGGATTAATCATCCTGCCTCCATGTGATTAACGACCAATGTAACACTATGTCGATGCGATGCAGTGCCCTATGCGCCATTTTGCCACATAAAATAATAATGCACAGAGCTGGGGATGATGCTTACCCGTACCCGTAAAGCTTACGTAGGACAAACTACAGTAAGTGTGCATCTGTTCTCTTGGGGGGGAAATGTCATAAATATTTCTCATGTGGCAATAACTCGATTTGAGCAAACACTACCCATATTATTTAAGTCAGTTTCCGGTGCCCGACTTGCCCCTATCAGCAAAAAATTCGTCGATGTACTGTTCAAAAACTTTTTCTTCTTTAAGATAACAAACTATTACAAATTAGATCGTAAAGATAACAAACTAATACAAATTAGATCGTAATCATACCTCAAAATTCAAAATAAACGTTATTTATTTATTTGAAATTAATAACGACAAGAAGGGGCGAAAAGATAAAATGGTCGCACTTCAGGAAACACATTTTATCTGTATTCCCTCAGGATATTATTTGATGTCGTAATTAAAAACGAACAAATAGAAAAATAATAAATTTAATAACCGCCTAGTCTCTAATAATATTATTTTCCATGTATTTACTTAAAACTCTTAGTGAATTTGAGTAGAATAATTATGTAATATAAAGTGCAATCGGTAATGATGGATTTTAAAGTTTCTTTGTTCACGAATCAGTTATTTTTTATATTTTCACACCTGTTGAGGTGACTTCGAATAACATCATACACACACGATTCCATTTTTCAGGAGAACGATTTTTAAGTTTAAAAATATAATACAATGTTTTAAAAATAAATATCAAGCCACTTATTGAACTTTTTACTGTGCAACAGATCTTTTTAGGTAAAACCTGAAGGTTTTTTCTCCATTTGAAAAATATTAAGGATATTTAAAAAAAAAAAATTAAACAATACCTTTTCTTCAAGATGCAAAAACAACACTTTCTGCCCTGTAGCGGGTAAGTATTAAGTTAAAAATATGCCGCTTTCGCTGGGATATAGTACATTTTATGGGTATTCCGAAAACATGCACAACTGAAAATTGACGATTTTTGATGACTTTCTTGAAAGGAGTGAGCGATATATCATGTACTTCATAAGTTGCTTTATGTGCTAGTTCTTGATAGTGTCTATTAGCAGTTATTTATCTGAGACCGTTTTAAATTCTTAAACCTCGTAAATACCCCGACTTCCACATATTCTTCTAAATCTATTTTGATGGAAGAGAGAAGTACGAGTTATTGCACCTAAGCATATAAGGAAAAATAGAGGGTCAATGAGGTGTGAGTACGAGATGAATTTCTTATCTTCGGAATGTACGAGGTGAATTCCAAAAATGAGAGCAGTGTGTTTGTCAATCATGGGTAGAAAAGTGAATGTTACACGTTTATAAAGTCATCACTTAAACCAGCCTATGACAGGTCGTAAACCCTATAAATTCCCAGATTTGCATATTCTTCTCAATCTACATTGATATGTTAAAATGATTTAATATTGTTTTAATAGATATTGTTCTAATAAAAGGAGCAAGGTAAACATATATTTTTAATATGCTGGTAACGTATCATTTTCTCAACAATAGAATTTAAATTAAGTAATGTATAATTTAAATTGATTTAAATTAAAAATTAATCTAGTATTTATTACGAGTCATTATATATTAAACACATTCGACAAATGAGGTGCTCTCATTCAATAATGTAATATGAATATGGTACCTAATTTGATTCTCATTTGGATTAGTTAGATGTAAGATAATAGTTTGATTGATCGAAATGAATACAAACATGTATGGTAGTTATAGTTAAACGTCAAGCTTTTAATCAATAATAATTAAACAACAGGGTGTCTATAATAAATGCAAACAATTTATATAATGGACATCGGGTAAGAAATGGCTGTATTAAGAAATTACGTAACAGAGAATTGGCGTGTTTGAATATTATTTACTATAATTTTTGTTGGTGTTTACACAATACTGATTTAGTAATCTGTAAAAAAAATCTTTAATTTAGAACGAATGAAATTCAGTTTACTAATATAATCACGTCTAGTTTTGAAAACTAAAGATGTTCTTATCAACATGTGAAAATTCAAACAAATGTAAAATGTTAGTAATCTACATCTAAAAAACACCAGTTACCTAAAATATTATAATAAAACGATTGATTTTATGAATTGCATATCAACTGCGTGAATTCTATCAAGAGTAATGTAAGCACAAAAATCCATGAATTTAATTTATGGCAACTTATTGGCATAAAATCATGGAGTCTTTTCGAAATTTCGAAAAAATGGAAATGGAAAGTTCTCGATTATTTTACGAAAAGAGCATATATTATTATTGTATGACCTAAATCTACTTCCGATGAAAAGATTAATGTGTAATGAATACACAATATTTTTTTTTCATTAAATAATAAAACGCTAATGATTTGCGGGACAAACTAATCCCTCGAGATTTAATTTATCAGGTTCCATAGATAAACCGTTAATGTCATATTCAATATCTGGTTTAACTCCTAGCAGGATGACCAAGGTTGACTCATCTCGGATTTTATTACCCGGGAATTTATGGTAGGTAGATGGGTAACACGTTTTCCATGTAATTTGCTACGCCGGTGCTGAAGCGTCTATGAAAAGCTTAGTATTGAGTAAGCTGTATAATAACACTGCAGGGTCAAGTTGTGGCTGAGGGTACGTTGAGGGTCGAGATAGGTTACACAAACCTTTGCGATGATTTAATTATTACATTACCATCGATTTATTAAGTAATGAAACGATGTTCACAGTACACACCAGTTTTTGCGTCACGGGTTCGATTCCCGGTGATTGCAAAATAAATTCAATGTCAATTTGTAATTTATGTTTTTTTTTAAATGTTCAAGTACTATCTGCCCACTGATTGCAAACGGCTATATATGGTATCAAACGTTTTGATCAATATCACTAGTCCGTCTTTGGTCGGTTGGAAGATATTGCTTTTTAGCAATAAGCCCGCCAATGTACTTTTTATTTTCTGTACATGAAGTTTAAAAATAAATAAAAAAATAAAATAAATTCAAGAAAGATTTATTTTCAATTGGTCTGGGTGTTTGTGGTGCATTATTCACATTAACCTTCTCTACCTTACCATCCTACCTGCAGACAAGTCACTAAAAGTAGAGGCTTTGCGGGTTACTCCTTTTAAAAAAAGTTGCTACATATATTATATTAATCATGTTTTGTGTTGATCAAATTCAGACATGTAACTTCGATAAAACGTAGAGATATTTTTTTCGTAGACTTTCATATGAAACATCATTAACACATTAATACATTAATAATGAACGGAAATAAAAAGTATTTTTTATCTTCTCTTTTAACCTTTATCCGCACCCACTGGTGCCTATGCACTGCATCACATTGATGCAGTGTTATCTTGATCGTTACTTACATGAAGGCAACTCCTGCGCTTCAGGGACTAGTCCAGGGTAGGTAATATTGAATGAATATGAGTTCAAAATCATTAATATTTATTTTCACCCCTCCCCCTGGGAATCGAACCCGCGACCCACAGTACGGTAGCTAAACACTCTGACCAATACACTACGGAGGCGGACAATTATTGATTACTAGCGTGTAATATATTAGATTTTAAAAACACTTTTCAACAAAATTGTAAAGGCACAAACGGAAAATGTCGGTATCGGTAAATAAATAGAGCAAAATAGATTCAAAGTTATTTTTTTTACGTTTTTAATCAAAATCTCTCAAAAATATCTCAATGGCAATGCATCTATATTTACATACATTTGTTTGTAAAAATATTCAATTTTAACTGGATTAATCGCTTGAGAAACAGCATAAAATTGTATTTTTGACGTGTTTATTGATCATATAATGTTTTAAATAATACCCACTTTAAGTTTTACTTACTAAATACCACTGTTTGAAATAGTGGTATTTACTAAGTAAAACTTATTTTTTGAAATCTCATCAAAGATGAAGAAGTAAATGGATGTCTGGGCATTTACGGAATTTATTTTAAGAATTTGAGTAGTGTGGTTGTCAATAATGGGTAGAATTGGTGAATATTACACGTGTGTAATAATAACTTAAAGTGATAACTTAAACCAGCCTATGACGGTCGTCAGCCCCGTAAATGCCCATACATCCATATTCTTCTTCATCTTTGATGAATTAAACCATATCCGCTCCCTAGGTGGAGCTTATGGAGTCCACAAACTGTCTCCAGGCTTTTCTGTTGGCTGCCAGCTCCCTTGCATCCTCCCAAGTCAGATCCGCGTCCCGAAGTTCTGACGAGAACTGCCGACGAATTTTCAGCAGTGGTCGTATGATGCCTTGTAAAAGAGGCAAGCTTGATGAGATGTCAAAAAATAATATGAAAAATAATTCCTATAATTGGAGATAATCCAGATTAGTGAACAAGTATTTGGACACACTCAAAATGGTGTAAGTAAAACTTAAATATAAAATGGACAGATATTAGTACAAAGTGACTGCCGAATCAATTAATGAAAAGATTATACCAATTAAACTTAAGATTCCAGAGCTCAAACTAATTATTATTTTTACATTATTATTATTGATTTATTCCATCGAAAAGGACTGGGTGGCATAAACATAAATTATTTCATTACGCAATGCATTGCTTTGTACGCATCATTAAATACATGTTACACGTTAGATGTATAATAAAATACAATTTATGAGGAACTTGCTGCCGAAGATGTGAACAAAGTTAAGATTTTATACATTTTTAAAACACGTTTAGTTCCGCAGAGAAGTAGCTCGGTACTAATCAAATCTCTCGATTGTACCGATCTTTTATAATTATACATGTATAAAATAATCATTGCGGGTTGCAGTCGTTCGTTTTTGGTCCATATGAAGGGTGAACGAACACCATTACCGTGCGTACGATTGCTCAGAATTCACGTCGGCAGACAATTTGTTTTCAATTCCTAACGATTCAAAATACAGGATTTTCTTGTTCCGCAAATGAAAACTATTAGTCGAGATATTGAGATACGCTAGTGCAGTTTCTGAAGGAATGTAGTTTAATCTCTAAACCGAAGATACTAATATAATTATTATTGACCCGCCACAAAGGTACTTTGTATTTTATATTACTCTCTTTTATACCAAGTAATATTAACTAAATACGGAAGCTTATGGGAAGCAAACGGCTTCTGGAATAATTTATTACACATTTATGTAGGAATATTACATTCACACAGTGGAGTTTTAAGTTTTGTAGATCCTAAAGAAAGATATTTACTGTAAATATTCATTGGCCTCCCCATTGAAGATATTTTTTTGGTTTTGATAACTGTAAGATACAAAGTTCCAGATTAAATTACTGATGGGATCAATAAAAAAAATAGTATACACAAATTACACCATTTAGACATCTCAACATAGATGAAAAAGAATAGGGAAAAAGAATATAACCTGTCACTGGCTGGTTATGTGATCACTTTACACATGTGTAACATTCACCATTCTACCCATGATTGACTCCCACACTACCTATTTTTTTTTGGAACTCCTACTTATGTTTATCATAAATTTCATGACGTTTTATTTGTGAGTACATTGAAGCCATGTATGGGTGGTTTGAGAGCCTTTTTATTTACATGTATGCAAGATCCTAATCGGATTATTTTACATATTGGAAGACGCCTGAAAACATTATTAAAAATTTTTATGCAGATCATTATTTGACCAGATTATTTTTATTCACGATATTTTTGGGAATCTTTGTTCAGATTTTATATTAAATTTAAAAATTCTTGTTTGTTTATTACTTGGCTTCTGGATGTGTGACTGACTGACTGAATCAAAAGTGGTATTAGACAAAGGTTTTATTTTCATATTTCAATCGTCATGTTTTTCCACAGAGCTAATGTCAACGCATAATTCATATATATATATATATATATATATATATATATATATATATATATATATATATAATATATATATATATATATATATATATATATATATATATATATATATATATATATATATATATATATATTTATATATATATATATATAAATATATATATATATATATATATATATATATATATATATATATATATATATATATATATATATATATATATATATATATATATATATATATATATATATATGTGTATATATATATGTATATATATATATATATATATATATATATATATATATATATATATATATATATATATATATATATATATATATATATATATATATATATATATATATATATATATATATATATTGACTGATTTAATGGAATATAGTTTGATATGTTTTCTATTAAATACATACTCAATATGTTCACTAATTCACCATCCTGCCCATGGTTGACAACCAAAATGAAAAATGTAAACGCTGCTTTAGCAGATTAATTTGATTTCATTAAATGTTTTGGTAGTCACTTTGTGGTAAATTCTATCCATTTTTAATTAAAGTTTAACTTAGTAAATACCACTATTTCCTATAATATACTGTGAAACGTGTTTCGATGCATTCCGCATCATTTTCAAACACCGTATTACATCGAAACACGAGTCAAAGTTGATTTTAAGAAATAATGGTATTTACTAAGGAAAACTTTAATTAAAAATAGAAAGATTAATTTGAATTATAATTTGAGTACTTTTACTACATACTCGTATATCGTAGTTGTACAGGAGAAAGTGACCAACTACCAAAACGTAAAATGTTCAGGAGGGCCATTTAAGTCACCTTTGCTCGGCAAGAAAATAAACACCAATGTAGTTAGTAATTTTTACCAAGTCAATATATTATACTTATAAGTTTAAATTCCTTTGGGATGTTTTTCAGGGCAATATTAAGCTAGTAAAATATCAAATAGTCAAGGATCAGTCGTTTGCATTTGAAATAATTAGTTTTTTTTATTAAAGCTCCTTAGTTTTCAAACCCAATCATACATGTCCAACGGCTGTAATTGATGTACAAGTAATTGTTCTTAAAGTAATATATCATCTTCATTCTGCCGTTTAGCACTATTAACAGGAGTATTATAAACGAATTTATAGCATGATTATTCCAGATTTTATGGGTTTACTTTTTGCAGTGAAATTTGAAGCGGTCATGTTTTTGATCTTCACTAACTATTATGCACAAATTAAGAAAGAGGAATTACTACTACCGTATTAATCTGCTTTTAACAAGAAAAAAACGGCTCCTTCAAAACCTCAGCACTGATAAAGTCATTATGTTATATCAGTGGTTTCCAACCTACAGCCCGCGGCCCTGATTCGGACCGGCAAAGGTTTTCATTCGACCCTTAAAAATTTCGCATATCATCTAATGTGGTCTTAATCTTGTGGATTAGTTTGTAGCAACACATGACACCTCCTATGCCATTCCAGTCTATTTTTTTTTTTAAATTCTTAAATTCTTATTTTAAGAAAACCAACAATTACAAACACAATACACTACATGAAGCCAATAATAGGTCTTCACAAATAGATACATAGTATAAAAAAAACATTCATTTGCAAACAAACACATTCACACACATATACGCTCACATGGACACACTACACACATATACACACACGCACCCACACACACACATACACATACACACAGGACAGATTTCAATGATAATGTTATCGATAGTCTTGTGATTTTTCATATTAATTTATTAGCCAATAATCCAACGTCCTGACAAAGGCCTGTTACAATAATTCGAAACATTATTGCCTTATTTAAAATTTGTTTAAAGAATGAGGATTTTGTTACTCATGTTATAGTTACCAAAATATACCTAACGGAGTTTTTCAATAAGCTTTAACTTTAGTAGAGTATTTATATTATTTTTTTAAATAACCCGCAAAGCCTCTAACTTTAGAAATATTAAAATTTAATCGATTTTATACATCTCTTCAGTACATTCAATGCTTTTTTTATATAAAAAAGGAGACATTTTTGACCTGGCGAGATCCATGATATTTTTAACTATAAACCTTGAAATAATAAACACTCAGTAATCAGGATGCGGTGTGTGAATTTTGGATACATCTTTCTTCCAGCATCTAAGTACGTTAAAAAATTATAAATTACGATACAATGTTCTAGAAGTTAGACAAAACATGTTTATATTTCCTTATATCTAATCAAATTGGACATAAAAAACACAAGACTATAATTTAATGTTGAATAATAAGAAATATAAGAGCCGTAAAATCTGTTATTTTAATCAGCGCTTTAAATCAAGAAATTTATATTTTCTTCATAGATAATGAATCATTATCGTTAACATAAACAGTTATGAAATGAAATAATAAGTAATAGGTACATCTCAGAACTGGCTCAATTAATTTAAGAGGAAACATCTTTATATTTCTGTTGAAAACTTTGTACAGAATACCTTGGGGGGAATACTTGCCACAAATAAATATAAATTACTCCTGAATAGTATTAATTATCCCTATTTAATACAATATGATGTATATATGTAAAGATAAAAAAAAATAAGTACAATAGTTTTACTACTACTGCTATCATCACTCCACTTCCCCGCAGGGGTAGGAAGAGAGGATAGAACGCAACACACCTCTGTCGTGACTATGACACCCCTATCCTTCTTTACATTCATACATGCCCTCCGATTGCGCAGACCATTGATACCACCTGATTTTAGGTTATTATGGAATATTGTTTATAGAGATCGTAGTCATTAATATAATCGATGCCCAATCAGAAAATATAAAGAAAGTTTAATGCCGATGAAAGTTTTATAAATTTAAGAATTCCCTTCAGAGAAATAGTTTTAATGAAAAAAACTTGGTGCGGTGTAAATGACCACTCAGTTATTTAATTTACATCGCTTTCTGCTTATTTCAAAATTCAAGATTTAAAATTTTTAAATCGATTCTAAATTTTTAATCGATTCGATTTTAATAGATTCTTAAATTGATTTTGAAATTTGTTTTGTGGGAACTCATTTATATTTGAAATTTTAATATTGATGGCTATGACCTCGGGAATCAATACCCTTTCTCAAATATGGTGAGCGACTTCACATACGAGTACATAATTTTCAAGTGCCTGCAATATGTCTTTTTGGCTATTTTTTTTAGACGATGACTGATTTGTATCATTTTAACTCTGTATCAGGTGTCTAGCGATACAATCACAGTTAGTAAAATCAATTATGATGAGCGATTGAGTTAGTCAATTAGTGGGTTATGGGATAAATTACTAGCACCATTGTCAAATGGAAGTCCTCTAATAATGATACGAGACATTTAATTATGTTGAATGATCTTATAATAAAAATATATAGTTTTAAAATAATAATAATCATTTTTTTTCCTTCTTGTTTGTTTCGTCAGATGCTGTACAAAACCTTATCCAGGAGGAATCGATCCTTCACCCCAAATTTTTGCAATGCAAAATACATTTCCGTAATAAAACCATATCAAATCGTGCCTTCTACTTATTTGATATTCTGAATAAAATAATTATTATCATACCAATATTACCTTAATTCGTGAATTTTAAAATATTCAAAATAAGTACATACTATAAAATTATTAATTAAGATTTTCAATTCCTGCATTGTTATTGAAAAAAAATACAATTGTTTGTGGTGTGTGAACTATTTTAAAATCACGAGAAAAACTGGAAGCACACAGTTCTTCTTCTTATAACTCTTGTTTGCACCGATTGGTGCATAGGTTACTGCATCGTAGATATGTTGACCAATCTCATGATATAGCATATATGAGTTCCGAACAGTCATATCGCAGTCATACAGGAGAAAGTGACCAAGTACATTTGTTTACAAAAACGTGATCATTGACTATTTGATATCTTACTAGCTTAATATTGCCCTGATAATATCCCAAAGGATTTTAAACTTGTAAGTATAATATATTGAGTTGGTAAAAATGACTAACTGCATTGGTGTTTATTTTGTTGCCAAGCAAAAGTAACTTAAATGGCCCTCCTGAACATTTTACCTTTTGTTAGTTAGTCACTTTCTCCTGTACGACTACGATATGTTGGAATGAGAAAGCTTTCATTTTACGAATATATTACTCATAAGTACTGTGTATTGAGATTAAACAATATATCTAGGAGTTCCCAAAATTTGAGTAGTATGGTGTCAATTATGGGTAGAATGGTGAGTTGTACGTGTGTAAAATGATCACTCAACTAGCCTAAGGCAGGTCATAAGCTCTGTACATACCCAGGCTTCCAAATTCTACATCATCTATTTTGTCAACGTGTAAAATAACTCCTAATTGGAGAAAACCCATATTTGTATTTTGACACACTCAAAATGTTGTAAATACGATTAGTTGAAAGATCCTTTCCCCTTTCATTATTATTGTGTAAACTTTACGACTTACAAGGAATCAAACCTAGGACTTCATTAATCAATTAAAACGAAGGTTTTATTGACCACTGGTTAACACGTTCGTTGTGTCATATTTTTCGACTGAAAAAAAAGTAAATAAAAGGCTGCCGTTAAACTTGTCTTGTTTAAAATCACCCATTTCTCGTGTTCCTCTCCGATTTATGTCAATATTAAGTACATAAAAGATGAAATAATTCAATACACGCGCTTGTTTTATGTAAATATCCAGCCCAGAGCATATTACAACATATTCCCCTGTAAAATATTTACCAGTAATTACGAGACATAAACCATAACATAATAATTAAGCCTTTTGAAAGCGGCCATAAATATTCTATGAAATTTTGTTCACTGACGTGCTCCAGTAATAAAAATGTACTTTGACTATGGTGTTAAACTTCCTTCTAGGTTTATAATCGAAATTCTAGATTGATTTATTACTATTAACCGGTGAATAATCAAATATGTGTTATAATTTTTAAATCAAACACATATTTTTTGAGTCTACTAAGCTGTATTTTATTAACAAAAACACATAAAAAATTAATATTTTGACAATTTACAACATTTTGAGTGTGTACAAATCACAAAATCTGGATTATCTCCAATTACAGGAGTTATTTTCATATTATTTTTTGATAGCCCCGACATCTATATTCTTCTTCATCTTTGATGAGATGTCAAAAAATAATTTTGTGACAATGGTTTAAAAAAGGCATTCGTTTGATAATGCCATAACTAGGCGAAAAAATTGTCACAACATAATTTTTTTGTGTGTTTTTGTTAGTAAAATACAACTTTAATTTGATTTAAACATTAATAAATTCATTAAAATGGAGTTCTACAAATTGAACGCCAAATCAATAAATATAATAAGCAAATTCAATATTAAGAGAATACTTCTTAAATTGTGTCTATCAATGAAGTAAACATTGTCTCTCAATGAATTGAAAAAATTCAATGAGATAAAACGTTTACTCGGACATAAAGTAATTAAAAAAATCTAATGATCTCAACTAGGTACCGTGATGTAATTTAATTGAATAAAGTACATCACGGTATCTACCTATTTGCGATCATCTTATTTTTTTAATTACCAAACGTTTAAGTACTCTGAAATCTAGCTAGGTTATCATGGCCGTACTTAGGCCTCATCTTCATCAAGTTTTATAGCCTACATCTACTAATGAGTGAATAGACTCTTTTAGTCTAAGGGGGAACTCGCAAACATCCTATTCATTAAGCGATTGGCCATGCGAGGGGCCTGACGTTTATCCACGCAATTAAAAAAAAAATATATAAAAAAATATTTTTAGCATTTTTTAAACACCTTTTTCTTCTTTAAACCCTCATTAGCATACAATGGTGCATAGGGCACTGCATCATATAAACAAAGTGTTATCTTGGTCGTTAACGCATGAAGGAAAGGTGATCAGCCCTGCGCTTCAGGTACTAGTCCAAAGTAATATTGAATAAATATTATAGTGAAAAAATCACTTTTATTTATTTAACCTTCCCCCTGGGAATAGAACCAGAGACATCCAGAACGGTAGCCGAGCGTGCTGACCATTACATTAAGGAGGCGAACAAACTCCTTCCCTTTCAATAACACTTTTCTTTTTAAAACCATTTATTAAGAAGAAACTTATTTTTTCATTAGAAATACGATGATTTAAGCTAAATATAATAACATGAGTTTAATAAAAATTATGTTGCAATTTATCGTATATTACGCCTTAAAGATACTATAATTTCATGTAATTTATGAGTGAAAATTCTAGGCAAAAACACTTGCCATATCTTTCTTTTAACCCTTATCCGCACCTAATGGTGCATAGGGTGCTGCATCGTAAAGACGCAGTTTTATCTTGACCGTTAATTGCATGAAGGCAAGGTGATCGATCATCTCTGCGCTTCTTGTACCAGTCCAGGGTGATATTAAATAAAAATGAGAGTGAAAATCACCCATATTTATTTTGACTGGCTATGTCTAAAAATAATCTATAGGTTGTTCCACAAAAATTAAAAAAGATTTATGTAGCATTTAATAAAGTTTTTAAAATTATTGATAAGATTCTTATGAGGGTTTATTCTCATGGTTATGAAAAAGGCTCATTATAGTTTACGTGTAAATTGGTTCACCGTTATTTTTAGTAGGTAAATTGGTAAAAAGTTTTTAAAATGTTGATTTTTAACATGTATTTTAAGCAGTATAGCCTTATTGCTGTGTTCCTTAAAAAAATCTGGGATATTTAAGGGAATAAAGATTTATTGGGTAGATAAAAAGAAACACCGAATTTCCGAGACCCATTGCAAGTGAAGTTCTTATCAATAATATCTCGTGTTAAGTATTAATGTATTAATAAAAAATACATATTTTAACAGGGCATTTAACATTATGTAGATAACTAAGTAGTATGGACTACTTTTGTACGCCTCCGTAGGGTAATGGTCAGCTCGCTCGGCTGCCGTTCTGGAGGTCCCGGGTTCCATTTCCAGGGGAGGGGGGTTAAATAAATCTAACTAATTTTCTCACTCTAATTTTGATTCTATATTACCCTGGACTATTACCTGAAGTGGGGGGTTGATCACCTTTCTTTCATGTGTTAACGATCAAGAAATGCAGTGCCCTATACAACACCGGGTGCGGACGAGGGTTAGAAGAAGAAGATATACTACTTTGTAAAAAAACTATTTCTAGTTATTAAGTACCTATGTCTTAAAATAATAAAGTTTTCCAATTTATTTGAATGTGTCCAAATCTTTATTCACAAATCTAGGTTTCCCCACTTAGGAGTTATTTTTCCATTTTGTACATTTCAACACAGATAAAATATAGTAATAATAATTTCAACATAGATTGGTTTAAGTGATCACTCTATACAGGTGTCTTCTTCTCCTCGTAGGCCTTGTGGCCTGTTTTAAAGAGGGAATAGCCTCCTACGAAGTCGATTCCCAGCTGTCAATTCATCTTTTTGGTGGTCTGCCCGGAGTCGTTCACCTTGGGGTTGGGCGTATAGTGCAATGTGGGGGAGTCTGGAAGGTTCCATTCTCCTCACATGCGCGTACCACTGGCTTCTTCGTTGTCTTCCCCACCTAACGATATCTTGGATCTCGCATTTTTTTTATCCTGGTGTTCCTTATTCTATCTCGTAGACTACTTTTTTTATTACCACACTATTTTCAATAAATTGCTTTGCAAGAGAAGATCTGTCAGGAAGCCTAGATGCTTCGGTATCATTTCTGGGAATGCCACCGCATTCCAGCTTTCAATATATCATATGCTCCTTAGAGTTTACATTTTTTATACTCTTAGCGAGTTTTTTGTTACTCTTTAATTTTTTTAAATCTATCATCCAACAATTCCCTGACTTTCATCTTCTTTCATATATCATTTTATTTTATTTTTTTAACTCAAATTTAGACATCTATAATAAAATATAAATAATTGTCACAGGTAATTATTTAAATTTAAATTACGTGTTATGAAGATCCAATAGTCATGTCATGATAATATATTTAACCATCACAGAGAGTATTTTTTTTTCTTTGAATAATGGTTAATTCATATCTAGTTCTCCTACCGCTACTGCTGAGATGAAATCTTTGTTCTTGTACGAAACGGTTAAGGAATTATATTAAGATGTGTTCGAAGATAAAACTAAGTGAGATTAATTATTATTCACCGAGTGTTGTGGTCTTCATTATATATACACAAATATGTACTACCATTGCTTTGGTATTGTAACTAACTAACTAACTAACCGCCACACTGCTTCTCCGCAGGGGTAAGCAGAGAGAATATAACGCCACACCATTCTGTCTTTTCAAACATTCTTCGCCTCGTCCATATATATGCGTTCCTCATACGTACTCACCGATTATTCTGACTTCTGGAAACATGCAAAAAATAAAATATTTTCTTTTATGGATTCTTAAATTTTTAATAAGGATTTTCATATTTATTGATAAAATTCCTCTCTCGAGACGAACAGCTGTAACAGACATTTAAAAAAAGTTTTACCTGTCACACTAAGGTAAGTACTAGCAGCTGTCAAGAATTATGCTTCCCGCCATAAGCAATATTTAGTATTGCGTTTGTAGCTTTTACGTTTAACAGATGGCGCAGAAATTGCATTCGAAAACTGATTTTGTCTTGTTGGAAAAGCATGTCGCAGGTATATAAAAACACGCCTGTATTTCAATCAAATTTTGAAAAGTAATCAATTTTAAGATTTTTAACACAGATATTTTACATTTTCAACTGTGGAGGTCTTCACCAAAACGTTACATTTCCATTAAAATTTATTTTAAGTCACCATAAGTCATCTAGCTTGTGAAATTGATACGTTTTGGTATGATTTGATGATTTCATATTATTTTAACAGAGGATTGGTCACGTTTTGTCACAACTTTAATTAAGATTTCGATAAAAAAATCCTTAAAATGCAAATCTGTTCAGTCAATAGAACAGATTAGCATTTAAAAGATTTTTTGTGCAATATTGGAAATTTAACTTTTTGGTGAGAACCTCCACAAATATTCGAATACAATATTGTGTCAAAATTTCATAATAATCGTTGAATAATTGGTACCTATAGGAGATTTAAGATTTTATAACTAACGAATATTTATATTGTTTATTGTTCCAGCATTCACTTTGTGGTAAGACATCATTAAATTATATATTAACACTTATTTTTTACCATTTATATTGTAACAACTAGTTTCGGAAGGTGTAGACGTGTTTAAATGTAAATATAATTTTTATATTTACAGATATAACATTTATATTCATAATATTTATATTTATATCGAAGCAGTCGAAATGCGATCACTCAGAAGAATGTGTGACAAAACGATGTATGATAGATGTTCGAATAGTGACATAAGGAAGTAATGCAAAGCTGAGATAAGGATTTTCGATTAAATTAAGAAAGGTGTGTTGAGATGGTTTGGACTTGTGGAACGAATGAGTGAGGAAAGAACGGTAAAACAAATTTATCAGGCGAATGTAATTGGAAAAAGGAGCAGAGAAAGACCGAGAAAAACATGGCACGATCAGGTATGAGAAATACTTGAAAGTGGTCAGGTTAGGAGTCGTCATAATCGCCGGGTATGTATGAGGAAACGCATGTACGTCGAAGAGGCGAAGAATGTTTGCAAAGACAGAGTGGTGTGGCGTTCTATTCTCTCTGCCTAACCCTTCGGAGAAGCGAGGAGATGGTTAGTTAGTAAGTTAGTTAGTTTTTTAGGTTGAACCTTCTGTAGCTTCTAAAACTACACAGTCGTAAAAATATAATACGGAAGTAGTAAAATCAAGTGTTTTATTTATAATTCAACCATTATTTACATTTTTATTTATGTACATTTTTGTGTTATATCAATGCGCGCACACTTGATCTATGCAAATATTATTCACATATAACGGTTGGACAAACGTCCTTGCGAGGTCATTGTGCATATAACGTTACGTGATCATTCAACACCCACTCTTAAATCGAGTCTATAAATTATTTAACAGCACTTTATTCAAACATCAAGCGAGTACAAATAATACAGATAAATCAAACGCAGAAGCTTTTCTATAACTTTTTACCTATGATTTGAAAGTCCCGTTTAAAGATCGCCCAAGGTGGTTTTCCCATAGACTTCAATTAACGATTTAACAAGCTTCTAAAAAGTTCTATTTTATGCAGCATAACTAAAGCGTCAGTAAAATTTTTAATAACCTAAAAAAGTTTAACCACCAGTTAGACCCGGGTAAAGAGTCCATTATGTAATATTCCAGTTTGAAAAGAAGAAAAACACACACACACAACTATAATACACATGCCACATCGATTTCTTTCAGTAGAGTTTCTTCCTAGAACTAATGAAATTATATTTAAATTATATGTATGAACACACAACGGTGCCAGTAAGGTGTACCTACATTTAAAAAATATATAAAACATAGTCAAAATATATTCATTTTTAATAAATGTTTTACTAAGCAAATACCACTATTTCTTAAAATGTACTGTGACACTTGTTTCGATGCATTCTGCATCATTTTCAAACACCGTATGTGAAGTTAATTCTAAATTTTAGTGTTGGGTCCTTAGGACGTTGAAGGTTGAACAGAAAATGATGCGGAATGCATCGAAACACGTGTCACAGTAGATTTTAAGAAATAGTGGTATTTACTAAGTAAAACATTTATTAATAATAAATAGATTTTACCACAAAGTGACTGCCGATTCAATTAATGAAATTCAAAATATATATTATTTACTTCGTATATATTTGCTTTAGCTTTTTTGTAAACTTGTCAACAAACAAAACATATGTTTTGTTTGATTTAATTCTTTTTTCGGTTAGATGTTATCTCGGTAGATCTGAGATTAGTTGTTATTTTGGTTCTTTTAACTAGGTAGAATAGTGAACGTTACACAAGTGTCAAAAGTGATCACTTAAACCAGGCAAGTGCCAGGTTGTAAACTCTAAAATTGTCAGATTTTCAAATGGTAAAAAAGAGATATGCTTCGTCTGAGCTTCTTCGTCTTCGTTCAGCTGAGACACTTATTATATGTAATATATTGATAGATACATCATGAATGAACTTTACAAAATTGAATAACTTTGTTTTCACCACTTTTTTATTAATACAATTTAACCTACCGGTTTCGACAAGAACCTTGTCATCATCACGGTTTATTTAATTATAAAGCATTAAAATACTCTCACCAAAAACTTCCACACACTCCGTAAAAAATCCGAAATGTTATATTAACGAAAGACTACTTACGTTGCGTTGCAGCTACTAACAATTCGTTAATGTCGTTTTCGGTAAACACCGGTAATTATAAATTGAATATCGGTAATTCGGTATGGATAGTTAAAACGCTCTACAGAAAACTAGTAATGTTTGCCCTATAGCGTATAATGTAATGAGTACTTACTAATTGGCGGGTTCCCTCAAGCAACATCTATTACAGCTGTGACTGTATGTTCTCTTCATTAAAATAATCATCGACCTGTCAATTAAACGCCGAAGTTCATCTTAATATTATCGTAATGATTTATCACGGTTTTTTCTGTTTATTAAAAAAATCTTAACGCAATATCTATTTGGAAATTGCAAAATAAACGGCACGATCTTGAGTGTTTTTCCTAGTACTTAATCAAGATTTAAAGATAACTGTCTACGACTTCATCAAAAGCTTTTCAGACATGTTCCGTATGCATTATATTATAAATAATAATTACCCTTTCATAACGTGTTATATGGGTGTAGATCAGTTTCGTGAGCAATTTATTTGGGAGTATGTATGTAAGTACTTTACACGCAGGATGTAGGAACATTTGTAAACAAGAGATAATTAAAAAATAAGGGTGGTTTTGAAGAATAAAAAAATATTCAACGTTAGTTTAAATTAGGATACTTACAAGGAATTGACTGATATTGTTATTCTTCATCTGTGCGATTCATGAAGAATGCAAATTGACATGATGGCGAAAACCAGATACAAAAAATAAACCCGATGCCAAAAAGTACCTATAATAATATGTAATAAATAATCATATACTTATATGGTAGATTAAAAAAATAATAGTGCTGATGACGATATTATGTTTTTGCAAAAAAAGTAATTATAACATTTTGCTGTGTTGAACTATAAAGTAAAATATTGAATATTCGTCTGTTATGTAAAACAATTTTTTTGTAAATTATAATGAACTTATACCGAACTTTTCACTCAGATGAGTGATTAAAAAATAAGCTTTTAAGTGGTTACTGGTAAGTACTTGCTTTATAACTGGATTTTAAGGTAGGATATTATGCAGATATTTAACCTAAATATCTAGACGTAAACAAAGCTCAATAAATCTATCTCTGACTTTTTAAAAAACATATACATATATTTAAGCAATGAGATTTTTAATTTTCTCTTTTTTTCGTCCAACTTATCCCGATTTACTTAACGAAGGTTTTACATATGTGAATCATAACTTATCGATTTACCTGAGTTGTCGATAATTAGCTGAGTAAAAAAGTACCTATTAGGATTGCATTGAGAGCGTCGGAGTTTATGCTTAGTGTCTGTTAGTAAAATTAAGTATAGGGAGGGCAAAATCACGCCTTGGTTCGTAGTTAGCATTAACTACTTTACTGACTACCGAATACTGTACGATATTGGATAATGAGAGGTATGGAACTACGTGAGGAATCATAACATTAAAAAATATAGGGAATTTAACAGATCAGTTAAATTATGTTATATTCAAATATAAGTGATTACGTAACAATTACTTATTTTTGCCAAATGTAAAATTCTACCTTTATATACAGTAAAACGATCCAGTATCGATATAACGGACTTCTATTTTATGAACTTCGTATATAACTGACAAAAATCCGATTAAAAAATAAATAAAAACGTCCTGTTAATATAATGTATGCCCAAATTCAAGTAAACAATATTTAGCGACCATGATAAGCACGTCATACGTCTGGCACTAGAATTTGAGATATCGTAGTCGTACAGGAGAAAGTGACGAACTGACAAAACGTGAGATGTTCAGGAGGGCCCTTCAAATTACTTTTGCTTGGCATGAAAATAAACATCAATGCAGTTAGTCATTTTTAACATGTCAATACATTAAACTTCCAAGTTTAAAATCCTATGGAGATTTTTTAGGGCAATATTAAGCTAGTAAGATATCAAATAGTCAATGATCACGTTTTTGTAAAAAATGCACTTGGTCACTTTCTCATGTATGACTACGAAATAATGTCCGAGAGTCCTGCTCGCAGACTGTACCTAGTTGAAGCAACAACAACACTGCCAAAAATAAAGTTACTAGTAGTAAGATCACATCTCGACGATTTAATAACATTTATTAACTATTTGTCAGATAACGAAGTTCAACTGTATCATACGCATTTTCGTAATTTTAGAGAGTTGATTATAAATAAAAACAGCAAACTTTAAAAATGCAAACAAAACTTGATTCCCTTTTCCAAAACAGGATTACCGAAAGCAAGCGCGTCGAAATAAAACAGCAACATCACTGCACTGAGTGTCCGAAGACATTAAGTAGAATTTTGTTTGTGTTTTGCGTTATTTATTTTTTATCTAAATACCTTATTCATATATTATTTTGAGAAATAAAAAGACTTTGTTTTTTGATCCACTCACACTTTTATTAACCAACTAGTTTCGGCAACAACCTGTTGCCCTCTTCAGGGTTTAATTTATGACTAAATTAAACCCTGAAGAGGGCAACAGGTTGTTGTCGAAACTAGTTGGTTAATAAAAATGTGAGTGGATCAAAAAACAAACTCTTTTTATCACTCAAAATAATATATCAATATGATCCACAAAGTTAATGCTTTCAGTATTCAAATACCTTATTCATATTTTCAAAAAAAGTTTTTTTTAATTATTTTAAACCTATTTTTTTATAACGGAATTTCGGCTTCAACGGACACCCCTCCTCCCAATTAGTCCGTTATATCGAGGTTTCACTGTGTACACGTTTAGAAAAAGAGCTATGAGAGAGACGGAGAAAGAAAAGGGGACACGTAAAAAGTTTAAGTAAAATATAAAAAGTAAAAACAAGGGGCATATCATGTTGACTAATATTGATGAAGGATCTCAGTGCTGATAGTTTACACACGTAATATATACATACATCCGTTCCGTATAAAAATAAATATTTACAAACCATAAATTAAGTCCGATTAGTAATAAGAATAAATAATGAAATTTACGTTTTAAGTTGTTTAATCCTCAAGGGATTATTATCTTAATATATAAACGTCAAATAACTTTAAATATTTGACATACTGTCATATTTGCAAAATACAACTTTAAGGGCGTTTCACCGTAATAAAATTGTACGAAAATAAAATTAATAATATGATTTATTTAGTAAAAACTACCTCACTCACTGTTTTTAACTGATAGTGGGAGAGCATTCCATCGATTCCATAACAGCAAAGGCACGCTCTCCATATTTAGGGCGTTGGTTGTAAGGCGGTAAACTTCATGATACAACTGCCAGCTTTAGTCATGGCAGTTGTATCATGAAGTGCGAAACGTCTATTAGCCAATTCGACTGGAATGAACAGCTCTTTGTTATATCGAGATATGATATATAGTGTCAGAAATGAAGACTATCTGCATAAGAAGCATATCTGACAAGAGTCCACGAAACAGAATGATGTCAGGTGGGGAAGGCAACGAAGGAGATAATGGAATGCGCATGTGAGGAGAATGGAACCATACAGACTCCCCCACATTGCGCTGCATATGGTACATACCATTTGATAAAAAATTAACATTTCATGTTAAAAATAGTATAGTAAAATGAATATGACGGTACAAGTATACCTATACTTATGTCACATGTAAATGCTTCATAGAGGTGTGTGTAAAATCTAATAACAAAATGAAAAATTAAACAACAACAAAAAACAAATGTTACATGTTACATTTTAAGTAAAATACAATTAGGAACAAATAAACATGCTTGTTTTTTTTACACAATATATTAAGATAAAGTAAAAAAAAAACAAATGCAAACATGTATCTCCAAAACACGAGTTTGTCGTACTTTGTTATTAAAGTTGGTCCAGCCATAACGCACGATGTTAATTGTGAGTCACAACTTAATGTCAAGTTTTGTCCCAACTTTATTTGTCATTTCTTTGTTTCAATAATCGACAAATTCAACCATGGAGAGGGTACACAATTGAGCAGTGCGTCAAGATTGTTAGCGTTTTAAGAAAATGGGCGTTCAAATCAAAATGTATTTTGTGCATTTCGTGATGTGATTTGACACCATTGGACTTCTTTCTTTGGGGATATTTAAAAGAAAAAGTGTACGTTAATAAACCATGAACAATTCTTAACGACATTGAACCGCAATTATTCCCCAGCGTCATTGAAAATATGGACCATCGGATTGAGGTATGCCACCAAAGCCGTGGTGAGCGATATTTTGTTTCACACATAATTGTCGTAGATCTTTCTATCATAATAGAAAAGATAATTCTCTGAAAACATCATGTTTTATTTACAATAAACGTTATGCTTTAACATTGTGCGTTATAGTTCGATCACTCTTTATAAAATAAGCATAAAATAAAATAAGTCTGTTTATTTTTAAATTCTCAACACTTTAATCAAATGACACGAATGTATTGGTCAACAGAGTGCAAAAATCAATAAGAATTTCACTAAAGAAACACATTTGAAATTTTGGAGATGAAAACGATGGAATGAATTAAGAGAAACTAGGTAATTTGTACATACTTTTTCACCGATTGTCGTAAACGAATTCTGCATTTTGACCCAGCGCAAGCAAACATATTCGTTTTACACCTTATTCATACACTTTATATAGCGGAATGACGGTTTAATGTTGCTCTGAAGAGTAAAGGGTTTGCAGTTATCAAAAAGTTTATATTCATGGGGTTTTTAAATATAAAATTCCGATGTGAGAAGTATCAGAAAGGAGTCCATACTTGTTAAAAAATCGGCTCTCTCGAGACTAACCGTTATAACTGACAATTTTCGGTGTTTCGGTTAGATTTATTTATATTTATGTTTATGTTTTATTTATTTCATATAGTTACAATAAAACATTATTTCATTTTCCAGAAATTTATATTTTTAACATTTCTTTAATACTAGTAACGCTGTTCCTCTCCAAAAATGACACTAAGCTCTTGTGCTTGGAGAGGGACTTACACTCATTGTTATACTTATGTATGATGTATTATATCGACATTTACTTATGTATGAATAATATAAAATTTGAGTTTTTTTGTTGTTGTATTATTTATTTCATGTGTTTGTGTGTATTTTATTTTAATTTTATTAATTTCGGTTAACTATTATTATTTAAAATGATCTATATTTGCTAACGCACAACTGCGGCGCAGCCTGATTAAATGTAAAAAAATAAATAACAAATATCAAGAAACACGCAGTCAGCTATGCGAAATGATTGGTATTGCGTATATTGCTGTTATGTTCAACAGATGGTGCTGCCACTGCGTTAAAAAAAGTTTTAATTTTTTTTTACTTGTCATCTTTTACTTTTTAATTTATACAGATAGATATAAACAGGCGCTTATTCTAATACAAAGTTGTGTTAAAATTTCAAAGCAAGCTGTGAATAACTAAAGGAGATTTAAGATTTCGAATAAACGAACATTTACCTTTTATTAATAGTATTTCAAATATTTTTGTGTAAATTGTTACTCCCACTGCTATCATTATTTTTATATTATTTTGCCTTTATATCAAGCGAATAAATATTTATTTCAAAATGATTTCGTTTTAAACGAATTTCATTATAATAACAAATAATGGATTCAAGCTTACAAAATGCTTACAATTTAATATGTGGGCCAATTCTCTAACTCCTCTTAATATTCGAAAAGGACTTATAATAACACATTTAACTTATTTAGAATTTTAAAAAATATATACCGTCGTTGTCATATCTGTTAATGGTAAGTACAAATTGAAAAATAAAGTTATTAACTAACTAACCATCACAACCTTGCCCGTAGGGCTAGGAAGAGAATATAGAACGCCATACTACTCTGTGTTTGTAAACATTCTTCGCCTTTTCCACATTCTTACATCACCTGATGTATATCCGCCAATTATTTTTGACTCCCGACCTGGCTGCTTTCAACTATTTGACATATAAAAAAAATATATTCATATTAATATTTTTGTAAAATTAATAGTGATACTTTTTAACAGAAACTACTACTATTGTTATAAAAAAACTTTAATTAAAAGTAGGAATATATTTTAATTATTTCTTATTCATTATTTTATTGCGTAAACCGACTATTGGGCTGGCCCATTGACTAAACTTTTTTTTTAAATGGCATATTTCAGACTTTATTTTATAATTCTCCGATATAAGAGCCGATGATGATATGTCGTTAATGGGAAATTTTTAGATCAATATATTTTATATTCAAGCCATTTAAACATAAAACCTATATAACATGTAATCAGTCAAAGATAACACATAATCTTTATTGGGGAAATTAAAACCCGAAATTTGAAAAAAACAACACTATTCATTTATGAACTAGGTATCTCCCCAAATCTTGATGATTTTACTACATTCTTCTTCAAATCCTTCTCCGCACCCTATGGTGCATAGGGCACGGCGCCATACCAACGCAGTGTTATCTTGATCCATGAGGTGATCAGCCCTCCGCTTCAGGTATCAGTCCAGGGAAATATTAAAAAATATAAATGATTTTTTTTTAAATATCAAATTTGACATTTAATTTCATTTTTACCATTTTTATTTTTGTGAATATTATTTATTAATTTGGCATTCATTTTGTGGAATAATAAAATAAAACATTTGAACAAGTCCACTTTGAGTTTATTAAGTTTTCGAAACTATTTGTTTTTACATAAATAACCTCAAAAGTGGTCTTCGACAATTTTTTATTTTATTTTTATAATTTAAAACTCTGCATACACTAAAGAATTATTATGTTTAAGTTGGTATTGTCCTTTAAAAATAAACTGACAGCTCGCGGAATAGCACCAGTGAACATTTACAAATCCGAAATAAATGTAATTTAATAACTCAATTATCTCTTAAGTTTTATGAGTTCAAAATGTGTTAAAATTGAGGGGGCATTATAAAAGTAAGCCCTAAAATTACAAGATATAATAATTATGTTATGAACTGGTCCATTTACGTCTAAAGTAACAGGGTGGTTATAAAAATAAAAAGAATCACAAACACAAAAAAAATCGTTTAAAACAAAACACAAGTAACAATAAATACCCATGATATCTAGACGCCCAAAGCATTATTAAAATTTATTGAATGCATATACAGGATGGTCCGCCTTCGTAGTGTTATGGTCAGCACGCTCGGCTACCGTTCTGGCGGTCCCGGGTTTGATTCCCAGGGGGTCAATTAAATATGATTTTAATCACTCTAATATTTATTCAATTTTACCTTGGACTGGTATCTGAAGCGGAGGGTTGATCTCCTTTTCTACATCTTTAAACGATCAAGAAAACACTGAGTTTATATGATGCAGTGCAGTGTGGATGAGGGTTTAAAAAAAAAGAATAAATATCTGCCCTTTAATTTCAAACGGATGTATAAGTTTCAAACTATGAACAATATCAAAAGTCTGTTTTTGGATGGTTGGGCGATATTGCTTCCAAGCAATAAGCCCGCCAATATTATTATTTATTTGCAATAACTTCAATGAGTTTATTAATGCGAGTGAATGTTTGTATTTTCATTTATTGAAAGCATCTTTAGTTCTCGAAACTATTCATGTTTACAACATTTTAAGTATGTTCAAATCCTTGTTCTTAAACCTGGGATTCTCCTCTTATGCGATATATTTACATTTTGGGCAGCATCTATTGCAGTGATACTTTATACCAGCCTTCAACGTGTCGTTAGTTCTGTAAATACCCATACCTCCATATTCTTCATCGTCTATGTTAAGATGTCAAAAAATAGTCGTTTTTACATTAATAAACTCAAGCGCGGTTTTAAACAAGTGTTTGAGTTTATACTTAAATGAAATTGTTCGAACGCCCCAATCTGCCATTAATTTATTTAAACAATCATATAACACATCATGTAATAAAGATTATTTAAACAATTAAAATAAGTATACACTTATTAATGTCCCCTAACTAAGCAATTACTTAAAAATGTGTAATAAATTAAAATCAACTCAGTCTAAGTCTTTCTACACGCGCAAAAGCTTAGTCTCTTTATTGGAGAAAACAGCGTTATTTATCTCAAGATTGTAAACTCGAAACGTCTAGAAAATGAATAAAATAAAATAAAAAACAACTCTTGTAAATAACCATATTAAATAATAAAAAAGACACAATTAATTAGACATTTTTATAATTGTTTTAATTTACTAAGCAATTATATCTGCAATAAATGGCATACAAGTTTAGTGAAATCGTATTTCACTAAGAGCAATCTTAAAAACAACACTATTAAAATTACTGACATCGACCGGTTAAATGGGAAAATGATCGCTACAATCAGTATAAAAAAATTAGGTAATATAAAAAAAAAACGATTACGCACGCTTACTATGATTAACGACGATTATCCAGACTTCATAAATCTGAGGTGGACTAAATATATTACATTTATATCACGCTGAAACACGATGACCATAAAAATACATACAGGGTGGCGCAAAATTAATCACCCTATCGGAAGATGATATAATTTTCGCAAATAGAGTTGTACGCCTATCACATTTGAAATTTAAGTAGTCCATTTTTAAACCACGTTACGTTAAAAAATTAAGTTTTTTAGCCAATGGCGTTCGTTAAAATTCGGTAGAGAATTAAAAATATTTACGTCCATTTTTAACGTTCGTAAAGGTCGGTAGAAAATTAAAAATACTAAAGTCCATTCTTAACAAAATAAACTCGTTAAGTTGAGAATAAAATGGAATGGAACAATCAATACTTTGAAAAACTCGCTGTGCCGATCGACATTTTACATTAAAAAAATTCTTAAAAAAGCTCAAATAGGTAGAAGATTTAATATTCTACCGATTGCCACTATTGGCTAAAAAACTACTCATTACTCATTTGTAAACTAGACTGCTGCAGTATAGGTACGAACAAATTCAGGGTGGGGCAAAATAATTCACCCAATTTGTTTTTTAATATCATTTTTGGACCTTAAATTTTTTTCTGTTAAGTAGAAAATATAATATCCGTCAAGTGGCTGCCACAAGTGTTGATATACATTTGTGTCCGTTTTATCAATTTTTTAAATTCTTGTTTACAAATGTCAGATATGATTGACGTACGACGCCATTTGTAAAAATTATAACGTCTTCCGATAGGGTGATTATTTTGCGCCACCTTGTACAAAGCGACGTTAATCCCAAGGAAAACGATAACTCAATATAGCGGTCTATAAAGTAGGCTTCACACAAACCTGAATTCACACTCTATTTATATAGTAGGGTGTATTTATTTACTTTTTTTTAGAGGTCTGGTTCAGAAAATGAAGTATTTGCATTTTTGATATTACTATATTGACCAAATATTTCATACGCCTCCGTAGTGTAATGGTCAGCATGATCGGCTACTATTCTAGAGGTCTCAGGATCGATTCCCGGGGGAAGGGGTCAAATAAAAATAAATGATTTTTCTCTCTAAGATTTATTCCATATTACCCTGCACAGGTACCAGAAGCGGAGGGCTGATCACTTTTCCTTTATATGTTAACGATCAAGATAACACGGCGTTTATATTATGCAGTGTCCTATGCACCATTGGGGTGCGCATAAGGATTTGAAGAATATGGACTAAATATTACATTTATTTATTATTGAAAATGTAAATAATTATGAAATGAATTATTGTCATACAATGTGGACATTGACGATGGAATGAAAAACGTCTTCAATAATTTAACCATGCAAATTCGTACGAATCAGTGCACAAATTTGGTTGCGTATTGCATATTTATAGCTTCTGGTATATTTGACAATTCGACATCAAAATCTTATGCTGAAAAGAAATATAACCCAATAATAAGGGACATATATCATCCCAATAGAATATCCATTAATCAGATTTGTAATTTAATCGCATTAAAAAAATACATAAAATACTATTTTAAGTAAAACTGAACATTTAATGTGTGGAATAGAAGTTATTTATCATGGGCAGGTAGGTTAATCAAGGTATGGTAAATATCCCACAGAGTATAAAGTATTATCTTAAACCATCTAATGACAGGCGTTCAGCCCTGTAAATGACTGGACTTCCATGTTCGTCGTTGAAAAATTCAACGGGTTTGTTACTATACGTTTTAAGTTGATTTTATTTACTTATAACAAAATTACTGCTTAGAATATTTAAAACATTTTAACGAAAAAATCTTTATACATAAAAAAATATACTACAATAAATTATCAAAGCACATTTCTTTTCAAATGTAAAAAGAAAAATGACAAAAGTATTTTTTACTCACTTCCAATGGTTTATTCTAAAATATTATATGAACGATATGTTTTTTATCCTTCCGCCTAGTTAGAACATCAAAAAAGATATTGCTTTTTTTACCAGAACATAAAGGTGTTATGTCGATTAAAAACCAATTAGGCATTCGTCGGATAAGTTTTGATTAAGCTATAATGATTATAATTATGTTGTTTGTCGGAAGGCATATATAAGTTGTCGGAAGGCATATATAAGTCACGAAAAAGCTCGTAATATAAATTGTAGTAGCGATACCGTAATTTGTTAATTTTGTTAACTACCACTAGAACTTTATTGAAAGCTGTCCCACCGCATTCCCAGATCTGATACAGAAGCATCTAGGCTTTCTGACAGATCTGCTCTTGGAAAAAAAAAATCGAAATTTTTTGAAAATTAAAAAACAACATAAAATTGTATCCTGATTTTAGTGTGAATTTACATTTAAAGGCTTTCAATATACCTGTCACTGTCAATCTAAATAAATACAAGTTTGTAAATCCATCACCAAATTTTCTAGAAGTACCCCGGTGTAGGCAGTGAGAGGGATTTGTATTTAGTTCAGTTAGTCAGCTAGATCCGATTCCGACCCGACGTTGGCCGGTACACAGACGCCCACAACCCCGACCAGCACAGCAGACAGACACGGAATAGTGCAAAGACATTAACAGAGAATGGTCAGTCATCGCATTTCCACTCGACCAGTATTCATCGGCACTCGACACTCTAGAACTGGATATATTTTTCTTCTGATTTCTTGGGACATTTAGAAATAGCTCCAAACTTTTTTCTATTTATTTATTACTATACAGGTAACCGCCGTTTTGCGCCGGTTCGATTTACGCCGATTTAAAATTACGCCAGTTGGTTGCAGCCGTGGGATTCCCTGGTTTAGCCGACACCAGTGGAATTCACCGGTTCGGCCAGCACCAAAGCACCGCGATTCTAATAGCAGAAACACTTTTACACGTTGTTGTATTAAATAACCGTATGTGCGAGCAGGCTTATGTGTAAATCAAATTGTTTTAAAATTGTAAATATATATTTTTTCATAAAGCTTAAGTTATGTGATCGATAGAATATTACAAAGAAAATAATGCACCTTTTAGACAATTCCAAGGTAGCTACAATCAAAGCAAATTAAATTGGATGTTTTTTTCAAAACAGTGTGAGAATTTAATTTTATGCTGACGAACTGGTGAATAAGTATACTTAAAAAAAATACATTAATTATATCAACAGATTATTTGTTTTGTAAACGAATTCAAACATTATTAGTTAAAAACGTTTACAAATTAATTTATTATTAGATTAAAACCAATATTTTTAGCTTTTCCACTTTTTTATTTGACCAGCGACCGGGTTTCGTCGAAACCCGGTCGCTGGTCAAATAAAAAAGTGGAAAAGCTAAAAATATTGGTTTTAATCTAATAATAAATTAAAAATGCAATTCCATCACGAAGTGTCAGTGGATAATATAAATCTATGTTTACAAATTATTTTATATGGCTATGTAATTAATAAACATGATAGATTTTTCTTAAAATTTTGACATTACATTTGTATGCATTTTACGACGTTTTTGAGTCAGCGTTTCTAGATAGAAACGAAACCCCGGCGTAAAACGACGGTTTTCTTTATTTTAGATAGCGTGATTAACAATATTTAAAAAATAAAAGGTCGCTATGAAAACACTTGCACTTAATGTTTTTGTATGTATTTAAATTGGTTGGTCTGTGGCGTTCGCAAAGCTGGCAACACTGCGCCTCCATCAGCTGGTAATTCCACCTCATTCATCTTCTTTACTAGTTTTCTTGTAGTCGCGCAAATACCCGTGTTTTTAAAATAATGTTTACCTTAAAATAAATACTAAAATTCCATTTTTTTAACCATCAGACAGTTTGAAGTTCCGCAGATCGTTTTAATTTAATTATTCACTGGAAAACTCACAGGTCATTACATGGGCATAATAAAAATAACAAAATGGTGTTATCAAACGCATCAAGTGGAAATCCAGTAGTTTATAAAGCAGTATTGAGAACTGGAAACTAATAGATCTTAAGATCCTGATACTATTATGCCACTGAATCAGCCCACACTAGTATACACAAGCATCCTACACAAATAACTGCTTGAATAAAAGATTTAAAAAATGAATATATACCGTAATATATTTTCTATTAAATACTTAATATCTTTCATAATTCACCGTTGTATCCATTAATTACAACCACATATTTTTGGAATTGGTGATTTTTCTATATAATAGTAAGGAGAGTGTTAGAATGTGTAATTATCATTCGTGATATTGTTTGAGACACAAATCTCAATTATCCTTCATTTTCCGGCATAGCGATTGCCGTCAGACATTTAAAAAAAAACAAACACAAATCAGCATATAAAAATACACTCGTCAAAAAAATACGAGGGCTTCGTTTGCAAGATGGTCCGATACAGTTATTCTTACAATAATCTTATCTACAGTAAGAAAACGAGCTGTCGATTTTTTTGTAAGTACCTAGCATACCGGGTTAGCAAGTAATTATCCGACTGTTCACATTATTTAACAGAGAGAACGAATGTTTGCCAGTTGCCTCGAAATTCCGCGAATCTGTAAGATGATACTTACCGATGCTTAAATAGATATTAATTAAAAATAAAACGTTTTTACATGTTCGTTTGTTATTTTTTTAAATCTTCCTGTTATTCTCAGAGTCTGCTCCTGAGAGGTGGACGACAATTTTAAATAATTTTAGGTAATTCACCGAAAGCTTTGAAATTTTGATACAACGTGGCATTCGAATACACGCGTGTGTAATCCATTTGAATAAAAATGTTATAATTAAAATGTAACTTTGTTTTAAAATCACTATAAATTTATAGTGATTTTAAAACAAAGTTACATTTTAATTATAAAATGGAAAATCACAAAGTTAGTGGTTAAAATATAAATTATGTAAAAATGTTATATGTATAACCGTTTGACTGATGAGTTTTAATGAAGATGAAAAAAATTATTTCACAGTTTTTTTATGATTTTTTAATGTTCGACTAAATATAATTTTTAACGATCATTTTTTACTGCAATGACAGCGCCATCTGTTAAACGTAATAGCAACATACGGAATACCAAACATTGCTCTTGAAATTTTTCATTTCCAACGTTTTCGATTGCTTGTTATTTCATAGATTTTTTACAATTCTTCACAACTATCATAAAATTATACATTTAAGAAATGTGAGCTTTCCATTTTTTCTCTATTCTTTATAGCTTTAATGTGCCATAGCAACGCATGGCCTGTTAAAGCTAGTTATTACATATAATTTTAGGGGTTTAATATATAAGGCAGTGTTACTTTAGTATCCGCACTTAGTAATGACGTTTCATAAATTCGCGAAAAATTATCAATAGGTGAGCTCAACTGACATCAAAATTATACGTTTTAAACTATTAAGCATATCGCTGCAAAGTATAATTCATGATCGTTAATCATTTTGACTGACGATACAAAAATGCAGATCGTTAGACCCGTAAGTAGATTGATTTTTTAAATTTTATTTTATGACGTTACAGTTTTAATGTTTTAAAACAATTTTTCATTATTTATATGATTTATTTTATTACATTTAAATCATCCGTAGACATTACTCAGTCTAAATATGCTGTATTATAAAAAAAGGTAAATACTCTCTACCTTAGAACGGGTATTTACATACTTTACCCGTTGAGGATAGAGTGTGTAATTTAATTGGACTTAATTATACATACTAGATACCTTTTTATTGCAAACAGAAGATATTGTATTTTACTTTTTTCACAATTATGTAAGTAATGTTAGTTTACAAATATATGATGGATATTTTTAAAAAATGTCTATAATTATTAAAGTTTCAAATTTATCACACAAATACATATGCTATTAGTTCACTAAAGTCTCGTTAAATTGAATATAGGTAGTTTGTCATTGCACAGATTATAAAAAAGTAAATTCTTTCATCGAAAAAACTATACTGATTATCAAACGTCTCTACGTTTGAGTCTCAAAAGTATTACGCTTTTTTTTGCAGAAAATCCTTGGTTTAAATATAATAATAAAACATATAATTAAAATGTAACTTTGTTTTTAAATCAAAATAAATATTTCATTTTAACTTAATTATAATGTCTACCGGTTTCGAAGCTAACCGCTTCTTTATCAAATATTAATCAGTCTTGATAAAGAGGCGGTTAGCTTCGAAACCGGTAGACATTATAATTAAGTTATAATAAAATATTTATAGTGATTTTAAAACAAAGTTACATTTTAATTATAACATGGAAAATCACAAGGTTAGTGCTTCAAATATAAATAATAACAATAAAACATTACTTTGAGACATTACTTTTTGTTTCTTCAGCTTTTATTTTATTTGAGCAGTAACCGGATTTCATCGTAGCCGACGTCTTCAGACAGGTCAAATAATAATTATATAAAAAATAATAAATAAATCCCTTACCGCACCCCAATGGTGCATAGGGCACTGCTTCATATAAACGCAGTGTTATCTCGATCGATTACACATGAAGGAAAGGTGATCAGCCCTCCACTTCAGGTATCAGTCCAGTGTAATATTGAATAAATATGAGTGAAAAAATCACTTATATTTATTAAACCCCCCTGGGAATCGAACCCGGGACCTCCAGAACGGTAGGCAAGCATGCTGACCATTACACTACGGAGGTGGACAAACAGGACAAATAGACAGGTCAAATAATAATTATAAACGTGGAAAAAGCTATAAAGTTGTTGTTAATGCATTAATACTCGTATTGAAAAGGGAAAATCAAAACATGTACCTATTTATTAAATGTATCCCTGCAAATAAATATACAGTGGAACCCCAGAAATTCTAACTAATTGGGGCGTGGCCTGTTCGGATTTGGAAAAGTTAAGATTGCCGAGAAATTTGTCATAGGCACAGTACATACATATGTATACTTATACACATGTAGTACTTTGCATACGTAGATACGTTTTACGGGCCTTCTTATGCCGCCTAATATACAGGATTTGTACATTATTTGCAACTTTTTACATTTCAATAAAATATGACAGTATTTGAGTAGCAATACAGGTCTAGTACTGTATACTTTATTAAATTTTTAATAATAATTCAACGAAATAGCTTAAATATATATTTTTTAATAACAATTGTGTTCATCATTTCTCTCTTTAAGTGTTTTTAAAAATGTTTTCCAGTAAATTTTTTTCTTCAAAATCTTTTTCGGATTTTCTGGGATTTCAGATTTACGGGGTTCCACCGTAGAAGGTTATTGAAAAATAAATATCTTAAACTTATATTTCTTGCATGTATGTCTATATTGAATATTGAAAGCTGTCCCACCACATTCGCAAATCCGATACAGAAGCATCTAGGCTTCCTGACAGATCTGCTCTAGCTAAGCAATTTTTTAAACTAAGTTGTGAAATTCATTGAAAATGTGAAACAATATAAAATTGTGTTCCGATGTTAGTGTGAATTTACATTTAAAAGCTTTCAATATACCTGTCACTGCCAATCTAAATAAATACAAGATTGTAAGTCCATCACCAAATTTTCTAGAAGTACCCCGGTTAAAAGAAAGGAATTAGTATTTAGTTCAATTAGTCAGCTAGATCCGATTCCGACTCGACATTGGCCGGTACACAGACGCCCACAGCCCCGACCAGCACAGCAGACAGACACGGAACAGTGCAAAGACATTTACAGAGAATGGTCAGTCATCGCATTTCCACTTGTGCAAGTACGTGTAGAAAGAATTCAAAAATACCCAAATAAATAATACTAAAAACCTTATAAGAAACAGATAAGCTAGACAATATATCACCGTCCATGCGCCAGCATCCATTATGTTTGAAAAAATCTATATGGTACGATAATTATAATGTCGGACCGAAAGCAACGATTTATGCATGGAAGATTGTGTCGAAAAATGGTGTTGCGTATTGCCAAAGTAACACTGGCAGATTATATGGATTATGAGGAGTAATAATAGATTATCGAAGTGCATGAATATTTTCTATTATAAAAACAGAATTATTTTTAACCACTTTAGGCCCATCAGCTTAAACGATTAATTGTAGTAACAATATCGTAAGTCGTAAATATAAGACGACCATTACTGACCATATTTACAATATAATCAAAGATATTTCGATAAATCTATTTCGTTATATAATTTTGATTCTGATTTCATAAGATATTAACACAAAAATGAATTATTTTATCGCTGCTTATACCAGTTTACAGCTAGTTCTTGTACTTAAACGTACTCTTTGTTTATGTCATACATTTTTATTTAATCTGAAATCGTATATTTATCACAAAATAAACAATTATTTATAATATATTCTAAAAAAATATTTGTAAAAAAATTGCCACTTTATTTGCGTCCCAAAAACTGCATTAAATGGTCATCCCACCAACGCGAAGACGAGTTTCATAGAGGAAATAATTTAAAGATTCAATCAATCAATAATGGAAATTAATGCCTTGGTACAGACTATGCCGGGTAAGTTTTCACATATAAAAAAGTACTAAGTAAAATATAAAACAAATAAAATTTATTATTCGTACCTCAAGAGGTTGATAACAAAGGCCTCAGTAGATTTTTGAGAACTCATAAATTACGCTCACAAGCTCTGGGAATAACTCAACTGGAACAATTTATAATCTGTCACATAAATCATCACTCTCTTGGCTTCTTCTTTCGAAATTGATCTCCTTCATAGACACGCGGCACTGCAATGATTATACTCTTTCTGAAATCAATCAATATACAACCCATCAGTAGATCATTGTTTTTATAGCCGAGTACGTTAGGGCGGATCGACTAAAATATGTATGTTACGGTTTAAACAAAAAAGATTTTAAAAATTAGATAAATAATAAAGAAAACAATATTTTGCGGTTATTTCTTCATCTTTAGATCAGTTTGTTTAACGAAATGAGATTAATACATTCCCTGTTATTAATTATATAATTTATGATAGAGTAAAGTTGGTAAAAAATAGTTTATTTAGTATTTTTTATGTAATTGAATATTACATAAATGTGTTTTAAATGAAATAAAAAATTACGTAAAATTACGGATAAAAATAAAGTTTTTTTTTGTAATTTTTAAAGATAATTCGAAAACTAAATTATCTATACTTGTCAAGTTTTACGCTTTATACCTGTATATGTAAAATAAAGATATGTTCTTGAGTTTCAAATTCAAAGTGGTTCTTCATAATTGAATATATTTATACTATCGTTCTCACAAAAATTAGAATGAAATTCACATACTTATACAGATCCACCCTAAACCGCATACCGATATAATTCTATTGAATATTTAAGATAAAACAAAATGTACACAAGTATTTAATCAAATGTAATATTTATAAATTGCCTTTTTTGACAGCTCTCATAAGTACTAAGGAGGTATGGTGGTTAACATGAGGAAGTGCTAGAGCATTTTTGAGGAAGTTCGATTTTTATTTTAAAATATTGTTTAATAAATTTAATTTTTGTATATGATACTTGCAATTTTCACCATAAGGTTATAAATGAGTTAAATAAAAGATACCGGCTTACGCGAGAAGTTTGGAGACGCCAAAATCTGAATGAAGATATTTTTTTGACATCTCAACATAGATGAAGAATAAGTCTTTGTATTGATAGGTCATAAGACGTGTATAAAAATAACTCCCTAGAGGAGGAATTCAGGTTTATGAACAAATATTTGGACACACTCAATTTTAAATTTATATTAAATATCAAATATCTGTATTTAAAAACTAGGTACCTTGAAAAATAATGTATAAAAACAGTAGGAAAATGCCCAGGAAACTTGATATAACAATTCTCATTGTGTTTAAAAAAATCGGTTTTTATTTGTTATATTGAGGTTCGGATGCCTAAAAACTCGTTGTATTGAAGTTCATCATCTTATTTGTTGACCTCTATATAACGAATTATATGAATTTGAACCTCATTAAAACGAGAAATATATGAGGTATGAAAAACAATATAGGAATCATATCGTAATTAAAAAATATATACACAAGCAGTATTAACACAGTTTTATTTTACGCATTACTATTGTATTATTAGTTAGATACTGAAATTATATAGGTATAAACATATTTGCATTAACTTGAGATTTCTTACCAATGTTTCATCGAGGTTTGTTCACATACTTGATTCGCAATGAAGATGTATATATTTTATTGAATTATATGGCTAGTGAAAGATTGAAGTATATATGATGCATCAAGAAATTCGTTTTAATGAGTCTCATTACATCGAGGTTTCACTGTATTAAATTAACGCTTAGTGAGACAGTAATAGAAATAAAAGATAAATACTTATATTTAAACACGTGGGTAAACTAAGAATGAAAGTCTGAACTAAAAATGAGAAAATAAATTGAAATGAGATATTTTTTTATAAAATGAGACCAATACTGTGCGCTTTGAATATTAACGTAGAATTCCTTGCTTCCCACCCTATTATTCCATAAAAGCAATAAATGAAAAGTCGATAATTCGCTTATAATATAGACAATGTTTTAAAAATTTCCAATCCACTTAGGGCACAGATTCTTGGATAGTATGTAATAGTATGGCAATTACGTCTTGTGTACTTTTTATCTCCATAAAATTTAATCGGTTATTATTAATAACATTGATAATTTGAATAAATTGAGTCAACCTTTATTTAAAAATTTTAAATATTTTTTTCATTGCCCAAGAAAAATGAAATTGGGTAATAGTTTGTGATTTCTTCTGGATTACCTGTTTTATATATAGGGTTTATGATGACTTGTTTATGGTCGGAGTGGAGTATTCCGGTTTTCATGGTTAAGTTTATAGGCTCAGAAATTCGTTGTTTTTCAAATAAGCTTCGAAGTGTTTAGTGTTCCCGTATCATATAATACTAATTCAATTTTGTGAAGTTTTTTTTTAATCCGATACCTGTGATTACCAAAACCCTTACATGGTATTATGACTTTTGACGATGCAACTGGTTATTATAGTACTAATAGATTAAAACATGCACTATCTATTAGACAGCATATTTTATTGATTTCGAAAAAATCTATCAAGCTGATTTTAAGCAGTGTTTACACAAATGTAGGGTTGCGTAAAATTAATCATCCAAATTTGTTTTTGAATAACTTTTTCACAAAATATAAAAAGGGTGATGATAATCTTTATTTGGACCTTTGCAAGTGGAAAAGATGAAATCCGTCAGTTGGCTGCCGCCAGTGCTGATACATGTTCACTCCTTTCAACAACGTCCTATATAGAAAAAACTTGATTTTTCAGGAGACCGTTTTTAAAGTTTAAAAACATTATGAAATTTATTAAAAATAAATATAAAGCCACTTATTGAACTTTTTACCGTGCAACAGATCTTTTTAGGTAAAACTTGAATGTTTTTTATCATTTGAAAAATATTTGGTACATTTAAAAAAAAAAGTTAAACAATACCTTTTCTTCGAAATGCAAAAACAACACATTTTGCCTTGTAGCGGGTAAATATTAAGTTAAAAATATGCCGCTTTTGCTGGGATATAGTAAATTTTCTGGGTATTCCGAAAACATGCACGACTGAAAATTGTCGATTTTTGATATATGACGTTAGTGAAAGCGATTTGTGCCCGTTCTATTAAATTTTGTATACTGCACCTGTCTTGTTCTCAAATATCAAATATGATTTACTTACTAAGCACTTTGCAAAAATTAAAACATCTTCCAATAGGATGATTAACTTTGCGCCACCTGTACTAGATTTGTAATCAAGATTATTTTTTCATTTATTGTTCCGGCTGTCACTTTGCTGTAACATCTATCCTTTTTTATTTAAATTATACCTGGGTAAATACTGCTTTTTATTAAAATATTTTTATTGTGACACGTGTTTAGATGCTTTCTGTACTATCAAATACCGTAATTTATTTGATTATGATGCGGAATGCCTCCTACCAAATAGAATTACAGTTTAATAATGTTAATTTTTATTGATATGCTAACTATAGAAGCATTTTTTGAGAATTGAATTTGGATATCTGAACATTTTTAGGGCTTACAACATGTCGTTGGAAGTTTTATACTCTGTAATACCATGATAATAACGTTAAGAAGTTTATTTTTCATAAAACAAAAAAAAAATTAAAGTGTTTTATGTTTGCTTTATATGTTAGTATACAATTTTCGGTTCTTGGAGTTTTTGTGTATTATAATCAAACTCTTTAATTTAACAATCATTTTTAATTTTTTTTTGGCAACTTAAAATAGAAGAAGAAGAATATAGAGTTTTGGGTATTTACACCAGGCAGGACGTGTAATTTTTTTATTGAAGATAATAAATGTTAGATTTTGACTTTTTTTAGAACATATATTTTTGAAAAATTATTTCCTTACCATTCAATAACTCTTTCATCTTCAAATCCATACATCAATTTCACATAAAAAATGTTTTTTCAATAAAAAAAAATTGTATTTTAATAAGATAAAATAAAAAACGTCAAATTTACCTGGGTGTACAGAAAATTAAGTTGCGATTTATCGTATATTGGGCCTTAAACGACCATCCATATTCATATATGAAACGGATAAAAAATACCGAAAAAGAGTTCAAAGACGATAATTATTTCTTTGATGAAGTGCATCTTATCAAACCATTTAACAATAATAAATTACAATAATAAAGCCTACTAGCGACTGAAACATGGCCAGAGATTCTCATAACTCGTTATACGACACAAGATTTGCGTCTGGTGTTTAGCCACTTGTCTGGGGCTAAGCACTAATTTAATTTCAAATATGCCCAGGGCAATAAATAAAATCTCTACTCTAAATACAGCTTTATAAGATAACAAAAAAATGGTTTATCGATTGCTGCTGGCTTTCTTATAAAAGAAATGCATACGCTATTTTTTTTAAAATATATATTGTCTACTTACTATACTTGGCTGAAATAATCGCGCGAATTTATCGTAGTCTAGTGCAATTTCGATATAATATGATTTTTCTAGGCCAACTTTGTGGAAAAAATTGATTGAAAAATTCCGTAAGACCTAACAAGAAGAACTAACGTAAGAAGTAACATAATCGTCAATATATTGTTTTTTTTACTGACAATAATCAATTATAACTGTTTTGTTGTAAATAAAAAAATACTTATATCTAACTAATCATTTAACATTCTTATTATTATTATCATTATCATTATATTATAAATATTTTTTGTAAAAAACTACCTCAAGGGCGCTTATACAGATATAGATTATAATATGAAAATGATATTTTTTTTTAAATAAAAACGTCAATCCGCTGAGTCTGAAGGGAAGAAAGTGGAGCCACCGTATTATCGTGCCTTCTTCTCGGTCATCTTGGGCTGCAGCATGGCCAAGATGTTGGGCAGGACGCCTCCCTGTGCGATGGTTATGCCGAAAAGCAGCTTGTTTAGCTCCTGTCATTGTGAATATATCCAATTCCCAATGACAATTCATGATTTTACAATATGATATTTATTTATTTTTAAATAAAAATAAAGTGGAAAAGCTAAAAATATTGGTTTTAATCTAATAAAATATTTAAAAAATGCAATTCCATCACGAAGTGTCAGTGGATAATATAAATCTATATGATATTTAGTTCATATTACCCTGGACTGGTCCCTGAAACGCAGGAGTGATCCCCTTGCCTTCCTGTATATAACGATCAAGATAAGTACATGTTAATATATGTACATATTAATCAATGATATAATGTTTCAAAACGGTGATTATCTACGAGATATCAACCGTTTGGATATCTGAAAAAATTTAAATTACTAACATACATTTTTACCACAATGTTTTCTGAAAAAAAAGATTCAAGATTCATTTCCTTAGTAACGAGTTTGATTCAAGAAGTGATTTTTTATGAGAACATAGACATCAAGTTTGACTAGTAATTAATATGTATACATATATTTTATAAATTATTTAGTTAATTATGCCTGTTTTATAAAAAATTAAGTTACGTTTCAAGTTTTTTTTACGGATACTTTACAGAGATGAATAACGTTGTAGGGGAAGGAAATATGGCGGTTTAAGCTTTTATACGGCTTACCTATCATAGGCTGGATTTTGGGTTTGCTTTATATATGCACTGTCTAACGCTCACCATTCTACATAAGATATATTGTCAGAAAAAATATTGTATTTTTTTGTGTTAAAATTAAAGTAATAATCTAGATGTTTACCTTATGTATATTGGTAGGGTATTTCCTTGTTTTGTTTTATATGGTCAAAATATAAAAAAAAATATAAATATTTTATTTTTATAGGAGCAAGCGCCATGAACAACTTTGATAGTATTGCGTACCCTGTTGTTTCGTTCAATAGATGTCGCTGCCATTGCCCTGTAAAAGTTGTTAAAAATATAATTTTACCTGTCGCAGGTACATGAAAACTCGCGCGTATTTGAATGCAACCATCTGTCAAAATCTTTTCGGTACTTACTTGAAAAGATTTAAGATTTAGAACAAAGTAACATTTGCATTTTTATTTATAAAGATATCAATCTTTTCGACTATAAATATGCAAGTAAGTATTCCGCACAAAATGAACGGGGTAGCGATGATCCGCTAATAGAGATCTGATCATTAAGTTTCGATTAAAATCTTTCTATACTGTTTACTGCGCCAAACCAGACAATACTTCGATAGATTACAATATATTCTACATTTAATGATGCTAATAAGGTGCCAAAAGTAAGTGCCAAGAGTTTCTTACCATGAAAAAGTTTATCTTGAATCAGCGCGTGCAATTTATGTACTCGTGCCAAGTATAATAATAAAATCTGGTTCACTACTAGTTAAACTCTCTCCATCTACAAAATACTTTTTGAATTATTGTAATGTGAGTACTTTTAACCCTCCTTTGATCGCTATTTGCCTAGAATTCTATTAAATTTTAGAAACTACAATTCGCAAACTTATATAATAGCTGCTTGAGGTGAATACTGGGAGTAAAGTGGTATGACTTCGTCAAGAATGAAGATGTGAGGAGAAAAATCCAAAAGCCCCTCATACTGGAAGTCCTGAAAAGAAAAAGTTGGACATGGCTGGAACATATCCTTAGAATGCCACCTGAGAGCATTAACCCCTCATATCTCTTTTCCCAACCCCGAGGATTCCCTCGCCCCGGAAGGCCGCTTACGACCATTCAGCGACTATACTCAGCGGAACTTCAAGATTCCGGACTGACCTGGGAGGAAGCCAAGAAGATGGTGCGTGACAAAGTGACTTGGAGACGTCTCGTGCTGGTCATATGCTCTACCTAGGGAGCGAACATGGAAAAAAAGAAGAAGAACTTCAATCATAAAGAGTATACCCACTCACACCTGTTGATGCTTTGCCTCCATTTCAGCTTTCAAAGACTGAGACAAAGACAAAGCTGGAGGCACGTTGCACCTATCTGACATCGGATCCGTGATATTTCATAAGGAACTCTTACGAGAGATGGTATATTACGCAATAAAAGTATTCAAGGACATTGGTACCATAAACCAAGCTAAGTTTATGGTACCAATGTCCTTAACTACTTTACTCCAGCTACTCCTGAGGAGTTATGCGTGGTTTCCTCCTAGCAATTAGTAAATGCTAAAAAGTTCCTGATTGGCCCACACTATATTATCTCTCGTGTTCCCAACACAGCTTTAAATGCATTATTTTTGAGATATAAGAAACAAAAATCCACTTAATGACTAAACCTTGTACAATACATAATAAGCAAAGTAAATAATAAATAAAACTCCCATCTAAAAAAAACACAATTAGGAAAAGGTTTGAAAACTTAGTTGGAATATTATAAACGGTATTGCATAAACCGTAACTAAATCTTAGAGTCCAGATACGTAAAATTTTGTAAGTCAACGTGTCTGTAAAAAGATGAATAAAATATAGAAAAATTGCAAGATTGATAAAAACATATGCAACGTATTAATCAAACCAATTTACGTATCTACAAAATAATACATGAGCTTTGCACCGAAATTCATCAACGCAGAGTTATCTTAGTAGTTAATTACATGACGGCAAGGTGACCACTCCTGCGCTTCAGGAGCCAGTCCAGAGTGTTAATTAAATAACATTAGAGTAAAAAATCATGAATATTTATTTTGACCCCCCTGGGACTCGAAGTCGGGACCGCCAACATAGTGGCAATATGTTTGTGTGGGTAGTTATACGTTGTAAAACGATTTATTCATTAGTGTTTTTATTATTTATTGATTTGGCATTAGCTTTGTGGAATAATATGATGATTTAAATATAAAAAAATAAAACACTTGTATAAGACCACCTTTTAAAATTATTAATGTAAAAAACAAGTTTGTATTTTTACCTGTTGATGAGAAAATCTGTAGTTCTCGAAACTAGTCATGTTTGCATTAGTAAATTCTAATAAAGGTCTAATACAACCGTTTAATTTATATATTTAGAGTATTTTTCAGTATAATATTTCTTCAATCAAACCCTGGACTAGCTTACGACAGCTTCATTCATTCGATTCACATGCCCAAACCATCTCAACATACTTTCTTAATTTTATCGGCAATGCTTAGCTCAGCCTTGCATTATATAAAGTACAAACTCGCGCATTTGTAATACCACCTTATACTGCGCGAATTGATATCTTCTTTAGTTTTTTTCGAAAAACTCTCCTCATAGCTGCATCATATTTGCATGTAGGATTAGTTTAGCAATGGCATACCCGTTCTCTGGCGAGATCATCACGACTACTATTAATCACCTGGCTAAAAGTTGTGCCCGTCGCCATAATTGTCGCTGATAATATCTTGTACATCGACAAGTTACCTGTTACCTGCTGCGATACACTGGCTCGCTCGGCATTTGGCAAACGGCCTGTTAGTGGTTAAACAGTTATCTGCTTTACCGACAGATCTGGCAGGTGGTTGGTGTAATGGCGGAAAATTAAAAATGATAATGGAAGAGCTTATGTTTGATGGTTTTTTTTGCTCATTCTATTTTATAGCGCTAGGCCACCTCGAAATAATATGGTGATTTACAATTTAATTCAATATGCTGGCAAATTACTTAATCGTTTATCTGCGAAATCACGTACGTAGGTATGCGTGCAAAATTGATAGTACCTACATTAATTTATATAGGTACAGCGTCTGACAGCGATGTTGCCTTTCAATCATAACGACCATGGAAAACCAAAATCGTCTAAGCGCCTTTCAAGAACATTAAATTGAAACGGTTGAACTCTAACTTTAATTAATTATAAAATTCTATTACCATATAATCTCAGAATTTTTTTAGATTTTTTAATACTCATTTTATTTATTAAAGTCTATTTAATATACAAAGATAAAAAAAATTAGCTAGACACTTCTACTTTTTAATTAAGGCCCAACATACGATAAATCGCAGCTAAATTTTCTTTGAACAAAGGTAATATTTGACGTAATTGAATATTTTTCTTAAAACACATTTTTTTACTGAAAAAATAAGTTTTACTTTGAAATAAACATGTGGTTTTGAAAAGAAAAGAGTTATTGAAGCTAAGATTTTTTTTTTAAACATTAAAAAAAAATATACTTACATAAATTATTTTTAAAACCGGGCGAGAGTAGACGTCCGGTTCTCAGTCCGGCACGCTAAGGCCTTAATACTAGATACGATATTTTTTTCCAAAAAAGGGATTAAGCTCTTGTGCTTGGAGAGGGATTTACACTCATTATTAAAATAATTTATGAATGGTATCATAATTTTTCCTTTGCATGATTTATTTTGTGTATTTTTTTTTTCGATTCACAAGTATGGACATTTATTTTATTTTTTTCCATTTTAATATCTTCAATCTGTAGGAAGGTTATTGAAGTATTTGGTTTCCAGATATTTGAAATTTTGTTGGAATTCTTCGGTGTTGCATTTAGGCATTGTAAAATCGTTTAGGAATTTTGAAGATGAACTTTTTTTGGATTCATATATCTTACCTCCTTGGTACTTGAACCCGGGATTTCCAGCGCGCCTTACTAACATACCATACTAACCCCTACACTACAGAGACCTATTTGTCAAAGCACTAAAAATTGAGTGATACATGCCATAATAATGATTTTACTTAAAGTTACTTGAACGTTTTTTTAATGATTTTTCTTTAAGTTTCTTAAACGTTTTTACCATGCTTTTTGAAATGCTTTATGACCGCACTATTGACATTTTGGGGGTTCATTGTTAAAAGGTGCTGGCCATTCAGCGGGAAAGACAAACCCTCAGAGCGAATGTCCAGAAGGAACTCAAGGTTAGGGAGTAAGGGGCAATTAAAAAATATGTGATCAGCAGTCTCATCCTCCTCTCCACACGCGCATAATGAACAAGTTAGTATGTTATTTTTTTGAGGTGGGATGCTTGTACAGTATGTCCGATCCTCAGCCTGCACAGAAGAGACACATTCAGCTTGGGTATTTTGATTTTGCGGAACCAAGGGGATTAGGGTATTACGGATTGAATAGACTTATAATAAGATCCGGTGGATGCTACAGAGAATATTTTATTCCACTCATGGAGAGACCTATCTTATCGTAGCTTATTTGACTTATGATTTTATTCAGATCAACCGGAAAACATCGTTATTAACGCATTTACAAAGGCAGGATATAGTGCGTATACAATGTACCGGTATTGTATAGAACAGCCACAACTATGTAACGAATCGAGTCCCCAACTAGAGACTCATTAGTCCCAAACTGGTCACAGAATGTTACTCGGAAACTAGTAAGGAGCTACTGGATCCGAGTACCGAGTACTCGTACCGATATATACGCGTACCTACCCTTGTACTATCAACGTACCTACTCAGATACAACATGGATAAATCGATAGCTATCGATAAGGTGAACTGCGCGGAACTACTTTTCAAAAGTAAAAAGAAATATCTATCTCTCACATACTAGAAAAAAACAATTTTTTTTTTTATTAATTGATTTCTCAGTCGCTTTGTGGTAATATCTATCCATTTTTAATTAAAGTTTTACTTGTTGGTAAATACCAATATTGAATGTCTGCCTCCGTAGTATAATGGTCAGCACGCTCGGCTACCGTT